>NC_137024.1:15144679-15329679 GCF_032717465.1 Coenobita brevimanus | reverse complement strand
TGCAGATGTGATCTACTCAAATGTATTTGATTAACAGCTATGGAAATAATGCTTACCATCCCACAAAGCAGAAGTAAAAAAAAAAAAAGTCAATCAAAAGTTGAGGCAGACAGACAGACACACCAAGACGGACCTACTGGTAGGCAGACAGACAGACACACCAAGACGGACCTACTGGTAGGCAGACAGAAAGAGACTCTGTAAAGTGACATGAAACGTTACTTGCCTGCAACAACACAGGTGGTAATCAATTACTAAGTAATACAGTCCCAATACCATTATATACTGTATATCCTATAGAAAAAAAAATAACACCACAGCTTCCATAATTTCGTGGGATAAAAAACTGCAATCGAGGGCCGGGTACCGCCTATCAGACACAAAAATCCAAGTACCACTTCATGCTCAAAAAAATGTTTGCTAATAAAACACGGATCTAGACGCTTGATGGGGCGGGGAAAGATGAAGATGTCCCCTGGGTATGGCTGACATGGGGTTGATGTTAGGTTGGAGGGCTGAGGCGTGTTTTTTTATTAACGCAGTGGTATCTTATTTTGCATAATTAATAAAATGCCAGATTTTCATGATCCGCCACCGACATGGAATAATTTGTCATGCACCAGACTCTAATTATACTGGCGCCATTTTGGCCACATTACAGACACCACATCATGACCCCTTCGTTCGATGACATTAGACATGAATTTTTTTTTATATGTTTCATTTTGTCTGGTAATTATGTGCCAGCTAAAATTCAGATTAATGGCAAAGTAAATCACTAAAAAGATTAATTTAAGAATGTATTATAAGATTACCGAAATCACCAAAGCAGTAGAGTATTTCATCGTCCCAAAATCTCCGTACACAAAATATACAAACAAGATTAAAACCAAGAAAACAAGTACAGTGACATGATTATGCTCTCTGGGAGCATCAAAAACTTAACCATAGAATTTTGACGTCCTCTTCTTCTATACATAGTATAGTATGTATCAACTGTCCTTGATGATATAACTAAAATGCTGCCAAATTCTTTATCCGCTGCATAAAATAATATGTAATGGCTGTTTGTGTCATAATCAGAGCACATTCAACTCCAGTACCACAGGTGACTCACTACTTCGTCTAGTGCTGTGGTTCCTAATTTAGGGTCCAATAATTTCTGACTGTGAAAGGTTGAACACTTTACAGAAATGAGAAAGGACTTAATGAACTCATTCCAACTTGACAGGCAAAGAAATAACATGACCAGCACCGCCGACTAATTCCTGTGGTAAAACCATGTTTTACACACGGAAGTGAAGATTTGTGAACCTGGATCTTCCCGTCCTAACACCGTTATGTGGAAACTTTATCCAAGACACGTGATTCTGTGTGCGAAAAGGTTGTTGCCCGCCATCTTTCTCATTATCTATGTAAGTTACACTGATGTTAATTATTATCACATACAGTGTAAGTCATATGAGTACCTAAACCAGTTCATTGATCAGGGAAAACTAAAAATGGGTTCATGGAATATTTCGTAGTGGTAGGAGGGGGCGCTCGCCATCCACTCACTGGATGTAGTGCTGTTCTCGGAGGTGTCTTTCGTTTTCTCTCCTCCGTCCTTCTTTCCTTCCATCCCCTCTCCTGTCTTTCCTTCATTCTTTCCTCGTCCTTCTGCCTACGGGTGACTTTACCTCCCTCTTCTGTCTTTCTTTCCTTCATTCTTTCCTCTTCCTTCTGCCTGTGGGTGACTCTACACTGAGTGACAAGCCAAATGGTTTCCTGCACATCAGGAAACCATTTACTACGCTGGAGTGGTAACCATACAACCCAAATTTTTGCGCCTGGTGGTTTAAAGTGGGTAATTTTCGGCACTCCAGTTGGATTGAGTCGGTGAAGGTTTATATTTAAGGGTGGTTGGGGTTTGTTGCTCACGTAATGCCAGTCAAGGGATGAGTGAGGCTAGTAACTCTCATCTTAAATGTCAGGGGACCAACTTTGCCTAGCCCAGGGCTCCTACGCTCCTCATAGGGCAACGTAGGATTGGATGATGGATGGATGGATGGAATGTTTCATTGTTCCCAGTGGAGTGAATACAGTGATGAAAGTTGTGAAGCATTGGTTTTGGTGGTGGTATGGTACGGCCGGTATGTTGTATTTATGCAAGACGGGGTGGCACGGATTGGTAGCCTCTCTGATCCGGACCAAAGACAATAGAGATACTGTCATTATCATCAGTCATCCCGTCTCTTATTCCCCCTGCCCCAGGTGGGGGTGTGGTTGAAGATACTTACTTATCAAAAAAATCCCAGCAAGAACAAGTTTACTTCTCTCATCGAGAACCAAACCCGCCCTCAATAATGCCCAAGAAAACAAGAACACCTTAGAATATCAAAACATTCATTATTTCAGCTACGGCAAAATATGATGGCTCAGGTATACTTGCGCCACTGTGCTGACGAACACTGCAATGTTTATACCCGACACACAAAGGACAGAGGTGGATGAAACGAGGGATCAATGAGT
The DNA here is from genome assembly GCF_032717465.1 of Coenobita brevimanus. Lineage (NCBI taxonomy): Eukaryota > Metazoa > Arthropoda > Malacostraca > Decapoda > Coenobitidae > Coenobita > Coenobita brevimanus. The sequence goes on along the minus strand of NC_137024.1, from coordinate 15,327,168 downwards.
CACTAGGCAGCAGGATAGAGATTCCGAGGGAGGGACCTGCAGACAGACAGCGGGTGGTCGACGTTTCCAAGGCGGGGCAGGCGACAGTAAAAGCAGGCTAATATACAATGGAATAAGGGTTGGTGGGGGGTTGTAAGGACAAGAGGATAAGAATAACAGGGAGTCTATGTTAGACAAAGGAATATGGGAGTGGTGAGGGTTAGGAAAATGAGATTAGAAAGGTAAGGAGATAAAAGACAAAGAAAGAGATAGGAAAGGAGGTGAATAATTTAAAAAGTGGAGATCCATATAAGAAATGGGATATGAGATTCCAAAAACCGAAGGTTAGAAGAAAAGAATGGAGAGAGAGAATAAGACAAGGAGATGAGAGTACGAAGCGGGAAAAAGAATAATAAATTGGAGATGAAAGCTTTTGAAAGTGAAGATAGAGAATCAGAAAAAAGAAATCGCATTAAGAAAACAGAACTATGAAAAGTAGATTGAGAAAAACTGAAGTTAACATTTGGAAAAAGAAGATGAAAACAGGGAAAGGGAGCCAGGAATATCACCAAGGCCACTTTTCCTAACGAAACCTTTTCATGATGGTAAATAACACAAACATTTTATTGTAGCTAAAGACAGACAATTTTTATTTTGCTGAGAATGATTTAAAGCTTAAGGAAGATAATACTGTCGACATTAACCCATCCTGGTCACAAAAACTCCTGTATTCTATTCTAGCTAACGCCAGGAGATTTTTTCCAAATGCGTGAGTCATAGGAGCCCGCGTTAGCAACCTAGTCTTTGGGGAGGATTTATGCCAATTCTCTCTCTCTCTCTCTCTCTCTCTCTCTCTCTCTCTCTCTGTTCGTTTTCCTTCTCTTTCCTCACAGGTTAATGGTGTCTTTTATGTTTTGCGGCTTCAGTTGAGAGAGAGAGAGAGAGAGAGAGAGAGAATGAGAGAGAGAGAATCCGACTGGAGCGGGTATAATGGCCTAAACGAGATAATCTGATGAGGATAAACTAATTACCTAAGCCAATGACCTAAGTTACAGGAGTGAGGAGAAAGAATGGGAAACAAGATGGCAGAGAGATGGAATGGGAAACAAGATGGCAGAGAGATGGAATGGGGAAACAAGGTGGCAGAGAGATGGAATGGAAACAAGATGGCAGAGAGATGGAATGGAAACAAGATGGCAGAGAGATGGAATGGAAACAAGATGGCAAGAGAGATGGAATGGAAACAAGATGGCAGAGAGATGGAGATGAAACAAGGTGGCAGAGAGATGGAATGGAAACAAGATGGCAGAGGATGGAATGGAAACAAGATGGCAGAGAGATGGAATAGGAAACAAAGGTGGCAGAGAGATGGAATGGAAACAAGGTGGCAGAGAGAGGGAATGGAAAAAAGATGGCATAGAGATGTAATGAAAACAAGGTGGCAGAGAGATGGAATGGAAACAAGGTGGAAGAGAGATGTAATGGAAACAAGGTGGCAGAGAGATGGAGTATAGGAGAGTATGTGAGGTGAGGGAAAGAGATGAAGGTCAAGGATGAGAAAAAGTGAGAATACCTAATGAACGATATAAGAGAGATAAAAGGTAGAAGTGAGAAAGAAAATGAGAGAAAAGACACCCAAGAAATACATGAAGGAAAAAAAAGGGAATGAGAAATATGAGAGAGAGGACGAGAAATATGATTTATGAGGAAGAGAGAGGGTTTGAGAATCAGGAAAGTGGGAGGTGAGGGAGTGTGTGGAGGTGATGAAGAGAAATTTTGAATTACTCTTATACAGGAGAACCCAATTTGTCAACACGTATCGTTCACTCTACTCCCCCCCCAACACACACACACACACACACACACACACACACACACACACACACACACACACATTTAAAAGATATTCACATTCTCAGATCTCAACGTAGCTGTCTTTTCAGATCTCCAGTCTCGCCACCCACCTCTGTTGCTCATCGTCCTTTCTTTTCGGCCACTTCTTTCCATTAATCCTCTTCGAAAGTATTTCACACTCTCAGTCTAATATTTTTCCTCTCCATCTTTCTCTCTCTCTCTCTCTCTCTCTCTCTCTCTCTCTCTCTCTCCACTTCCCTTTCATCTTCCCTCCTGCCAGGACATCACGGCTCCATTCATTCTCCATAATTCTCAATTATGACTTCAGGCTGAACACTGAGACTAATTTTGGCCAGGGTGCGCTAAGAGTCCGTATCATAGCGAATTCACTTGAAAAACACTCTTTCCCACTGCAGTTTCCGGGCATCTAATTAAATTTTGGCTATTTCTGCATGACCTCGACTAATACCTAATAACTGAACCGGGAGTTCAAGTAGCGCATCGGAAAGCGACCTCTCATGTGCCATAATTAATTTCCGTTCCAGATATTCTCGCCCCAGTTGAGCTTCCCGACCCATATGAGTCCCCTTTATTTTTCAGTCAAAAAAACTGAGGTCGACGTCAACATTTATGGGTGTGGATTACGCTGCATAATGCGATCAAATTCGTGTTCCATTAACGATAGTCGTTCCTGTGCCTTACCTGTGGGTTGTGCAAACGGCCAAAGTTTTGCTGCCATGGTAAATGAACTGGAATTTTTGTCCCGGCCTCCATATTCTGGCCAACGGCTCGGTTGCTGGTACACTGCTCCATTACTAGCCTCCTTCAGCATGCAGACGACTGATGTGTTTTAGTATTCCTGCCGAGAAAAGAAATTAATCGATTCTGCTCTGCACGGCGAAGATATTTTACGGTACTAACGTTTACCTACGAGAATCTCTGATGAATGGTATGAAACAGTATTTTCACTGCTAACCTTAGCCTAATAATGAATGAAAATGCTGACAAGCGGAACACAGAAAGTTGTAACACCGCGACGTACAGTCGATCTAAAAGCTCGTCCATACAATCACTGGGCAGCTGTGATTGTGGAGTATGGTAAGTTTATAAAAGATGATGGAAAATAATCGGAAGTAGACGTGATTAACAAAAGCACCTTCCCCTGCTTCTGATCTACTGTTTATAGCATAATTCGTTACCATGATCCGAATTTGATGAGCAGGGTGTTCGGACATGATAGGTGCACTATGATTGTATGGGGAGTGACTTAAGGTCGTATTTCTAACGCTTCCCTGTGTCCTTGACCTTTGGCCGATTGCTCCTAAATATGGAATTACTTCATCATTATCTAACCCCAAACTAATCCACCATATTTGGTTCAAATCAGACCAAGAAAGCTAAAAAAGTTGATCTTACCCTAAGACCCTTGACCATTGACCCGTTATAGAGAGGGACGTATGACGAAGGAAGAGGCGTGTTACGATGAGAGGAGACATGTGACGATGAGAGGGGACATGTGACGATGATAGGAGACATGTGACGATGAGAGGGGACATGTGATACGAGAAAGACATGTGACAAAAGAGGACATATGACGACGAGAGGGACATGCGACGAAAAGAGGATATGTGACAATGAGAGAAGACGTGGGGCGATGAGAGGGACGTGTGATGATAAGGGATATATGATGAAGAAACCATGTCTCAAACAATGGTGACATTCTCTGGTGAGACTAATATCACTTATGGCAATGAGATGGATGTTTTTGCGGGACCTGGGGAGTTTTGGGATGGTGGCTGATATCCGGTGGTGGTGATGTTCAAAGGCCGATGTCCAAATAAACAAGCAGCTCCGTCGACTGATGTCTGATGGTTGACACAGAGGAAGAATACTGACTGATGACCGACAACTGAGAAAAACAGAACCAATGCTCTGATGCTTGCCCAGCTTGTACTATGGAATTAAATGAAGAATGAGATAGCTTGGTTGTCAGTAAGTTTCGTAATCTGAGTGATTACCTACAATTGGAATAAGTATGCTCAAACTGTTACCGCCTACTTTGGCACTGCTTCCTTAAAGAATCTGTTGAGACTGTGGAATCTCATACAGCACTGTGTGCTAGCGGCAAAGCAAGAGTATTTTATGGCATGTAGATTACTTACAGGGGGTACTCAAATTATTTCAGCACAACTTAATTCCAGCCTTTCAGTGATACCGGGATTCTAATTAAAATCAAAATTACAATCTCAGTACTATGATTCTGCAACTAATTCAATATATGATGCCAGGACTCCAGCGTACCAAACGCATTCTCTCTCCTGCTATATCAACGTTCACCGAATCTGCTGAGCAAGCTACGTGACACGACTTTTATCAGAACCACTTGTCCAACTCGAAATGGTTACCTGACGTTCCATTTCCTTATAGGTTAAAGGCAGTGCAGAATATGTGCCTTATTTACTCTTTTTACTCAAATTTCCATGACGGTTTTTTCAATGTTCCATGAATATCCTCTTCAGTTTTTCATGTAGCGCTCCTCATTTTTCCTCCCGGATTTTGACTGGAGAGACTACTGGATCTGCACAATTAAATGCACCGTTAAGTCAATACCACAGTTATAACGTTAGTTTTTTAACAGCACAATTATAAAGTGAGCTTCGACCGGAACGTTTCGTTTCGTTTCGTTTCGTTTTTAAAAGGCTCCAACATGCTTGCATGTGTCGGCCTTGGTCACCTAATGGCGGCTCTCCACGCTGCACGATCCATTGCAGCCTCCCTGTTTCAGTCCCTTAACCCTGAAGGTCACACTTAATGACCTCGTCCGTCATGTCTTTCTCGGTCTACCCCTCATAACCCCACCCCCAGTAATGCTTAACACTTCTCACCTTCCTCACCCCAATTATCATCTCCCATCCTCTCCACATGTCCAAACCATCTCCAATCCTACCTCTCCTCATCACAGCACCAATACACTCCAGTCCCATCCTACCTCTCAACTCTTCCATCCCGTAAAACCCAGCCCCTCCAGGCCTTGGACGCATGGACGCACTGCATATCCACCTAATCATTGTCATTTCTCTACGTCTGAGCCGGCGAGTATCTTCCTCCTTCACTACCCAGGTCTCACTACCATACAGCATTACACTCCTAACACATGCTGCATACAAAGACCCCTTAGCACGTAGGGAGAGTCCTCTCAATGTCAGGAGAGGCAAGAGCTCCCTGAACTTCTTCCAACCACTTCTCACCCTAGACACAGAGCTAGCTCCAGCCCCGCCTCCAGCACACAACATGTCTCCCAAATAACAAAACTCTTCCACACACTCAAGAGATTCACCAGCAAGTTCAATCCTTTCACGTCTGACAATCTCCACCTGCTCACCCCCGACACGCCGCACACATAAAATCAGCATTATCTCGCAGTCTACCTCTGATACCACTACATCTCTTATGCACCATTTTTCACAAACACTGCACAAGATAGAATTACTTCCCGCCCTTACGGGAAACTGCACATGGCCACTCTCCCTCGCCTTTGACAGTACCGCCACCAACCCTAGATATCATCACTTTTGTTTTATCTGCATTTACCCTTAAGCCCTTGTGCCCCATACCATGTCTCCACTTCCTAAACCTTTCCTCCGTCTCCCTTTCGTTCTCTGCAATCAACACCAAATTATCAGCATACAACAACTCCCATGGGAGTCCGTTTCTAAAGTCACGTGAAAGGGCTTCAAGTACCATGATAAACAACATGGGACTCAAGACGACCCCTGATGCACAGCACACCAACATTCACGGAAAACTCATCACTCAAATCTCCATTCACTCTCACCTGGGTGTGAGCACCCACATACATAGCCATAACCACCCTAACCAGCCACTCCTCCAAGCCAAGCTTTCTCATTGCCCACTTCACCACCTCTCTAGGGACTCTGTCAAATGCCTTTTCCAAATCAACAAAAACAAAATAAAAAATCCCTCTCCTACCATGCTAAAAATTATATCACGGCATCTCGAGATGAAAAGATATTGAATCTGACTTTTTGTGCTCAGTTTCCTCTAAAAGGGGGAAGTTTTGTAGGTTCTCAGCCTTGATTATTAATATTATTATTATTGTTGTTATTAGTCTTCACCTATTACGTAGGCGAAAACTACTGTTTCTGCTATTATTATTATTATTATTATTATTACTCCGGCCTCAGAGTCTCGCAACGATTACTGGAGAACCGAAACTGCGCGAGGAATATTGCCCAGGTTATGTGTCCTGGCATGGTCCTTTTTTGATACAATAAAAAATCCAAATCCTTTATGCTCAGTGGAAGGGCATGTCAGAAAGTGTCATATCAGTATTGTGCTGAACAAGATAAGTTGGTAGTGTTAACCGGAGATTTCAAATGGGACCTGCGCAAGGAATCTTAACTGCCCAGGTTATGTGTCCTAGTATGGGTTATTGTTGATAGAAAAAAAATCCAAATCTCCCCAGTGGGATGAAGGTCATTGTAAGAAACAGTAGATGGAGACCAGTGACTGTCTGCAGGACAGTTACAGAGTTCTAGTTACCATTATTATCATAACTGTCATGATGATGATGATGATGATGATGATGATGATGATGATGATGATGACGATGATGACGATGATGATAATGATGATGATGATGATGATTATCATTTCTACTGGTACTGCTACTACTACAGCTACAGCTACTACTACTGCTATTATTATTATCATAATAATAATAATTATTATTATTTTTATAAAAGTTTGTATCTAACCATATGGGGCTTTCTTCATAATTACCGTACATAACCGTCTGTTGAAAGCAATAATATATTTACATCAACCAAATGAAAGGGTCAGTAGTAATGTTTCCATCCCCTTCACATCAAAAGGGACTCCAAATATTTAAAACCATCAGGCGGCGGTGGAAATATTACAAGAGGACGACTACGTACTGAAGGGATAAACGAACATGTTTCTGTTCTCATAACTACAACGTGATCTCCAAAGATGAAGAAATAGCTGGTGCTATCATCTTCATCATCACCATCATCATCATCATTATCGACATCCCAACACTCAAACCCATATTTTAAGAGATGGAACGAAACTGGATCTGTAAGAAGAAAAGGGTAGCAGGAATAAAATTTATCGCACTGAAGGGGTTAATTCTCTCTCTCTCTCTCTCTCTCTCTCTCTCTCTCTCTCTCTCTCTCTCTCTCTCTCAGCCAAGCAAGGGGGTGGTGTGGGATAGGCAACAGGTCAAGACAGTTCACCTTTACTAGGGTCAGGTGGGGTGGGGTGTGGTAGGCAACAGGTCAAGACAGTTCACCTTTACTGGGGTCAGGTGGGGTGGGGTGTGGTAGGCAACAGGTTAAGACAGTTCACCTTTACTGGGGTCAGGTGGGGTGGGAGTTGGTAGGCAACAGGTCAAGACAACTCAGCTTTATTGCTCCTCCCTTAAGCCTCGACTGATCACACACGCCCTGCTTCATTCAAGATCACAATACACTCATTTTTTTTTTTTTTTTTTTTAATTGAGGCGAAGATGCACTTGACAGGTTGGTGATGAGTGGCTGAATGAAACACGTCTGAATAACATTTACTAACCCAAATTTCTCCCTCAGATATATGTTGTCAATTAATAATGCTAATGAATAAAGAGATTATGAAGTAATATTGCATTCAACCAGTCATCACCAACCTGTCAAGTGCATCTTCGCCTCGATAAAAAAAAAAAAAAAAAAAAAAAAAACAGAGTATAGTTCCCAATCTACCTGAGAATCACTTGGAAAATCTCCCTAGTTTCCTGAAAGATCGTAATATATCCTTCCATGCTGGATAACAACACAGAAGACCACATTGATTCTCTACCTTACTGGCATTGATCAAATTATTTCCCAATTTGCTTGATAACAACAAGGAACAGCACACTAACTGACTGCTATGTTGACAAACATCAAATCTGTTCCCCACTTTCCTCTGAGCAGCATGGATGACATCACATTATTTCCGTGCTTTATTGATGAAAACCTACGTAGTTCATTTTAAGATCTCATTACTGAATGTGCCGAATACGGCTTGGAAAACCACGTTAGTTCCCCATGTGCCTGGGAACAGTGCATATCACACTTAATTCCTTATGTGCAAGAGGCCGATCTAGTTCATACAAGTTCCCCAGGCGTCTGAAACCTGTCTAGAATACCAGACTAGTTCATCACAAGCATGAAAACAGCAGGACGCACAAATTCACCATAAGCCTGAGAACAGATCAGATCACACGAGCTCCACATGTACCTAAGAACTTCAGGAAGATCATAGAACTTTCCCTCGCGCCCAAGAACTGCTTGGAAGATCAAACAAATCCCCTAAGAGCCCCAGAAATGTTTTGATGATCACACCAAATTCCCTATAATAATACCTGAAAACTGCTCGTTGTTTGCTTGTTTTCAAGACAGGAGTGTTTGACAGCGAGGATAACTGTCAGCATTTTTGACAGAGTTGCAGAAGTCACCTACCCCCCCCCCGGTGTGTGTGTGTGTGTGTGTGTGTGTGTGTGTGTGTGTGTGTGTGTGTTTTGTCCCTCTCCCTACTATCTGTTTCTTTTCTCTCTTCTCTCCCCTTGACATGTTCTCTCGTCTCCCCTCTTTCTCTGCCCGGTTTTATCCGCTCTCACCTCCTCTCCATATTCTATCTCCCTCCCATACCTTCTCTCTCCATTTTTCCTCTCACTACCGTCTTCTCTGCATCTATTCATTCTCAATATTTTTGATATCTCCTACTCTTATGACTCTCTTCTATAAACCCACAATTTTCACAGCCATCACCACGCCTCCCCGGGGGTCTGTTCCATTCTGTCTTTGTCTCAGCTGCTTTGATTCTTGTCCCCCTCGCTGACCCTTACTTGTGTCTCCAGTTCCCCTGCCGCCTCCCCAGAGCTTCAGTGTTTTCTATGCTTCCCATCTGTCTTTACATAGTTTACAGATCTCCATAAATTTTATTCCTTGTGGTGCTTGTGTTACCATTTGCACAAGTTTCATTTCCTCTGGTCCCAACTTACAAATCCCGACAAGTTTCATTCCTTGGAATATTAGTACCTCGGTCTCACCAGTAATTACGGATTTTTATGTGGTCTATTTGTTTTTGGTCCCCATGTTCTCATTGTTTAGGATTCCTTGGAAGTTTCACACTGTCTGGTTAGTGTATGTTCTCATAAAAAAAAAAAAAAAAAATGCGTTTTATTTCTTCCGCCCTCCGTGTTGTTTCATGTTTTAGAAACATCAGGTTTCTTTTTCGAGTCTCTCTTTTTCATTTCTGTCTTTCCCTATTGATTACAGGTTCCCACAACAGTCCTCTCTTCTGGATCCCAATCCCTAACATATCCCTACATATTAATTTTTTGTGACACCACTGGCAGTACAAGCTTTACATTTTTGGCTCTCGTGTGTGTGTGTGGGGGGGGGGGGAGTTATCGTGCGAGTAATGAGTGGGGCTGTGAGGAATGGTTAGGTCTTCCTAAAGCTACATATAGCTGTAAAAATAATAAAAAACTCTATTTTGACAAAAGTATAAGAAACAGGTGATTAAATCTTACCGTCGACTAGACCCGCCGACATGTAAAAATACCGCCGCTAATACCAATACACCAGTCCTGCATGAGACAGCCGTAGCACGTATTCAATATGGACGGTGGGTGTTAGCGCGGAAGTGGTGACATGCAGAGGTGTATGGTATGTGGGAGGACTACTGGACTTTGAGAGTAGGCTGTGAAGCCTATGCCCAGAGTCGGACACATAAAAAAAAAAAAAATGTACATAACTTATGTCTATGAAAAATAATCGCACGCAAGAATAAAATATCTACGTACCTTATAATACAATGCGGTTCAGTCATAAAGAAACGCTATATTTGATTTTTATGAGGGTCATAGTATTTTCAGGGGATTCAGCTGCGCGTATTTAAAAATATGAATGAGATATGGGATGCTCTTTTTAGTCGCTCGGGTGGAGAGAGAAGAAAATGAGGTGGATAATACTTTAAGGCTATTAAGGCTATTAAATATTTCTCATATGTGAGCAGAATATACCAGCTGCAAAATGATTCTCTCTCTCTCTCTCTCTCTCTCTCTCTCTCTCAACCGCTGAATTACCAAAGTTCGACAATTTATCAGCGGTTTAAAAAGAAGCTACAAGTGAAGGCATTTCTATTAACCCATTCAATACTTTGACGTCTCATACTTTCTTGCTGCCATCAAACAATCTTAATCGTATTTGGAGACGCCTTCAAACCCACGCATTTAATCCTTTCACTACGAAAGGCTTCTCATTAACTAAATAAAAACAGTTTGGCGGGAACAAGAGTAAAGTGTCCGTGTTGTCACGAGGTTAAATCCCATAAACAAGACTGTACTGTACTTGTAAGTGTATTTTTAACTTTTCATCAATACTAGTCTGTCAAAGTGGTCAGTGTGGCTGCCTACCAAGATGCCGGCCCTATATTGATCAAGGGTTCTAATTTTGGTGCAAGCATCTGGTGACATAAAGGAGTGGTAATTTAGGGCAACCTGAATGATAAGTGGCCCTATATCCCAGGACAGTGAGTAAAAAAAAACACACACACACAAGCTCAAAGGCCTTAAATACGGAGCTGAGGCACAGCTGTTAGGCATTTCATCGCGTCTGCCAGCACTTTAACCCTCTCTGTAGTACTCGTCCTTTTATAAGTACTTGAAACCATCTCTGCAGGCTACACCCACAACCATGTCTCCATAACTTTACCAGGTTCAGACTGCGATGAAACCGGACTCATGGCGGTGAAAACCCTGGCCAGGCGATACAAGTATAATTACCAGCAGCGGGTGTGATGGATTCCCAGCAACAGGCTTGGGGGGTTGGGGGGTAGGAGGTGATGGATTCCCAGCAACAGGCTTGGTGGGTTGGGGGGGTTGGAGGTGATGATTTCCCAGCACCAGGCTTGGGGGGTTGGGGGGGTAGGAGGTGATGGATTCCCAGCAACAGGCTTGCGGGGTTGGGGGGTAGGAGGTGATGGATTCCCAGCAACAGGCTTGGGGGTTGGAGGTGATGGATTCCCAGCAACAGGCTTGGGGGGTGGGGGTTAGGAGGTGATGGATTCCCAGCAACAGGCTTGGGGGGTGGGGGGTAGGAGGTGATGGATTCCCAGCAACAGGCTTGGGGGGTTGGGAGGTAGGAGGTGATGGATTCCCAGCAACAGGCTTGGGGGGGTGGGGGTTGGAGTTAATGGATTCCCAGCAACAGGCTTGGGGGGTTGGGGAGGTAGGAGGTGATGCATTCCCAGCAACAGGCTAGGGCAGGGGTGGGGAACGTCCGGCCTCCGGGCCGTATAAAGCCCTCAAGACCATTTGATCAGGCCCTCGAGGCAATTCATAAATGCAATTTCATAAACTGATGAACGAATATATATATATATATATATAATGTACCGGACTACAGTTGATTTTAAGTTGATAATTTTGTATGGCCGGCGAATGATGTTAAAAATATCCTAATGGCCCTTATTAGAAGAAAGGTTCCCCACCCCTGGGCTAGGGGGTTGAGGGGGTAGGAGGTGATGATTTCCCAGCACCAGGCTTGGGGGTTGGGGGGTTGGGGAGGAATGGCGTTGTGATGGATGTGGAGGCAGCAGAGAAAAGAGGCTTCAAGTTTGTGAGTCAGGTGGAATAGTTTGTGAGACAGCCAGGGTCACTGCACCATACTGTGCATCATCACATACACATCTCCAACCCACTGCGCGGGCGAGGCGGTATTTATGGTCTGGGATGGAAAGGAAAACACGTACACACAGAAACAAAATTCACATTGCAAATATGGTAATAACACACAACCATTATATGTATCATACAGGTTATTACTTACATTACTACAACAACAACAATGATAATAATAATAATAATAATAATAATAATAATAAAAACAATAACAATCATCATCATCATCATCATCATCATCATCATCATAATCATAATAATAATAACAACAATAAAAATAAAGCCTAGGTTTGTATATAATATAGAATGATATTATCAAACTATATAATCTATCTATCTATCTATTGCCAGACGCCTCAATCCCATTTGGGGTGGCCACAAACAAATCGCCTCCAAGTCGCCCTGTCCCCGCCATTTCACTCTCCTGCTCCCAACTCACACCCCCCTCTCTCATATACTTCTCCACCCCATCTCTCCATCTCATCCTCGGCCTCCCCCTCCCTCTTTCCCCCTCCACCTCACTCACATACACTCTCTTCGTCAGTCTTTCACCCTCCATCCTCTCCACATGGCCAAACCACCTCAGTGTGTTGCTCATAACGCTTCCTATCACATCCACATCAACACCACAACGCTCCTTTATATCCTCATTCGTCAGCCTGTCTCTCCATGTGACTCCACAGGCTCCTCTTAAATAACTCATTTCCACTGCTCTCACTCTTGACTTGTGTCCTTCCAACAACGTCCAAGCTTCACTTCCGTACGTTAGAGTTGGTATCACAATACTGTCATGTAGTAACTTTTTCACTTCCATGCTCACTTCCCTGTTTCTTATCACTGCTTTCAAAGAACCAGCAACCTTTCTTCCCTGCTGTACCCTTTCAAGCACTTCACCCTCCAAACCTCCATCCTTACTCATCACACTACCCAAGTACTTAAACGTACTCACATTTTCCAATTCCTCACCATCCAACCTCGCTGTACATTCACTGACTTCACCTCTCTCAAAGACCATCACTTTACTTTTCCCTACATTCACCTTTAGATTCCGTTTCTTACACACTCTCTCAAACTCATCCACCAAGCCTTGCAGCTCCCCTTCGTCTTCACTCAACAACACAGTATCATCTGCAAACGTAATCATATTACGTAATAAAATGAAATGAAATGAAAATGAATGACAACAACTACAACAACAACAACAACAACAACAACAACTACTACTACTACTACTACTACTACTATAACCACAACGACTACTACAAAGTGGTAGGTGGAGACGCCCATCATTCACTCACTCGATGTAGTGCTGTTTTCCGGCGACTCTACAGTGAATGACAAACCAAATCAGTTGCTACTCTGGGCAGTAACCATATAACCATATGGCACCTGACGGTTTTGTGGTCAAGACACTCCAGCCAGACCAGGTGCTAAAGTAAGCCTACGGGTGGTTGGGGTTTATTTCTTGCATCATGCCTCTCAGGGATGAGTGAAGCTGGTCACCCAAGCCTTACATGTCGGGACAGGTAACTTTGTCCCGGGTCCTGCAAAACTTATCCTCGATAAAGTTTACGAACCCGACCCTGGAACAGCCAAGACAGTGGTGAAGATGTATGTTCCAGCGTAGCTCCACTCGGGAAACATGTTACCCAATATTTTCAACCCTCCAGACCCAACACACATTTTTTTTTTTTTTTACTCTAGCTGTACCACCAGGCAGTTCTATTTAGATTAAGGGGAGACTTTTCTAACTGAAGGGGTTATATAAAGCTTTTATCAAATCCTTTACTACTACATGTCTTTCCTATGGTTAGTAAAATCGTTGTGACTCAGCTAAAATATTTTAAGAAAATGTCATTACTGGGAAAGATTAAACGTCTTGCAATGACACACTGGAAGAAATAAGTTAAAATTGTTTTTTAGATCTGCAAATATATGAAACTGTGGTGATTTGAGACGTAAATACCATCACAACAAACTCCCTATATGTATCACTCATCCAAACTGACCGACCATGCCGAGACGAAAATATCCGTATTGCACACACGATGAAATCCATCACAGGCCTAACCAGCTGTTTGGATACAATATTTCGCAATGATACAGTCACCCTCTCACCCCAATAACGAAACCCTTGCGCTATGTAATTTATAGTAAGTAAAATGTCAGGTGAATACAACATTGTCTTACTTTAGTAAGCTTAATGACGTAACAGAATATAATATCCTGTTGCCGAAACTGGACATACTGCACACTATTTCAAACTTCGTCCCATGTATCATAAAGTAAAGCGTAAGTCCTTCATCTTAATAAGAATCTCGCAAATTCCATCCACAACAAGAATTTCCTCTAAGCTGAAATAAATCGTCTGGTAGTGGCAAGAATAAAAAAAAAAAAAAAAAATGACGTCACCCCAGCGAAGCGATATAATGTGTTACGGTACCTTAATGTTTACGGGCAAAGAACAGTAGGGAAGAGAAGTAGGGAACATCCAGTCGCCTTACAACAATGTCCCCCATCACTCAATCTGCCAATACCTGCGGGAGAAAGATATGTCACGAGTGAATAATTTTGCTTCCCTCTAAGCCATCTGCCCCCGCACTCCCTTCTTGCTTTACCCGCCTCCTGTCTTCCCCTTCCACATGTTTCCTTTATTTCCATAGACCTCTCTCGCCAAAATATCTTACCTTCCTTCTTTCTCCACCGTGTCGTCCTTCCCTTTCATTTACTGTTCCTCTGTCTTTCTCTTCTCTCTACTTTCCTACCCACACCCCACCCCATATATTAACCCTCCCCTCTAATCCTAAGCTAAACACATTCTGGGTGGAAGAGTAAGAATGTCTCTTTTATATATATTTTCCCCTCCAAGCCAGACCACACAGTTCATGGAGTATGTACTGCCGGCACATTGTTATACACTCAATGTCTACTTGATATGACTTTTCCTTACAGGTTACAGTTGTGTAAAGTATATGTCTCACTCATTACTACCTATGGTACATACATAATGTTTTTATATTCTAATTTTTTCATGTCTGCTAGTACAGTAGTGGAGTGACGGGTGAGTGCGATAGCCAAGCCTGCTCTACTCTCATTAACGCCTTTTAGACAAACAAATGTCATACTCTTATGTTTCCCTATTGCAAACACCTTCTAATCATTTAATGAAGTCCTTTGAACTTTATTATTTCCTTCCCTTATGAGTCCACTTCCGCCTACGTTGTTCTTTCCCCTGCCTCCCATTTTTTGCCTCCTGCTTAACGATATCTGCCTCAGGTCATTCTTACAGCTTATCCTTTGTCTGTCCTCCTGTTTCTCCTAGCCTTCCTTTCCTTCTCCCTTTCTCATTGACTCTTCCTGCTTTCCCTTGACCTATTCCTGGCTTCTCCTCTCTCCTTCTGCCCCCTTCCTTTGTTTCTCCCAACTTTCCCTCTCTTCTTCCCCTGCCTCTACCTATGATTTTACTTGCTTCCCTCCTTGCCTCATCTTATCTTCTGCTTCCTTCAAGCATAATATTTGCCTCCCTTGCCTCATGCTTCTTCCTTCCTAATTTTACCCTCCCTAATGCCTCCCACCATACCTTCTGCTCTTCCACTTTGCCCCTATATCCTTCTCTTACCTCTCCCTCTACCTCTCCACGCCTCCCTCCCTCCACTTTCTTCCTGCCCCAATTCCTTGCCTGTCAGTAACTCGGGACTTCCCATAAATCTTCCATCCCATCTTTTATCCACACATCCCGCTTCCGTACCCACTATCCTCACCCTATTATCCACAACCTATTCCCGACCTCTTTCGATACAGTTAATCGCGGATGCCCCCCCCCTCTCTCTCTCTCTCTCTCTCTCTCTCTACCGCTCTCTCTCAATATAATGGTTCTCTTTATTTAATTACTAATACCTCTCAGATTATTTTTTCTACTGGTTTAAGAAAGAACTCTTTTATTGAAGAGGTTACGTCCCCTTATTATCATTCCCCTCATACCTTGACGACCATCCACCCCTCAACGTTACTGTAAATAACTAACCCTCCCCTTCCTCAAACAACACTCTCTTCCACTCTTTTACAACTTTCCCTCCGCTTCTTCGCCACCTCCAGCTCTCCATCATTCTGGCCATATCGTTCTCCTTCTCCCCGTACCTGCAATTAAATAAGTTTTTCCCCAGCCCTTCTCGCCGTCTCATAATTTATGAATCGGCTCCTTCCCTTTTGTCTTAAAACCTTTGTATTAACTACGACTTACTTCACGTCTCCTTCCCAGCCATAACCCCTTCAGGGAAAGTATTCATGAATTTCATTGGAGTTTTCCTAGATCATCAGAATCACGTATATCTGTGAGGAACTGTTGGAAGCACATTAATTAAATCTTTCACAAATAAACTATTCAGCAAGTGTACGGGCAATTCTCGAATCATGTGTCATCTTCAAAACATACACGGGCCTAATTAAATGATAAAATTTCATGGTACATGTTATGTCACGGGCCAGAACAATGATGGCTATCCATACCACTCCAAATATAGGAGCAAAGTCCAGCAACAAGCCTGGACAGTCCTTTATAGTCGTGCCCCTGCCAGCTACCTGGTGTTGCAGCGGGTAAAATGGTTTCTGCCCGCAACAACACCAGGGGGAGTCCATGTTCTATGGAGTTCGGCAGCGATCACCAATAACACAGGGATAACAGACGCACATTCAGAGTATTACGATTTTCCTTGGGGTAGAGCACTGTCTGTTAAGCTCCACTATTCTGTACAATCCTACACTCCCATTTGCTGCTGTATCGGTACCTCACCCTTAACCACCATAGTCACTTCACTTTACCTCACTTCACTTCACACCACCCCTCAGCCTCACTTCACTATCCCTTCACCTCACCTCTGTCTCATCTTCGCCCCACATTTTTGTTGCATCTTACACTCCAACTCATCATCCCTCCACCTCATCATACCATCCCTCCACCTCACCTCGCCAAACCTACCTTCCTGCTTTTCTGTCCTTGTCTTTAAACCATGGAATACTAACGTTAACTTGCGTTGTGACAAACAGCCTCGAACGGACCTATGTCTGTTGTTGTTTCTCTCCTTTGTACACCTCACCTCTCCACCTAACCACCCCTTCCCCACATCATCGCAAAATTCATCTATGTCACCTCAACACTTCTCCACCTCACTTCAACACTCCTACACCTCACGTGAACACTTCACCTCCACCTCATCACTCCTCCCTCCACTCCATTTAGTTCCACCTCTTTTCACCCCTCCGCTCTACCTCAACCCCTTCACTCCACCTCACCTGTCCACAGCACACCAAACCACTTCCCTGCACTCCACATTTTTCTGATAGACCCTCTACTCTTCTGTCAGCAGCACAAGTCACTCTGCCAAAAGTATGTACGGCCCCGTTCTTCATTACTTTTTACCCGTTTATTACAGTTTCAAAAACGATACCACCTGGCTAAAGTAATCAACTGCATTCAAGTGAGTTGGAAGGATTGAAATATCGCTTCAATAAATTGCTAAGTGAAATGTGGCATGAGCTTACCAAAGGCTTTCATAAGAACAATGTCAGCAGCGTCGGATTCCAGGTTCCAACCTTTAAGGTGGACATCTCTCTCTCTCACTCTCTCTCTCTCTCTCTCTCTCTCTCTTTGGCATCTAATTCATTCTCTTCTATACCCATTCCGTTTTTTTTATTTTTTAATCGCCCTTCAGTTCTACTTCCAAACCCCATTCCTGTCCTTCCTCCATTCCTTTTAATCATACCAAACCCTCGCTTTTTCATTTGCTTCCACTCTTTTCCTCAAGTTCTTCCCTCCTTCCATTCAGTTCCTCTTTTCTTCACACTTCTCTCTTCTTATGCAGTACCGTACAGTTCTTCTATCCTCGCCTTTATCCAGTCTACTTTGTCTACCTTTCATATTGTTCTTCCCGCCCTCTCTTCACTTCTGTCTTTTGCTTAGTTTCTCTTTTCGTCTCACCTGCAGTCTCTTTCCCTTCGTCGTATGTTCCACATTTTCATTCTCATGCTAGTCTTTTCACTTCCTTCATTCTCTCTCACATACGAGTACGTATCCTTTCCATGCCTGCTTGCTTGCTTCCATCCTTCGTTGCTTGCTTTCTTGCTTGCTTGCTTCCTTCCTTAAATTCACTCATTCATTCCTGCCTCGTTCCCTCTACCTTTTCTCTTATACTGTCCTAACTTTACTATCTGAGTACTTCGCCACTCCTTAATTATCCTAATAAGCATTATTTTCACTCACTGACACCAGGAGAGAACTGGGCATGGCTGGAGTCCCCAGGACAGCGCCAGCAACCATGCATGTGTCTAAAGACGTGTCCCAGGAATTTAAGATTCACAAAGTTTCTTAAATAGAAAATATTTGTATATACCACTGACGTCTTTATGAACACGAAGTTCAGTTCATCAAATGACCTGTTTAGGGTCATCTTAGGCCCATGTTGTTCCTTTTCTCTGCCTACAGCAATAAACAGCTTGGGTGTTTTTATCATTCCAATCTCCATTTTCTTCCCCACATCTTTCTTCTCCAGCTCCTTCTTCACCCCGTTTTCCATCGTTCATTATTTTTCCTTTTATTCCCACTTCCTTCCATCTTTCGTTCTTAATTCCCTCCTTCTCTCCTCTTTTTCTCCTCCCTCCCTCCCTGATCTCAAGTAGGTCTTTACCATGACCTGATACTCGGAAGGTTAAAGCCGCCAACACACACACACACACACACACACACACACACACACACACACACACACACACACACACACACACACACACACACACACACACACACACACACACACACACACACACACACACACACACGCCTATTTCTCAAAAATATTAATGAGGGATACACTTTCGCAAAATACTACTGCATCTTGTTTCCATACAGATGCCAAACATCAAGCAAAAACTGAGACTCTTTTGACACTCACTGTGACTGACACTAACACAACCACTTGCGTCTGTCCCGCCACTAAGAACTTCAATTCTCATCTTATAATATTTATATAAAATTCTCACAGACACAATGCACAGCAATCAGCAGGCACACATTTCATACACTGTCAACTGCATATCTTACATACATACTCGTTACAGACCACCAGACTCCTTAATCAACACTACTATACCCCAACCCCTATAGGTAGTGTGCATCATGTACATTTAGTTCATGACTTTATATTATTACATATTGTACAATTTACCGCTTTACGTACTGCTTTGAAACTGTCGGATCATTCACCGAGACGGCGCTCCCATTTTGTGTTAAGTAATACAGTGGAGGACCTCCGTTCACACTTCCCTTTACCTATACGGCATGTCGTGTTTAGTACTGGACTGTGCGGATACTGTGATTGAATTCAACTGTCCTACAGTATATTTTTAGCTGCTATGTGTATAATTTCTAGACATAAAACGCCATATCTCAATTATGCATCCTTCTTATCTCCAGCCACCGCAGTGACTGGGTTAATTTACATTGCTCTGCTGGCCTCAGGTGAGCTGCACTACTTAACCTCAATGACATCCTGCTGCTATAGCCGAATAATACTTCTAAAACCGACCCTCTTGCCTCCACCCAAGAAGCCACAGCCGCAACAAGCTTTTACAAGCTGAAGTGTAATGACCATGGCACAGTAAAAGTCAAGGTGGACGGCGCAGTTACACTAAGATGGCGCAGGGCAGGCAAGCCGAAGTAAGAGAGAGAGCACAACAGCCCAGAGAAGGTATATTTTGTAAGCGCACCACCACCAACCACACAACAGAAGAGACTGTGTGGTAATCTTGTACTAGTTGGCTTTCGAGTATCTCTTCCTTACCACTTAATTTTTCTGCCTCTTACGTTAGTACTATCTCCTTTATTATTAATATGTTTGGAAATAAAAATGAAACCTGAATAAAACCCCAAGGAGGAAGATTTAAACAATCTGATCGTAGATTTTCATATCATTGTCGCATAATTGCTGATGAGAATAGGTGAGGAAGAAGGAAGGGAAAGAAAAAGGTAGAAAGAGGGATGAGGCGGAAAAGAGATAACAAAGGAAATATGATGATGAAGGAAAGGAAAAAAGGAGGAGCAGAGATCTGGGAGAAGGGAGGAAAGGAGGGATACAAATAGAAAGGAAGGGAGAATGACAGTAATGGAAGAGAGATGGGAGAAGGGGAAGGAGGAGCAGAGGAGAGGACACGAAGAAGGAAGGGAAGCAGGGTAGGAGGAATGAAGGAGCGGTCAGAGTGAAGCAAAAAAGGAAGCAAGGGAAGAAGGAAGGAAAAGACGATGTGAGGATAGAATGGAGAAAGAAAGGAAGGGAAGAGAAGAACGGAGAAATGGAAGGAGGCTGGAAACGAGGGAGGAAAGAAAAGGGGAGGAGGAAAAAAGGGGGAGGGAGAAAGGGAAAAAGAAAGGGAAGGAGGAAGGAAGGAGAAAGGAGAAAGGGAAGAAGAGTGGGAGGAAGGGAAGGAGGACGAAAGAGGAGGATGACGGAGGAAGGAAGGTCAACAGAAAAAGACATACCGGTACAGCAAATTCACTTTTCGGTTACTGTAGTCCAGATCACCTAAGACGTAACAGAAAACATTTACGTCCATAGTAGCGTTTACCTAAAAAAAAAAAAAAAAAATCCATCTCTATGATTCGAATCGCAAAACGTTAAAGCACAGTCACCTTCAGTCCAAGACTTACGAGGTGTTTGAAGAAAGCAGAGAAGAAGAATATGTTGGAGAAGGAGAAAAAGTGTAAAAAGGAGGGATAAACTCAAGGAAGAGTGGCTGAAAATGAGAAAAGAAGGGACGTAAATTAAGATGAACAGAGGTACAGAAGGAGGAGGAAAGGAAGAGAGAATGGACGAGAGGCTGAACTGGAAGGACACGGACGCGAAAGAGGGAAGAAGAAAAGCAAGAAAGAGCAACAGAGAATTGGAAGAAAGGAAGGCGAAATGCGTGAATGGACGAAATAACATGACAAACCAAAGGAGAGGAGACAAAAGTACAAAACAACTGCAAGATGGAAGAAAGGAATGAAGAATGATTAAGAATAAGAAAAAAAAAAAACAGTGCAGCAAGTAAGGAAGAACACTTGAAAAGTAGCCAGGAAAGACATGAGAAAAAAAAAAGAAGTGTCAATAAGAACAACGACGAAAAAACAAGAAACAAATAAAAAATGAATGTACAGTTTATAAAAAGAAGGGACGAAGAAGAAGGACAGGAAGGAGACTGAAATGAAGACGACAGAAAGGAAGGAAAATAGAAATCATCCATGAAAAAGAAAGGAAAAAGGTATGACAAAGAGATGAACAGACGAAAAGAAAAACAAACAAGAAATAGGAAACAATGAAAAACCACAGATGACGAATAAAGAAGGGAAGGGAAGAAAAGACACAAGATAATGGATGAAATGGAGTGAAAACGGGATGGAGAAGACGAAACAGGGAAAGAAAAACTGAGTACGAGGAATGAAAGAAGGAAAATTCCATTGAAAACAAGAAACAAAGGAAAAGTAACACACAGGGAAAGAGGGAGAGGTAGCAGGTGGGGGTTTCGCAAAGAGACGTGTGTGTGCGTGACAGAGAGACTAAAATGTTGATCTAGGGATATACAGTACAGTGGGGAATTGGTGTAGGGACTGCCAGAGAAAAAAAAAAAGACTGGATGGTGAGGGAGACAGAATAGGGGAAGGGACAGAGAAGGAAAGGGAAAACGTTGTGCAAAATGGAAGGAATAAAAGAAAAGATATCAGACGCAAGGGTAGAGAATGATTGAAAAGAATGTATTTCGTGGCAGGGGAGGTGGATGGGAAGAGGCGAGGAAGGAGAGAAATAATGATACAAAAGAACATGAGGGAAAAGCTGATGAAAATAGGAGAAAGAAAGGAGATGATAACAGACGATACGGTAGGAAGTGGAAGAAAGGAGGATTTACTGGGAGAGGAGGTGAAAGGGAAAGGGACAACGGGGGGAGAAAACAAATATACGGAAGAATAAGAGGGAAAAGCGGAGAAGAATGGGGAGGATGGGGCAAAGTTTCCTGCCTCTAATAATCCTCCACCTCATACATATCCATATTATTTTCGGTCTCCCTCCTCCATATACTGTTCAACACAATCCATGTTCCTGGTCATCTTTCATTCATATTTCTGCACTTTATCCAGCCATCTAGCGTTCGGTCTCCCTACCTGATATAGTCCTCTATTTTATCCTTACACCTTGTTCACGGTATTCTAATGTCTTTTATACCTCTCTCTCTCTCTCTCTCTCTACATCACTACCACCACCAATACCTTTGTCTCCATCACCACTACTCCCCTCTCTCTTTTTATCAACACCACCATTTCGTCTCCATCACAAGCTTTCCTTCTCCATCACAACCTCTCCTCCATCGCCACCACTCCCTCCCCAACACCACCACCCCCTCTCCATCATTCTACTCCCTCTCCATTACTAAAACTCCCTTTCCATCACCACCACTCCTTTTCCATCACCACCCCTTTAAGCTGCTCTCCTTTTTGTATCTCTATACAACCACCATATACAACAATCACAACACGAAACATTAACAACAATTCCGAGAAACTGGCCACCAAACAATAAAATTAAAACATCCTTAGATGGAACGAGGTACTGAACTGTGAAGACAACTGTCAAAAAAAAAATAATAATAATAATAATTCATCAAGGACAAAACTTACACCTAATCTACAAACAAGTCCACTCTACCATGTACAATATTTGCAAAATCAATATATCCAGAAATAAAAATCAACATGAACTAGAATATTAACATCCACAAACACCACCTCTCCTTGCCCAAACTTCACCTTCTCTTCCAAGCTGAGACTCAGCAGTCTGAGGCGACTGACAATAAACTTTTCTCTGTATCCTCCTACTTTCTCTATACTCATTTCAAAGCCAAAAGTGGCTGTTGTGTATATGTACGCAATGACATATCTTCCACTCGTGTTCTAAGTTTGAATCTTCAGAATTATCTGCTCTCTGGCTTCGGTTTTCCTGCCATTCTTTGACTAAATATATTTGTTCTGTTTACTTATTTGCCAATTCTACTATTAAAAATTCTTCAACTTTCTTACTTCTAAGATGGAACACCTTTTATCAATTTCTCCTTTCTCTGAAATCTCAGTACTAGATAATTTCAATGTATACCACCACCTTTGGCTCTCCTCTCATAACACTGATCCACCTGGAGTACATACGTACAACTTTTCTATCCTTAATGACTTAGAGCAGCTTGTACAGCACCCTACCTGTATCTCTGACCGTCTTGGAAAGAGTTCCAACATACCTAACGTCTTCCTTACATCTACTCCTGCTTGGGCTGTTAATCTTTTCTCTCCATTGGGCTCCTCCGATCACAACCTTATCATCTTAACCTGTCCTATCGCTCCAGTAGGGCCTGTAGATCCTCCAAAGAAGCATTGGCTGTCATATTAGAAATGCAGATTGGGAGGCTCTCAGGCAGTGTTTCTTTGATTTTCCCTGGAAGAAACGGGAGCTCCAGCCCTCCCTGTCATCAGCGTACCATCCCCCATGGGAGTACCGCCCTGCTTGAGTGGCGCTACAGTCTACTCCATTTACTCTTTCAAAGGTAGGTAACTCCTTAAATAACAAATTCTTACTATTGCCAAACGATGTGACCCAACCAGAGGAATTGTTTGCTCATCAGTGGATTAAGAATATGGGACATAGGGCATGTGCAGTTCACACTGACGGTATCCAATATTGTTTTGACACAGTATGCCACAGCCTGTATCCAAGACAACTAGTGTCCCGCCAGTGTTCACACACTGACCAACATGAAATCTATAGTCTGATCGAACCCTCACCCATCCAAGCACCATCGTCAGGCAGCAGAGAACAGCAGGAGGTGAGGGTGAGGGTAAGGGCGAGGGCGAGGGCGAGGGTGAGGGTGAGGATGAGGGGAAGGGTAAGGGAAGTGGGGCAGGGCAGGGAATGGTAACCTGGGCACACCTATATTGCCCCAAGTGTGCATCTCCTCGTTACTGCTAATGGCACGGCGTCACATACGCAATCTAACCCTGCATACATCAACGTGTACTCTCTCTCTCTCTCTCCCTCTCTCTCTCTGCACTTCCCTCCCTCCCTCCCTCCCTCTCTCTCTCTCTCTCTCTCTCTCTCTCTCTCTCTGCACTTCCGTCTCAGTACCCTTTCCTTTCTGCCTTCCCTTTGTTTCTGCATCTCCTTTGTGCTCGTCTGACTTAACCTCTGAAAAAAACTCAGGCTTCATCTCCCTCCCCTTCCCCCCCCTACTTCTCAGTCCCCCCCCTTGCTTTCTCCCAACCCCCTTCCTCGCTCTCAGTGAAATCCTTTTGATTTCAGACTTTTATGCATGGTCGCAGGAAGTGTGGATGTGTACTACGGTGCTCGTGTGCTCTCTATTCTAGATTTTTTGAGCTGCCCCACCTGCAACGTTTTTTTTTTTTTTTTACCCTTCTGGTGATGGTTAGGCTGGCTAGTGCTGACCTCTCCCTTCACTCTTTAGAGATATAGTAGGTTTCTATATCTATTTGCTGAGATTGCCTTTGCTTACTTACTGCTGGAGTGGTTCCCCCACTGATCATTCTTGGGTGTGAACAGACGTGGACGTGACCACCCGAGAGTGGTTTGAGAATGTTATTTCAGACTTTGTGTTCTACCCAGAGTATCTTGTCCCTTGCTTGCCTTTCTCTTTCTTCCCACTTCCCCGGGGACGGGAAGATGGTTACTTTGTCGACCCCTCCTCCTGTCCCTCCTTCCCTCAGGAAGAGAGTGGTGGCTCTAAATGTCTACTACACGGATTGAATCAAAGAATGACTGCCCCCAGACTCGATCCCCCATAGCCATCCCTGTACATAATGCAATGTTTGTACAGATACATGCTACTGGTTCTACGTCCCTGGCTAGTTTCAGTCCTTTTCTTACCAAGAAGATAGTTGATGGATGTGCTGGTGAAGTTGAACAGGTAAAAAAATCTTGCTTGTGAAGATCTCGTAATTAAGAAAGTAAAGTCCACCCAGGTTAAAGATTTGTTTCTCACCCTTTAAGTAAGAACGGTCTCATCAAAGCTCTGAAATATCATTTGGAGATACTTACAATAAAATTAATAAGTGGTCATGGTGTGAGAGGGAGTTGTATTAGGGCAGCACTGATGCTGATAACAAATTTGTCTTAGAACCTGGTTCCAGGGTGGAGTTTTGTGGTACCTGTAATAGTGGGGTGGTGGGTAGGTATGGATGGGAGAGGGTGGGACGGTGGTGGGTAGTGGGACAGGGTCGGGTAATAAACTATGTTATGATGTGCATTGCAAGTTGGCCAACATGGGCATGCCGATTATTCATTTCACAACTATTTCCAATCAACAAGTGTGCAGGCACTGGCTCTTGTATACCTGGAGTCTCACGACACAGGAAGAAGTACAGTACTTAAGTGCAGCAAGCAGTTAATAAAATAAAATAATATAAGTTAAATAAATAAAACAATTAAAACTGAAATTGCAAAGAACAAAATGGTAGGAAGTCTCACAACCCAACTAAAACACGGCCGTATCCTGAGTATCAGTAACAGGGAAGTTAATGTGAACCCTGAGGCACCTGCACTACATCTCAACTCAGCCTTCAAAAGTTACCAAAAACTCTGTGTAAACTTGTAATGAAAGAACCTGCAGCAGTGGACCTAATATATTCATGTATCGCCTACAGCACCCACCCACACCCAACCAGTTACAATATTAGTGACCTTGAAAGAATAAATACACGTAATGTCATCCTATTCACTACGGTGAAATTTTTCTCTTCCTGCCATCAGATATTTTATTGACCTTTGGTGTTCTCTCATAATAAAAAGATCAATAAAAGCTATATATCACACGACCAGTTTGAAGCTCTCCTAAACCGAATTACATCGTGTGGAGACGAAGAACACTGTATTTAAAAAGAAAATGCCACCGTACAAAACCTGGAAAAACTGACTTTAAGTCATTCAGGGTGAGGACATATTAATTACATTCTTGATACCTCCAGACAATTTTACTCAGCGTGAGATGTTCCCGAACTGGAGCGGTTAATTACATCCTTCAAAACCCTTTCACTACTGCAGAACCATCTTGAGTTAACCCAAGGTGTCCTGTTGACGTATGGGTATGTCGCCAAGTTTTGTCATGGTGGCTCCTGCTGACACACCCATACGTTTTGCAATTGTAAGGTCCATCATTTGCACATTTCTCAAATTTCGCGCATGATTTTTGGTATACACGGGACACCTTCCTCTACCCGCCGCCAGGCAGGGACACTGCCTTACCCCGTGTGACCTCCCCCCCTCTGCACGCCATTGTCTCGGCAACTCACCTGTTACCAGTGACCTGGCCAGTAAAGACATGTCGCACCATTGTACGAAATTCAAGGCAAGAGTGATTCCCCAATCAATGACGATGTGGAGGACAAAGATTACGTGGTACCTGAGGAAGAAACAAGCAGAAGTGATGAGGAGGTAATGTTGCCAAGGAAGATGCGGTATGTCGATGTGTTCAGTGAGTGAAAACACTTATATCGCCAGTAATACT
The DNA here is from genome assembly GCF_032717465.1 of Coenobita brevimanus. Taxonomy (NCBI): domain Eukaryota; kingdom Metazoa; phylum Arthropoda; class Malacostraca; order Decapoda; family Coenobitidae; genus Coenobita; species Coenobita brevimanus. The sequence goes on along the minus strand of NC_137024.1, from coordinate 15,301,007 downwards.
GTGTGAAAAGTAATATACTGTATTCTTGTACTACATGTAATTTCGTACCATATGAACAAATATCTACCGATTCTGTGTGATTTGTAATAGTTACTGCTACCATAGAAAACGCAACACCTGCAGCACGGCTCCAGAGAACACAGTACCAGGTGTTTAAAGGATCACCTATTTAGACCACTTCTAAGCTCAGGTGAGCACTTTTGGGTGTATTTTCCAATGTTTCTCATAAAAAGCAAAGGTTTTAGCCCCCCCAAAAAAATGAAAATCCGCCGGAATGGGGGGGGGCCAGTGGTGAAAAATCGGTTGGGACGTGGCGGGTTAAAGGAAAACAGGTTAGGGGTTCGTAATATGTATGTATGTATGTAGGTATGTATCTATCTATCTATTTATATACAGTATATATATATATAAATAAATAAATAAGTATATATATATATATATATATATATATATATATACAGCCCGACGCCCTAATCCTGCAAAGGGTGGCTGCAGACAAAATGCCTCCAAGTCGCTCTGTCACCCACCATTTGACTACCCTCCCCCCAACTCACCCCCCCCTCCCTCATATACCTCTCAACTCCATCCCTCCACCTCATCCTCGGTCTACCCCTCTGCCTCCCTCCCTCCACCTCATCCTCGGTCTACCCCTCTGCCTCCCTCCCTCCACCTCACCTACATACACCCTCTTAGTCAGTCTCTCATTCTCCATTCTCTCCACATGTCCAAACCACCTCAGTGTATTTCTCCTAATCTTTTCAACCACATCCACATCCACCCCAGAACGTTCCTTTACTTCTTCATTCGTCAACCTGTCCCTCCATGTCACTCCACATGCTCCTCTCAAGTAGCTCATTTCCATTGCTCTCACTCTTGACTTGTTCTTCTCTTGCAAGGTCCACGCCTCGCTTCCATACGTCAGGGTAGGGATCACAATACTATCATGCAGTGACTTCTTAACTTCCATACTCACCTCCCTATTTCTGATCACTGCTTTCAGTGAACCAACAACCTTCGTTCCCTGTTGTACCCTTTCACGGACATATATATATGTATATAAATATCATCCGGACCTCCTTTCCCACCCTAGGGCAGGATGATGTATTTATTTGTTATATATCTGTACAGAGATAATTTCATAACGGTATGTAGTTTTTTTTTCTTGTCAGAGGCAAAGTTGAGTGCAATTATGAATAAGTTTCTTTTTTGGGCTGTAAGGTGTAACGTTTTGTTTTTCTTACTGTGATTCTTAAAAGAGTCGTAGTTTATGCGTAAAGCTGTTGGAATTACATTACAGGGCGTGGATGTGGATGTGCAATCGTCTTCTCTGTGGATATATGGGTGTACTTATTTTTTTCTTACGATAACATATAAGACAGGTGAGGTTTATGCATTAATTTGTTAGAAACTATGAGTGTGACTGCAAATACAGGTGCAAGTATTCCCCTGTTGCCTTAGTATTTTCTATTCAGTTACGTATTTAATTTCATTTTTCTGTCACCTTCTATATTTTGTTTCCTTTTTCTTTCCACCACTTATCAGTTACCGTCTTTCTCATCCGATTATTTTCTTTTCTACTCGTTTTTCTTTAGTTTCCGTATTTCTTCCATCGTCTTCAATATTTCCTTCTTTCTTCCATCGCCTTCTTTATTCCTTTTGTCTTTTCCTGCGTTTTGTTATTTTTGCTTGCATTCTCTCCTTTGTTGTACTACTCGTATTTTTTCTCTCTTTCTTCTATTGCCTTCTTTCATTCTTCTTTCATTTGCTTCTTCTGTCACCTCTTTCTCCTGATTCCTTCTGTCGCTTTTATTTTGTTATGCGTTTTCACACGTTCGTTTACATCACTACCTCTTGTAATTTCGCAAAAAAAAAAAAAAAAAAATCTCTTTCCTTTCTACTCCAACTGTCTACTTAAACCATCATTTTCATTCTCTTTATTTGAACTCCTTTCCCTTCTTCCTGGAAAGAATGTTATCTTCTTCAGTTCTATGATGCATTATTCCGGTATATTTTCGCTCCTACCAATGTTAAGTTAATGTAGCCTACATTTAGTTCGTTCTGTTCGAAAAGCTTCTGTTCGACTGAACAGAAAAGCCTTCAGCTGACAAGAATACACAATGTTGGGAAGCTGGGAAGATAGTGAAAGGCAAAAAGCTAGATGCTCTTTTGAAGTCAAATATGGTAGTTGAGAAATGCGTTGCAATAATATGTGCAGACATAGTGAAACGGTAGTATAAAAAACATGCGCTTGTAAAGTGATGAGTCGATGAGGTCTACTTATCTCTATGCATATGTAGTAAAACCATGGGAATATCAAGTACCCATAAGTGAGACAGTAATGCGGTCGGTCATTTAAGAAACAAGAATGAGGCAGTCGATTATTCTGGAAAACAATAATATACTGTTATTAGACATGTCTATCTGGCAAGTAACTGGCGAGCATATACAGAGAAAAATGCCAAAAAAGTGCAGATTTCTTTGAGGAAACTTTACGAGTAAGGATTTACATGTTGGAGGAACGGTAGCAAGATAGCAGTGGACAAGGTAGCATGATAGCGATTTGTCTGTGGCCATCCCTTCCGAGATTAAGGCACCTGGCTATAGATAGACAAATGTTTGTGAAGTAGAACCTGGATTCCGGGGACCTGAATGGTGAATGAATGAGAGCCTGGACCATTTCACTAGGCATGTTGTTGACATCCGTCTTTCATGATTTCTCTTACCTTGTTTTCTGAACCCTACATTACCCCGATCCTTAGGTGGGAAAATTGCCAGGATGATGATAAAACCTGACAATAACAGGAAGCTTCCAGGAAACAGGTCCAACCAGTTAATTAGAGTCAGGGTAGTTACTGGCCAAAACAACAGTGCACAAATAATTTTCCACTCGTTCTAGTACGCAACACAGCACATCCTCGTTATGTATAACTGAATAATATACTAACTGCCATCACAAAAAAAGACAGAGGCATCAGGGTTTACACACATGTATTATGATTCAGTCTCAACTCGGTGCAGACAAACATTATAAGTAAAAGTCCTGATCCCTTATCTTATATCACGTTCGATTTCGACACAAGTAAACATCACTGAAAATAGCCATGAACCTCCACCCCTTATAAGCATAGACAATGAGGTGAGGCCACAAAGAGGGACTGTGTTGAATGATAATTGACTCCTGACACCAGCACCCCTCCCTTCAATCACCCTCACCCTTCCCACCACTACTCACCCTTCTACCCGTAACCCCTCCCTCTTTCACCCCCATCACTCTACACTTCTCTCACTTCCCCCACATCCAACTGCTCATCCCAATACTCCATCGATTCTCCCCTCCAGCAAAACTCTCTCTCTCTCTCTCTCTCTCTCTCTCTCTCTCTCTCTCTCTCTCTCTCTCTCTCTCTCTCTCTCTCTCTCTCTCTCTCTCTCTCTCTCTCTCTCTCTCTCTCTCTCTCTCTCTCTCTCTCTCCAGTCGTCTTCCAGACTCCATCTGTTCACTCTCCGATGGGACCTTTGACTGTGTGTGTGTGTGTGTGTGTGTGTGTGTGTGTGTGTGTGTGTGTGTGTGTGTGAGAGAGAGAGAGAGAGAGAGAGAGAGAGAGAGAGAGAGAGAGAGAACGTATAGATCAAAACTGCCATCATTACAGAGAGAGAGAGAGAGAGAGAGAGAGAACAGATTAAAACTGTCATCATTACACAATCATTAATATCACTGCACCACTTAGCTCTCCTTTACCCCTTTTGACATTCCCATTAACAATCAATCACGTCAATGATGGGCAATATCACAACACTGGCCATTATTCATAGCGTTAATAGGGGACACAACACAACTAAAAAGCCATTTATTTTACCCATGGCCTTTTGCATAATGTCTGGGAACCCATGCTAAGTTGAGCAATACATCCAGTTCGAAAAATCTCATTTAAGCTTCGCCGAATCGTTTGTACATATTCAGAACAGAATACACATCTGAATGAAGAGGTATACACTCTGTGAACCACCACATAGTTACTTGTATGTTACGGCTCTCTCAGGTGGCCAGTGTGGCGGGGGTAGAATGACCAGAAATGGCTGGACACGGTTTATTGCACTGAACCTGGATGAGTTGCCAGCCGCCTTGATTTACCGTCAGCATCAGGAGCGTGGCGGCGTAAAAGTGGCATCAGTCTTAAGTAAAACAAAAAACACAGTTGGTGTGTCTAATCCCAAGAGACACTACAAAAATAAGAAATACACGACAGGAACCTTACAGAAAGCTATGAGGTGGAGAGACCAAAGCGACATGTGGAAGGAAGGGAAGTTTATTAGCTGGCAGGAACTGTGTCAGAGGGGAAACTGAGAAGGGTGAAGGGGGGGGAGAGAGAGAGAGAGAGAGAGTGTGTGTGTGTGTGTGTGTGTGTGTGTGTGTGTGTGTGTGTGTGTGTGTGTGTGTGTGTGTGTGCGTGTGCGCGCGTGCGTGCGTGCGTGTGTGTGTGTGGGGGGGGGGAGAGAGAGAGAGAGAGTGTGTGTGTGTGTGTGTGTGTGTGTGTGTGTGTGTGTTTACCACTGAAAATATGTTTGGTGACGACGGTGATAACATTGGCACTGGTTAAAAACACCTGCAAGAAAGTGACATGTAATCCTAATCCCCAATGTCTGCATGCTTGACAACTCAGACAATAGTGTCAACACTGTAATTACCAGCATGTCTTTTAGCAGTCCGTCAGTGTCGCTGCCAGATTATATTCTACCTTATGTAGATCTCTCACAGTGACATAAATAGCAGCTACGACTATACCTTATTCCTTCAGTTCAAAAAGTCTCTACCAAAATTAATAAAATCGTCTTGAGACCGGAAGAGAATAATATACGTCATCAGAGTGAAAAAAAAAAAAAAAGTGATGGTAGTAACTGCAGTTGTGGTGATGGCGGCCTATGAAGATATTGTGGCAGTGAGGCCTTCACCGGAACACGAAGAGATCCACAAGAACATTACTGGTTCAGTCACTATGGATGTATTTTTGTTCCATTTTTCGCTACCACCATTCAAATTTCTTCACCTTAGGCAGGATATCCAACATACTAGAGAGTAATGAAGGCAATGTCAACCTCCTCCAGTTGAAAAAAAAAAAAAAAATCTCTTTAAAAAAATCGAAAACTGGGAAACTAAGAAATAAGAGGCTGCCGCAGTGAAGGGGTACAATTAGTGATGTAAAAAGCCTGACAGTGTTGATGGTGGGGTGGCAATGAAGCCTCTGGGAGGACATTATGGTAGTGTCACCTTGATAAACAAACATAATAACTCCCCTCTCCTTCCTTCACTACGGCTTGTGTTAAGTGACTGGCGGTGGTTTGACAGGATAGGGTCGGAAGGGAGGTGTTTACAGCTGCTGGTAGTTAGTTCCCCAGCAATATTTTGATGGGGGAAGGTCACAACCACCCCTCAGATATGTATTTAATTCTACCTATGGCATCTTAACGTTCCAGTATGCGATTAAAACAAATTACGTGGATACCCCTCGAAGTCAAGGGATTCAAACCGTGGTTGTTAATTCCAGGGTCACGACCCAAATCTTTGAAGTGGATTAGTAAGGCTAATGTCCTAACCGTTATGGGAAAGTCACAGCGGGTCTGCATTGCTTTGAGTGAGTGTTGTCTGTGTCAGCTAATATATATATTTTTTTTTCATGTTCCTGTGTGAGTGTTTCTGTGATTTCATTTTCTTATATTGTTTATATAAATATGATCTTTACACCAGCCCAGGCTTGGCTGTTAGTTGTATTACAGTGTCTAGAAAAGGGTGACGAATATCTGTATTAAACCTTTCACTGTTGATTACTTACTTTCCAATTCATTTCGGCTGAGGTCAGACAATTTTTGTTCTCTAGTGAGACATAAATAACCAAAATTGGAAAAAAAATATCACAACCAACGTTTTGATATGAAAATAACAAGCATTTTGTTTCAGAGCTTACGGTTGAGATTTACATTTAACTCACTGAAACTGTCTGCAGTCAAGTATTTCGTATTAGCGGACCCGAGGCATGAGTTAGAAAGCATGATTACAATACTGCAGTTTTTCTTTATGTAAGGAAAGCATCAACATGAGCGAACACGTAACGTCAAAAACATGAACAGCTCTCATGATACCTGTATTATTTCTTTCATGGCTGTTATATACAATATTTATGTTAGCTTTTACTAATCATGACAAATATTTAAATGTTGGCTTTTATGTACAAAGATGCAGGAAAGTTTACCGACAATTTTCTGCCAGCCTTCAATGGAAGGTGTTAAATAAACTATATTTATGGGACAGCATTGTGATGCACACGACAAAAGGGTGTGGGAAGGAAGGACAATTCTGTCGTGTGGTAAAAAATGAATGAGAAATATAGAAGACAGGACACAATGCTGGCAAAGAAATGTCGGCTAACTTTTGTTCATGGCTGTAGACACAATGCATAATTAACAATAATATAGATGTACTTCCGGTACAAAACCGCTACATATACCAGGCACAAATATTAAAGAGTCATTGGGTTAACAAGTAATGTCCAATATAAACCATTAAAGAAGACATTCTACAGATCCTTCTAAGCCAGGGGTAAGTATGAGCGGTGATGTGGAGGAGTGACAGGTGGTGTAATGGTGTGCATACGGTATTAGTGGTGTTAGTGCAACATTAATTCTAAGTCAGTGCAGTTGGGTATGAGTGCGGTCGTTTCATGTGTGTCTCTGGTGTTGGGTCCTGGTGGTATGGGTGTTGTTGCGGTGGCTTTCGTGATGGTGTGATGGTGTTAGTGCAATATTAGTGGTGTTCGAGCGGCAGTAATTCCAAATTAAAGGGGGTGGTTTATGAGTGTGGCTGTGAAGAATGAGTGTCCGGTGTAGTGGTGTGGGTCCTGGTATAATGTTGTGGGCGTAGTATTAGTAGTATTACAAGGACATAAGTTTCAAGTCAAAGAGCGTGGGATATGAATGTGGGTGTGGTGATGTGGTGTGAGTGTCTGGTGGTGGTGGGGTAAACACATCTGCTTCTTCTTGTAAACACTGCTTGAGCTGCGTCAACCTTGGCTATTAACGTCATTCACACACAACACCACCATAGTATCAATGAGCCGCCTGTGAACACCTGCGTTTACATCTTCAGCCATCAGCATTATCATGATAATACTAACCACATTTCCCATTCAAGAAGGATCCAGAAGTATGAATTCACACACACACACACACACACACACGGAAACTATCACTAGAGTGCTAAGTAAAATGGGTTATACATTCATTCCAACATGATTAAAGCCTTCAGTTTCTTGGCTTCACATTGCATGAGGAACGAATCACACGAAATGTGTTTCATAAATCCTCTACAGTAGCCTTCATTCCGTCTATTACTAAGTTTGAAAAAATAAAATAATAATATAACACAATAAAAAAAGTGCAACCCGCCATATCCACCTCTATGCATAAGTCCTTATAATGAGAACTTCGGCCTCTTTATACAACCATTTACACTTTTCATTTTATTCCTCATTTTCGTACATTTTCTTGTTCTTTCAGCTATCTTACTTTCCCTAACATTTTGTTTTTCACCCCCCCCATGCACTTTCTTCTCTCTCTCTCTCTCTCTCTCTCTCTCTCTCTCTCTCTCTCTCTCTCTCTCTCTCTCTCTCTCTCTCCAGATAATGAACAGGGGAGTAAAATAATAAAATGTGGGTACAGGAGACGAATGAGAGGAGGCGAAAATAGAAGAGGGTCAAGGAAGGGGTAGAACATTGAATAATGAAAACAGAACTGATAAAAGACGCCGATGAGAGAGGGGACGGGATGAAGCGTGAACACGAGTGATGGAACAAGAACCAGGGAGAAAAATGAGAGAGAGAGAGAGAGAGAGAGAGAGAGAGAGAGAGAGAGAGAGAGAATGATAATCAATGGTAGGTCATGGAATAACCCAATAACCTGATGAATGTTGATGTGTCGCTCGCTGATAATAAACACAAGGTTTCCGGGTTGTTTCTGTTTTAGTGCTATTATCAATGGGATTATTATTACCTCCGCCATGGTGGTTATGTTTTGACGGCGTTTGTTTGTTTGCTTGTTTGTTTGGCTGTCTGTCTGTCTGTCAGTTAGCAGGATTACTCAATAAGTTATAAACGGATTTTGAAGGAATTTTGTGGAAGAGTGGGCCATTGGCCAAGGAAGAAATGATTAAATTTGGGGGCAGATCCGGACCCAGATCCGGAGTATTCCACCCAGTATCTCCATAAGTTTTCAATTAATTAATGTTAATTAAATTCTGCTGACGGTAGGCCATGGACCAAGAAAGAATTAAACTTTGCAGATGATCCGGATTCTATATCCACGGATCTGTTAGTAGGATTACTCAAAAAGTTATGGACGGATTTTGATGAAATTTTGTGGAAGGGTGGGCCATGAGCCAAGGAAGCAATGACTTGATTTAGGGGCGTATCCGGACCCGGAGTATCCCGTACAAAATCTCCAAAACTTCTATATTAATATCAATGAATTTTTGTTGAAACGTGGGCCATGGGCCAAGAAAGAATTAATCATAATTTGTGGCAAATCCTATATCCACGGATCTGTTAGCAGGATTACTCAAAAAGCTATGAGCGGATTTCGATGAAATTTTATGGGAGGGTAGGCCATGGGCCAAGGAATAAATGACTAAATTTGGGGACGGATCCAGATCCGGAGTATCCCGCACAATATTCCCAGAAGTTCTCAATAAATTTCAATGAAATTTTGTGGAAAAGTGGGCCATGGATCAAGAAAGAATTGATTAAACTTTGAGGTGAATCCAGACCAGGATCCTATATCCACGGATCCGGTTCCTTTTAATGACAGTAGCATTGGCGGAGGTATGCGCTCTCTGAGTGTTTTCTAGAAAACGAATATTTCTGTACAGACGTATGACTGTCAAAGAGTATTTTTTCAAGGGGCGTTTTATTATAGGGAGTCTGTCATGTTTTCGAAAATTCTTGTTTTTGTCAAAAAGGTGTCCATGCCACCTTTTTTCCTTCTTTTTTGTCATGCTGTTGTTCTGAGTTTTTGTCCTGAGATGTTTCTTTTATGGTGCATTAATGTTAGGGAGATTTTTGTTACATTGTGTATGTATCATGAGGTGTTAGTCATTTTTATTTTTTATTTTTACTGACATGTTGCAAACGGTTATTTTTCTTCATGAACGATGTCAAAAGATTTTTTTCTTTTTTAATTAAGGAGCGATTTTAAGTGGCTGGTGTTTTTTAGGGTTATATTTCTTTAAACAAAAAAATCTCTCCTAAGCTAACACCTAACTTGTTAATTAAATTCCAAAGTAGTTTTAACAATGCGGGACTGTCTGTTGCTGGCCATAGGTGAGTGTAGGTCCGTACGTACGTTGTGTAGTATTCCGAGTCCATTGTACCCGTCACCACCACGGTCCCTCGCAGACTGATCCAATCTTGCTCTTTGTGCTGGGGCCGTGTGACGTGTTACCAATTCATTTTCTCATGTTTGGACTGTTTATGTCTTGCTCAAAAAAATTTCTCTGAAAAACATTTTTTTTTTTTTTTTTGAGGGGGGCGTAATGTTAATCCATGGGACTGTCTCCCTAACTGCTTCCTCTCCACCACTCACTGTGGCCATACTGCAGGTCAATACAGCCAGTGCTGGGACTACCATCACTTACGAGCTAAGGTTATTTCATGTGAGGATTACGGTATCTTTACAAAAGTTTATTATTTTTAAACTAAGAAACTAACCGCTGTCGTATATTTTCTCTTTTATGTAAGGCTTTCGTTGCTAATTGACTATTATTTTAAAAACAGGAAGACACTCGTACAAAATGACATCTTTTTATATTATTTTTGCTACGAACGGACAGTTGTATCTAAGTTCAGAAAGACATCTTTCAGTGAAGGTGATTAAATTTGGCATGAATTAGCTGTTAGGCAAATAGTTGCAAGATCAGCCCATGGTAAAAAAAAAAAAAAAAAAAAAAAAAAAAAAAAAAAAAGCCACGTCCTTATGCGCAGGATTCAGAGAAGGCCACGTCAAACATACGAGTAAATGACACCGTTCCCCAAACACTACAAAGTAAGGTTGTAATAACTGTATACTTGTGCACAGGTCAGTGAGGCCGACGCCACTACTGCCGCAGTGCCTCTGAGCCCAACTGTGTCACTGTATTATCCATGCTGTTATACATAAGACAAAAATACTGACTCGAGAAGATTTTAATATAAGTCTAACGACAAACGTGAACTATATTTTACACACACACACACACACACACACACACAATGTTTCAGTGTAAAGGGTTCAGTGTTATCACTAAAGTGGTGACATAAGGCGTGTAATGCCATTTAGAGATGATGCGAATGCGGGTTTACAGGGCGCCTCTTTTCGTGTATTAAGGGCATGGGGTTAGATAAGTCTTATATCATACTTCATACCCCGAATACTGACGGTCTGAATGTGGCACAAGGCTTCCCAACACAGGTGGGAAGGTGTTGCGTCAGGGCTGTCCCATCCTATAAAATGTACTGTTTAAGATGGAAGTAACCAAGCCTCCAGGCTTATCATTCCAAGCAGACACACCTTACAACTGGCGGACTACAGGTATGTCGTCCATCTCTCCATCAGTGTCATAACTACTTCTTGCGGGGCGATGTACTGATGCATATAATGAACACACACTTCAGTTTGTAACCATTCGGGTGTATGAATGTTTAATTTATTATCTGCACTCCTATAATTTCAAAATAAATAGTTAACTGCTTTTCCTGGAGTCTGGCATTGGTTACGGTAATATCACAAAAGTGAATCACAATAGAAAGTTTCGGCTTACATGAACTTATTTATATCAACACACTCACCTAATACCTGTAAGCCTCTGAGATAATCTACATTGTTGGCATAAAGTTCTTTTTTTTAAATAATTCATCAAACTTTGTATAAATACCCAACTGCCTGGTATCAATGTTAGTCAGTGTGGAGGTGAAGCCTGTCGCATATTCCTGATCTGTTCCAACAGTTTTGGCCTGCCTTTCAGCACTTGTAACTCAAAAGTAGTGGTGGACATTTTAATAAAGTGATGGACAGATCCTTCCACTCTACACCCCACTCAGCAGGTGATTGTCACGGGCCATATCACAGATGGCTTATCTCCAACATTTTTACGGGTTTTCTGGTTTTCAGTCAGTTTTATAAGTATAAGCAACACAAACTCTGGTCTGTAAAAACTCATCCATAAACATCTGGAAACTGAACAGGTAGTAGTAAAAAAACACACAGTGTTGACACCAATTTCGCCTTTATCGCAAAATTCTGTTTTATACAGAGGCATGCAATACAGCACGTGATAACGTCAGCTGTATAGCATCTAAAGAGGCACCGTGCAAACTATTCGATGCTCAAAGTCGGATATAACAATAAAGATTCACTTCAGCCTTTGGTTTTTCCTTCTGAATTAGAAATCAATATGCTAGGTCACCATACAATTTATGTAATATTCTACGTCCATAAGCTTGCACAGCAGACCTGATTAGTAAGTGGAAAATTTCACTCAGATATTACTAACAAATATTGTAAGAGTTTATTACTATTTTTTTTTTCATGTCGATCATATCAACTTAAATGTTATTACCGGGTGGACTCTATACCCTCCTGAAATGGGTAAAACAACTTTTTTCAGTCTCCCTCTCCCGGCACGCTGACGTACGTACCTAAGCTGGCGATAACAGCACGTACAGCAAACACAGCCTGAGTACCACTTCTTGTTTGCCCGTATGTGTGTGTGTGTGTGTGTGTATGTGTGTGTGTGTGTGTGTGTGTCTCGAGGTGCTACCTACACACCCATTACTACTGTGACACCAAAATAGTACTCATACCCAAAATATCCACAACTGCACACTATTCACAGGCAGACAACACCCAGGTCCACACATTACCCATACCAAACTATCCATATCTAGACACTATTCATATCCTCACATTACCCACTCCTACACACTATCCACATCCACACACTACCCACATTCACACACTAACCACATCCACACACTACCCAAACCCTCACACTACCCACACCTACAAACTAGTCTTATGCAGACACTACCCACACCCACACATTACATACACCCTCTCTCTCTCTCTCTCTCTCTCTCTCTCTCTCACACACACACACACACACACACACACACACACACACACACACACACACACAAATACCCTCAGCATTTCATATCTACTTTGACCATCTTTTCCTCCACCTTTCTTTTAACCCCCGTCCATTACGACACCACCATCTCCCTTTTGTGTATTCACCATCATCATACCATCCTTTTCCACCCCGACCCTTTACAGTCTCCTTTCCATACTCCTTTCCGGTATTATCTTTATCACCTTCCACTCCACGGTTCTTTGAATGACGGTGTTCTCTAGCTTTCCTTTCACACTTTCCATCTCCATCCTTCTTTCCACTTTCGTGTTTAGACTTTCTAGCTTCTTCCATCCCTCTCCTTTTGCTTGTCCCGCTCTCCACCGGACTTCACTTATCGTCACTCTTTTCGACCTCCACGGCACCCTTCTCCACCCTAGTTCAATCTCCATCTTCCACTCAAACCTACCATCCTCTCTTCTACCCCCTCTCCTACCCTCATCTTACATCATTCTTGCTATCCAGTACTCCAGCTCCACTCCAGTTCTTCCGCCTTTCTCCACCCTGCCTTCCATCTCTTCAACCCTAACCATACGTAACCTAACTTAGTCTTCCATCTTCCATTCCACCGCCTCATCCACCACATTTCCACCACTCCAAGCTTCTACACATTCAATCCTTTATCATCCATTCTTTCACATCACCCACCTATCAAACCTACCCTAACCTAACATAGCCAAACCCCCACCTTTGACCTCCACTTCCACCATCCTCTCCATTCCTACTCCTACCTCTTCTAGTCTTTTACCTCCCCTCTTTCACCCCTTCCCACCCCTCTCCCCCCCTCACCCGGCTCCCAACCGCAGACAGCTGGTGTTACTAGGAGCGGGGCTGGTCTTGTGCAGGACAGAGCTAAATATAGACAAAGTTTATTTACTTTACTAACACACTAAAAATGACGACGAACACACAGTCCCAGTTCCATGCCAAATATTAAGGCCCTTTCTACTTTTCCTTTTATTTTAATTTCCCTTTCTTTAATTTCTGTTTCAATACTTTACTAACATTTCTAAAGCACCGTCAAAAACATGTCTACTATTTTGTTTATTTTCTTCTTAATGAGGTGGTTTGGTCACACTGAGACAAGGGATATAAAGAGGTTTGTTACATGGGTACTCATATATATTCGTGTATGAGTGGGTTGGAAGGCAGCAAGCAGGGTGGAAGGTCAAGCTGATACAGATGGATATCATGAAACAATTGCTTAAAGAGAATTGCAATGATAATTAATTTCACTGGACACGCAAAGTGTGTATGTAAATGTATATGAAAAAAAAAGTTAATAAAATAGAACCACCTTATTTACTTGGCAGTCAACGGAATGATCTCTGTCCCACAGCCATTATGAAGCGCAATATTTTCTTTGTGAGGAACGTTAGACCTGGGAGGTGGGGCCGAGAATTTCAAAACCTGAATAATGATTGGACGGGTGAATGGCCCATTTCACTGGGCATTCAGAAGGTATCTTTCCTACTTACTTGCATTCCTCTTCCTGGTTCTGGATCCCTCCCACCCTGCGTATTAGTGGCAAATGGAGATGCGAGGACAGTTGGATGCATATGTAAATCGGGTACTGCTATACTGCTATATTAACTGAGTTCTATTAAAGTTACAGCGACAGAGGGCAGGGACACGGAGTGAGATGGAAGGATATAAAGGAGGACATGGGGAAGGACAGTTTGGAATGGCAGGAGAAAGTGAGATGGAAGGATAGACACAAGTATATGGAAGAGGACAGTTTGGAACACTAGGAGAAGATGAGATGGAAGAATAAACAGGAGTACACGGGAGCGGGCTTGGTTTGACGTGACCCTGTCAAATCAGCTATCACTTACTGAGAAGGAAGAGGTACGTGGACTGTTAAGTCAATATTCCAAAGTATTCTCAAATACTCCATGAGTTACTAATGTTACTGCTCATGAGACAGTCCTAACGTATCACAAGCCTGTCAGATTTATACTATATTCCGTACCAAAAAGTTTACAAAATGCTGTAGCTAAGCAGACAGACCAGATGGAGAAAAATGGGATCATAGAGAGGTCGGACTCTCCATACAGCAGTCCAATTGTTGTAGCCAAAAAGAAGGGTGTTATGTCACAAAATGTAGGGATTTTAGAAAACTGAATAAGATAACACAGCTTGACGCTGAAATCATGTTTTCACGACGATATCATTAAATTATCTTCTTCCAGGTACTTTTCAAAAGATAGATTTATATAAAGGTTTCTGGCAGATACCGCTTCACAATTTACAGTCCTACAATTTGGCCTTTGCAATTCCTCTGCAGTGTTTCATTAAGAAAATTAACTTAGCTGATAAACAGTTTCATGGAAACAAGGATAAAACAAACAACACATCATCATTTTCAATTGGTTAAGACAAATATGAAAAAAAAAAATCAAATCCTTCCAGAAAAACTACATGATGAAGTGCTTGAATCTGTCGAATATATACAATTAAGCAGACATGTTCTGGTTCATGGCAATGAAACCAGGCAACTAGATAGGAGATGCAATTCCTTTTTAAAGAAACGTGATGAAGTACATGGCGAAATTCACTGTCCTTTCTCCCTTCCCAACTCATTCTCCACTTCAAACGTCCGCTGTCTGCCCAACTTTTCCTCCCCTCCTTCTCCTCCTCCTCCTCCTTCTCCTCCCCCCCCCTCTCTCTCTCTCTCTCTCTCTCTCTCTCTCTCTCTCTCAGATACATCTTACTTTTTGTCTTTCTTTTTTTCCTCGGATCATTGTGCTTCCTGCACCATCTCACTTCCAAGCCTCATCTTCATTATTCCTGTCTCACGTTCCAACCCCACGCTCTCCCTCAATTCATTTCTCCATTATTTTCTATTTTATGAAGTCATAATTATTATTATTATTAATTTTTTTTTCTTTCCTCCTTCTCTGGCTCTCAGATGTCTTTCCTCTTCACTCACACGTATACTCTCACCGCCACACTTATGTGCACTATAGTTCTCCTTTTCGCTCCAACACACTCGTTTTCACAGATGCAAACTCACCCCAACCACAATATCATCATCAACTCCCTCATAAATCTGATATACTATCTATTTCTCATTCTCTCATTCACAGGTATTTTACCCTGAATTTCTCAGTCACTCACATGTGCCCTGATAAACACTAATCCTGCCCTGTTTTCTAATCTAACAAACTGTCTCATTTTCAGGCCCCCATGTATTTTCCACCCAACACATACTCCCTCTCATTCTTGCACGCACACACACACACACACACACGCACACACATTCATTCCTCACATTCGACATATTCCTTACCTTCTCTTGCGATTTCCGTCATTTTTTATTTTTCCTTCAGACAAGAACGTCTTTTTTTTTTTTTTTTTTCACCACTAACGACTTTTATAGTGGGTAACTACTGCGCTCCAACCGGATTGAGCCGGTGAAGGTTTACATCCAAGGGGTGATTGGGGTTGATTGCTCATGTAATGCCACTCAGGGATGAGTGAGGCTGGTCACTGTCATCTTAAATGTCGGGACCAACTGCCTAGCCCCGGGCTCCTACGCCCTTCATGGGGCAATCAAGGAATGGATGATATATATATATATATATATATATATATATATATATATATATATATATATATATATATATATATATATATATATATTCCAAGATCTTCATTTCCTCTCTCCCAGTCTTCACCCTACTCTCTCTTCTTTATTATGATCCTCCCTCTCTCGGTCTCCTCCTCCTTGCAATTTCTCCATACACCAACTGTTTTCCTTTCTATCCATGTTCTTACTTTTTATTTTCTCTCTTCCGGGTTACACTTCCCTCACTTCCCATGGTCCCGATCCCCTTTTCCGCTTCTACTCCTTTCATCATTATCTCTGTTCGCTTTCGTCCTGTTTTTCATTCCATCTCTATCCCTTTCTTACTTCAGGTATGCCCAATCTTCTTTAACATGTCACTATCTTATGCCTTCCATTTTGTTTCTTCCGCTCTCTTCAACATATCTCCCATCGCCACTGATTATTTTGTCTGTAGCTAACCCCTTTCATTCCTCCCTCTCACATTTTTGTTCTTTCCGTCATCTTTTACCATCTAAATTCCTTCTTTAATTCTTTAGTTTAATATTTCTTTCGAGGTTATCTCCTCTGTTCTGCTCCATTTCACATCCCTGTCGTCTGTTTCATCCACTCCATAACTCTCCCCTGTCCCTCCCGCTACTCGTATCTTCCTTTTATGTTTCATCTGTCTTCATTCCCACTTCCCTTCCTCAACCTAGTTCTTTTTTTCTTTCCATTATTTATCTCCCTCTTTTTTCTACCACCTCTTACATATTTTTTTTTTTAAATTCATCCCGCAGTTTTCCTTCCTTCCGTTCTCTACCTTCCTACCTTCTCCCCGCCCACATCTTCCTGTAATTAATCCCTTCATCTTCTACGTTCCTTTCCTACTCCCTCATACATCCTATTCTGTAATACCTCCTTTGTCTCCCACTCTCCCTACTCCCCCTCTCTCTCATCACTAAATCCTCCTTACTTCTGCTCTCCCTCATAACCAGACCCTCCCTCCCTCTCTCCCTACTCCTCCTCTCCCTCATTACCAAGCCATCATAATTTATGCATGGTACTCATATACTCTTTTCCGGCAGCTCCGTATATGCTGCGTCAATGTTCATCACTTTCAAGACGTGCCAGCATTATTGATAACCCTGTCTGAGCAGACGTCGGCCACCTCCCACTACTTCAATAATTTCCTTACCCGAACTCACACTCGCTTTCATAACAACCGATAGTGGTGTGGCAAGGTAGAGAACAATAAACTTTTGTACTAATACAGACAAGGGGCCCACTAACACTGAAACCTGAGAGTAGATTACTCATGACAGGCTCAGCTAAAATTCTTAGTACGTCCTGTGCAGCCATACATACAACAGACTTTGCGGTGTAGTTTAACTGGTAGTATTTTGATGATAAATATTAGAAATGTGAATGCACCCCTACAGCAGCACATGATTCACAGATGCTTTTATAAATAATTTCAATTAACCTAGTTTAAGGATTCGACTCTTAATGCTGATAAATACAATGGCTACACAATCAGAGAGAGAGAGAGAGAGAGAGAGAGAGAGAGAAACATGCTACGAATAATAATTAAATGGAAAATGTACAGTCACAAGGAAACGTTTGTCTATTACCCCCTGCCTGCAGTGTGTACTTTCTTCATTATATTCTCATTCCTCCCAGAGCGTCAGATCGTATCCTACCTTCTCTCATTCTTTTTACTCTGTGCTTCCTAGTTCCATTACAAAACAAGAAGCTGTATCAGGGCACAGCAAACCCGTCCCCGCCAGTCACTTTAGTGCTGACATATATACCCAACACGATATATATTAAAAAATATCACATATCAAATATGGAGTAAATCGGGTGAAAATTGACGATTTTATACCCATTTGAAATTTTAGGCCCGACCGATCTAACACTGACCCCCCTACGCTAACTGTGGGGCGACCCCCCTGATGTAATGAGGCATGTTATAGGATACAGATTTGAAAGATGCATCTTTCATATCGGTATGACGAATTTGGAAGGAGCTATGACGAAAAAAAAAAAAAAAGATTTTATTTTCTATTTTTTTGGCCCTACAGCCTGGGCCTTGGCCCAATTTGGCCCCAAATTTGATCATATGATCAGAAGATGATAGCCCATTATCCCTGTAATTTTAGTCCAAATAGCACCAGAAATATTCGCGTAAAGTAGTTAAAAGTCAGACGTACAATCAAACAGACAGACAAACGGACTGAAAACAATACCCGTTCTCAAGCCCCTCCGGTAAGGGGTCGGTTAATATTTCATGTAACATCTTCCATTCTCACTGTCGGCATGGAAGCGTTGGCAAACTTTTAATGGTTATAGTAGCACAGAACGGTATCAGCTGCCCCAGTACTTCTAGGGTAAAAGGGTCAGAGGCTAGGCTATCACCAAACACGTATGGGAAGATTATCAGTCGATGCCCCTGGTGGCACTACATGACACAAGAATCTCCAGGCACCACTTGGAGGGTCGAAGATATGCACATATGGTACAGGACCGTCACTGGATCTTCAAAATACTAGACTACAATTTCCTTTCTCCTAGAGGTCGCTCACTGCAGAGAATGACAAATATACAAGAAGCAACACATCTCGCTATACCTCCTTTTTGCTTGTACGGAACAGGCTGTATAAGATGATACAGGGAAGGGAAACAGATAAGATTTATTACGTCATATTGCTGCACGAAGAAAGCCATACAAGGGTGGAAATAATATTCGTTTACTCGTCGATTTGTTTTCTTGTTCCAAGAAGCATATCAAACAAAATCGACTATAACATTACCTGTACTCTGGAACTTTTTCCATGTCTTACGAAGCACTCCATAAGAAGACAGGAAAAAATGGTCGTTATAGCTATCTCTTAGGCTCGTTGTAACCATCATTTATGCGGCAGATCACACACACACACACACACACACACACACACACACACACACACACACACACACACACACACACACACACAGAGCTACAGTAATTTGCCCACTCTCCTTGTTCCGTAAAGAATACTAAATAAATAAGAAACACGGGAGTCGTCTATTCACCCATTTGCCTTGTTTCACGAAGCTGAAGCACATGAACAAAAATGAAGAAGAAAACACGTTTTATTTTCACATTTTCAAGTTGATTACAACAGAATGAATGTAAAAAGACACGCATATCATTCCAGTCTTCTTTTTACACAACACAGACCACATGGGAACAAGAATAATCTGATTTGTGTATTCGTGCCTAACTCAACGAAGCAAATCACACAAGAACGGACGTAACAGGACTCGTTTTGTTATCGCTTGTCCTTGTTTCATGAAGCACACTATACACAGACGAATATAATACAGTTTATTTACTTAGCTTTCGCTGGTCCACAAAATAAGATCTATGGGGATGAAAAATAATTAGTCCTTATTTATTTGACAATTTTTTGGTCATAACTTAAGCCGTTTTTCCGTTCCCCTCTCCATCCATGACCCACTCTCTTCGTCAAACTATATTTCTACCCGTCCATCACTCCATCCGGCAGTTCGTGTTTCCACTCGATCTGGCTGGACGTTTTCACTTCCCGGGTGTTAGCTTTTCATTTGCTTTCGATTTTTGAGAAACAATCCACTTCGTTTTTCTTTTCTTTTTTTTTTCTTTTCATAACGGTATTCTTTCAGTGTCCTCCACTTTTATGTTCATTCAGTAATTTTTTCAGCTGACGGCATTGTTTTGTTGTTTTTGCAGTTCTTTCTTCCCTACAACGTCAGTAACTTTTTAAAATGTATTTTTCTTTAACTACCATCAACTGACGTTATTCAGACTATAGGAGACATCTCTGACGAAACAGGATAGAAACAAATATCAATTACTCCATCAGTAAGATGGTGTATTCCTCGTTTCATTCTCGTTACCGCAGGACGGTTATATTCAGCTTAGGAGAGACACCTCGGACTGAATGTGTTTGTGGCTGTCAGTGACCTCCTTCAGGAAGACGTCATATTTAATTCTTGTTACTACCAGCATAACATATTCAGCCTAGACGAGACCTCTCGTTATGTACTGTTTGTGCTTTAGTGTTACATTTTTCCGTCGTTTATTTTTCACCTGTACGACTGTATACTTAATCTCGGTGATCGTCTGTCCATCCGCCCACCAGTGTAACCAATACCACCGTCCAGAAGGTCATGAACAACTCGCTGGGTCATGAGAACACCTACAGTTGACTGAAAGTCAAAAAACAAAAAAAAGGAATGGAAGGTCACACGCAAGAGAACGGGTAATGACTGAACCTATAGTGGAACGGCATATTCTGAATGGAAGGTCATGAATTATTGACTGAAGTCATACGCAAAAATAGTTAAATAAAAAGTAGAAGAGTTGATTGGAAAATCATGAATATCGAGGACTGATTTGGTCATGGATACACCCAGAGCTGACTGGAGTCATAATATACTCCAAAGTCACTGGAAGGTCATGAATACATTATACACTTGATATGATGATTATGGACAACTTATACCAGAATCTTTGATACTGATGTAGTTTTATAACAGACCAGTTAACTGACTGGAGGGTAGAGAAAACAGCCAAAGTTCTATTTATCAATCTAATGCCAGACGCCTCAATCCCGTTTTGGGTGGCCACAAACAAATCGCCTCCAAGTCGCCCTGTCCCCCGCCATTTCACTGCCCTGCTCCCAACTCACACCCCCCTCTCCCATATACCTCTCCATCCCATCCCTCCATCTCATCCTTGGCCTCCCCCTCCCTCTTCCCCCCTCCACCTCACTCACATACACTCTCTTCGTCAGTCTTTCACCCTCCATCCTCTCCACATGGCCAAACCACCTCAGTGTGTTCCTCATAACGCTTCCTATCACATCCACATCCACACCACAACGCTCCTTTATATCCTCATTCGTCAGCCTGTCTCTCCATGTGACTCCACAGGCTCCTCTTAACTCATTTCCACTGCTCTCACTCTTGACTTGTGTCCTTCCAACAATGTCCAAGCTTCACTTCCATACGTTAGAGTTGGTATCACAATACTGTCATGTAGTAACTTTCTCACTTCCATGCTCACTTCCCTGTTTCTTATCACTGCTTTCAAAGAACCAGCAACCTTTCTTCCCTGCTGTACCCTTTCAAGCACTTCACCCTCCAAACCTCCATCCTTACTCATCACACTACCCAAGTGTCAGAATGACTCATGACTATAAGGGTTCATTATTGGATCTTTGTTCTAAAAGGGTATAATTTAGTTTCTCTGGTTTGTTTCATTAAAACTTAGGTTAGTTGTAGTTCACTGGTAATGAGGCTGTTCGGAGCACGGAAGTAAATTATACGTTATTGTGGATCTTTCAAATGTAGTATGTTTATGTATACTTATTTTGTATTTTGTAATTTTCGGAGTGTGATTAATTATTATGAATTGTATGATACTGCTTCAATTTCTCCATGGTACGAATCAAGGGAAGTGAGGTGGTGACTGTGAGCTGGGGTGTGGGCAGTTGATCAGCAGCACTGGTATGGAAAAGATATAGCAGCTCTTCACGTGAAGTGTGCCCTCGACTCGCGACTTTCCTCCCCGCTGTGACACTTGTGAGCCTATGAAGGATGAGGATGGAAACTCCTCCATACTGAGGAAGCTGTAAACTCTGCCCACACTGCCCTCTTGATCTACAGCAGGTGTTAGCATAGAAACACCTGCGGACATGCTACCTGCTTCTCAGTCACCACCCTCTTGATGGTCTGTTCTCAATAAGGTTGTTATGTCACCAGTAATGTGAAGCAGTGTTCCTAAGGTTACTTCTCTTGTAGTTTACTTTCTTATGCTTAGGATTAAGTTAGGATTAAGTTATAATTTTGTGAATAAATTATATTCTCCAATTTACATTTTCCTAGCCCCAGTGTACAAATGAATGATGGGTCATTTCCAACTATGTGAGTAGTAGTAATAGTGCAACTCTGGAATCATGGTAGTCTTCTTTCACATATGAGACTGTTTCCGTAACTTGGCCATGACATTTGGCGCCCGAACAGGGACCCATTAATTCGTTGTGCACGCGGGTTGGCAGTATACAGGGAAGTTTATAATCTTTAGATTTTCACCATGAGTTCAGACACTATAAAGAGGTTAACTGAAGAGGGAAAACAAATGGGCTTAGAGGGCGACAAGCTTATGACCTGGGTAAGAGAAGAGAGAGTGATAGAGCAAAATCGGCAGAGAGAGGAGCGGGCTCAAGAGAGGAAGCTAAAGATTTTAGAATTAGAGGCACAGATTGAAGCTTCGAGGGCTGCTGCTGCTACTAGTGCTGCTGCTGCTGGTCAGAACGTTCGACCACTTGCAACCGTAATTAATCCCCCTAAGCTGCCAATTTTCGATGAGGCCAAAGATGATATAGATTCTTATCTGGCTCGCTTTGAGAGGGTAGCTCAAGCTGCAAGATGGGAGAGGTCGGTGTGGCCAACTGCCTTAGCATCTCTACTAACGGGTCGAGCTCTCGATATGTATCACCAGTTCACTGACGACATCATTGCAGATTTTGATGAGCTGAAGTCAGCACTTTTGAGAGGCTACGATGTGACAGCAGAGGGTTGTAGGAAACGGTTTCGCGACACAAAGTTTCGTGATGGCGAGTCTGCAGTGCAACTAGCTTGTCGAATCAAAAGGAATCTTGTTAAGTGGTTGGAAGCGGATGGATCCAGTCAGACCTTTGAGAATTTAGCAGATCTCTTTGCAAGGGAGCAATTTTTAAGGCAGTGTCCTCCAGCTCTAATGATGTTTTTAAAGGAGAAAGAAGTTAAGAGTTTGCAGGTTTGTGGGGAGGAGGCAGATCGTTGGATTGATGCCCATGGTCACCCTTCCCAGATTAACAAGAAGGTCAACAAACCCGTGGCTGAAGGGCAAGAGAAACCTTCAGAACGCTCTACAACACAGATCAAGACAAAGACCTCAGGGAGTGACAGTAAGTTTGGTAGTAAAGGATGTTGGGAGTGTGGTAAACTAGACCATAGAAAAGCTCGGTGTACTTTTAATAAATCAAAACAGACCAGTGCCGCTGCATCAGGAAAAGCATCTGTGAAAGCTAAAAGTAGGACAGTTAGTGGTTCAGCTACCAAATTTAATGGGAATGGGCAAAGTTATAAGAACTTAATATTGAACAATGGCTTGGTTGAGGGGCAAGCTGTTACAGCAATGCTTGATAGTGGGTCAACTACTTGTGTTGTAGCAGAGAAGCTAGTTTCATTGAGACACTATACTGGGAGAACAGTTTCACTGAAATTGGTGAATGGGGCAGTGATAGTGTTGCCAGAGGTAGAAGTTGAAATTTCTACACCTTGGTTAATAGGGAAAGTTTATGCTGCTGTGTGTAAGACCCCAGTTTACGATTTAGTTGTTGGTGGTGTAACTGACAATCCATATTCCCTCACAAGTATACAGTCTACAAGTGATCAAAGCTTGGCTGAACAAGACAACGCAGAGGACGTGAACCTAACCAGGAACAGAGTCCCGAGTGGAAGATCTGACACTGAAGCAACGGACGAAGTAACCACAGAGTTGGAACGAACTTCGAGGAGTACTGCTGGTGGATCATCAGACGCTGGACTCGTTGCTGCAGTTACTAGAGCACAAAGTCGCAAGGACGGTAAAGTTAAACAACCCCTGAAGGTGAGCAATGTTGATACTTTCGTGTCTACATCAGAATTTGTGAAAAATCAAGAGGATGATAGAACTTTGAACTCTATAAGAAGTCATGTTCAAAGTAAGAAAGTGTTTCAGGCAAGAGGAAGGGTGTCAACCTTTATTCTTAAAGGGGGTAGATTATACAGAGAGATGACAGTTAGAGGAGTGACAAAACAACAGTTGATTGTGCCAAAGAACTATCGTAAGGAAGTGTTCAAATTAGGTCATGAGGGAATCATGAGTGGCCATATGGGGTACAAAAAGACTCTGGACAGGATTCAAAGAACTTTCTTTTGGCCAGGTATGGTGGCTGATGTCAGCCGCTGGTGTAGGTCATGTGATGTGTGTCAGAGAACCGTGGATAAAGGTAGCATAAAACCAGGAAAGCTTAGGTCTATGCCAGTAATAGACGAGCCATTTGCTAGGGTGGGTATAGACATAGTTGGGCCTATTACACCTAGGGCAGATAGTGGAGACAGGTATATACTCACTCTCGTAGACTTTGCTACTCGGTATCCAGAAGCAGTTGCCTTGCCTAATATAGAGACTACTACAGTGGCGGATGCGTTGATGGAGATCTATTCTAGAATTGGTATTCCAAAGGAGGTTTTGACTGACAGAGGGAGCCAATTTACTTCAGCAATGATGAGGGAAGTTGAACGGTTATTGTCAATAAAATCTCTTAAAACCACTCCATTTCATCCCATGTGTAATGGCTTAGTAGAAAGATTTAACGGTACACTTAAGAAAATGCTGAAACGAATGTGTGATGAGGCACCTAAGGATTGGCCAAGATACATAGCACCATTGCTCTTTGCATATAGAGAAGCACCCCAGTCGAGTACTAGATTCTCCCCTTTTGAGTTAGTTTATGGAAGAACAGTGAGGGGTCCTTTGGATGTACTAAGAGAGATTTGGGATGGATCAGTCAGCATACCAGAGACTGTTAGTACCTACAGCTATGTTCTAGATCTCGGTGAGAGATTGGAAAACACATGTAAGCTAGCAAGGGAAGAATTAGATAAGGCACAGGAGTTGGATAAGAGCTACTATAATCGTAGGGCTAGTGACAGAACTTTCAAGGTGGGTGATCAAGTTTTGCTGCTTTTACCAACTGACCATAATAAATTACTCATGAACTGGAGAGGTCCATATAAGATTGTAGAGTGTCCTTCTGCTTTGAATTATGTAATAGATATAAGGGGGAAGAAGAAAAGATTTCATGTGAATATGCTGAAGAAATATGAAGTAGACTACGATCCAGATGATTGTGATGTAGCCGAATCAGATGTAAGTGCTGCTACAGTTATTGAGTACTCTGACGAGGTTGAAAATCTTTTGCTACCTATACCAACCACTGAGAAGTCTTGGAAAGATGTAGAGTTGTCAGTAACTTTGTCTCCATTAGAGAGAGGTAAGATATGTGATTTGTTGAGTATGTACTCAGAAGTGTTCTCTAGTACACCAAAGCTAGCAAATGTTCCTCCCCATGAAATTGTTTTGACTGACAAAACCCCTGTTCGAAGTAAGCCTTATGCTATACCATATAGTTTGCAAGCTGAGGTAGAGAAAGAACTTAATGCAATGGAAGAAGCAGGGATAATTGAAAAATCTAATGCTCCCTATAATAGTCCTGTAGTGGTTGTACGTAAAAAGGATAAAGGAGTGAGACTCTGTGGAGACTTTAGGAAATTAAATGGTGTAACTCAGTTTGATGCAGAGCCTATGTTTGACCAGGGGAATATCTTTTCAATATTATCAGGGTCCCGATATTTTTCAAAACTAGATCTTTCTAAAGGATTCTGGCAGATTCCATTACATGTGGATAGTAGGAAGTACACTGCATTTAGTACTCCCAAGGGTTTATATCAGTTCAAAGTCCTTCCTTTTGGCTTGTGCAATTCACCTGCAGTGTTTAACAGGACAATGAGGAGTGTGTTGGGAGGTATGTCTGGCATAGAAATATTTGTTGATGACATTTTGGTACATTCCTCGACTTTTCATGAGCATTTGAAATTGTTGGATCAGGTATTTTTCAGACTTAAGGAAGCAGGCTTAGTAGTAAATCCATCCAAATGTGTAGTGGGTCAAGCTGAAGTGGATTTCCTTGGTCATAGAATAGGAAATGGGATATGCCAGCCCCAGAAAGATAAGGTTGGGAAAATAGTTGAAGCTTCTGCCCCCAGAACTAAAAAAAAAGTTCGTTCGTTCTTGGGACTAACAGGCTATTACAGAGCATTCATACCAAACTACTCTACAATTGCAGAACCATTAACCAATCTAACAAAGAAGAGCAGTCCAAATAAGGTAGTGTGGACAGATTTGGAGCAAAGAGCATTTGATACTCTAAAGAACAAAATGACTAATAAGCCTATTCTCCATTTGCCAGATTTATCTAAAGACTTTGTTTTAAGAACAGACGCGTCAGGTGTGGGTATTGGTGCTGTGCTGATGCAGTCCCATGGAAATGAACTGTGGCCTATATCTTACCATAGCAGGAAGCTGGGACAAGCGGAGAGGAACTACAGTGTTGTTGAAAGAGAGTTATTAGCAATCATTGAGGGTGTAAGAAAGTTTCGCCAGTTTTTGTATGGACGAAGGTTTGTTGTTCAGACAGATCATCTGCCTCTGCATTACCTCAAGACTGCTAAGAATTCCAATGCAAGGATTATGCGGTGGGCATTATACATGCAGCAATTTGAGTACAGTGCAGAGTACATTAAAGGAGCTGAGAATGTAGGGGCAGATTATCTTAGTCGTTTGGATGAAGGATATAACACATGCTGTTCAAGTTTGGGAATTCGTTCAGATTCTGTGACAGATGTTGGCTCAGGTTGTTTGGGCTTGCATGTACTTGGTATTGATGAAGATGTAATTCTGGAGAAGTATAATGTTAAAATTAACTGGAATTTAGCTGGCCATGATGTGTGATATAATTTTCTAGAACGTAATTATTAGTTGTTAGAACTTTGGTACAAGTTCTTTTGTTCAGGGGGTAATGTCAGAATGATTCATGACTATAAGGGTTCATTATTGGATCTTTGTTCTAAAAGGGTATAATTTAGTTTCTCTGGTTTGTTTCATTAAAACTTAGGTTAGTTGTAGTTCACTGGTAATGAGGCTGTTCGGAGCACGGAAGTAAATTATACGTTATTGTGGATCTTTCAAATGTAGTATGTTTATGTATACTTATTTTGTATTTTGTAATTTTCGGAGTGTGATTAATTATTATGAATTGTATGATACTGCTTCAATTTCTCCATGGTACGAATCAAGGGAAGTGAGGTGGTGACTGTGAGCTGGGGTGTGGGCAGTTGATCAGCAGCACTGGTATGGAAAAGATATAGCAGCTCTTCACGTGAAGTGTGCCCTCGACTCGCGACTTTCCTCCCCGCTGTGACACTTGTGAGCCTATGAAGGATGAGGATGGAAACTCCTCCATACTGAGGAAGCTCTAAACTCTGCCCACACTGCCCTCTTGATCTACAGCAGGTGTTAGCATAGAAACACCTGCGGACATGCTACCTGCTTCTCAGTCACCACCCTCTTGATGGTCTGTTCTCAGTAAGGTTGTTATGTCACCAGTAATGTGAAGCAGTGTTCCTAAGGTTACTTCTCTTGTAGTTTACTTTCTTATGCTTAGGATTAAGTTAGGATTAAGTTATAATTTTGTGAATAAATTATATTCTCCAATTTACATTTTCCTAGCCCCAGTGTACAAATGAATGATGGGTCATTTCCAACTATGTGAGTAGTAGTAATAGTGCAACTCTGGAATCATGGTAGTCTTCTTTCACATATGAGACTGTTTCCGTAACTTGGCCATGACACCAAGTACTTCAACGTACTCATATTTTCCAATTCCTCACCATCCAACCTCGCTGTACATTCACTGACTTCACCTCTCTCAAAGACCATCACTTTACTCTTCCCTACATTCACCTTTAGATTCCGTTTCTTACACACTCTCCCAAACTCATCCACCAAGCCTTGCAGCTCCCCTTCTTCTTCACTCAACAACACAGTATCATCTGCAAACAACAGTACAGGGAGTTTCCAAACACTATCCTCTCTCACCAGGGCCACTCCAACATCCACTACCCTACCTTGTACCTCTTTTATTACCCCATCCATGTACAACCATGGAGACATGACACATCCCTGTTTCAACCCAACTTTCAAAGAGAAAAATTCACTTAGTTCACCATCCACACGCACTGCAGCCTTCGCACCATCTTACATACTCTTCACAGCATGCAACAACTTCCCATCTACTCCATATATTCTTAACACTTTCCACAATCCTTGTCTATCCACCCTGTCATATGCCTTCTCCAAATCCATGAAAGCCGCATACTACTTCTTTCCCTTCTCTAGAAACTTTTCCACTAAAGTTCTAAGAATGAATATCTGATCTACACAATCTCTTCCCTTCCTAAAGCCTCCCTGTTCTTCTCCAACTAATTTCTCTGTTCTTTCTCTAACTCTGTCAATAAGTATCCTACCATACACTTTTCCTATTATACTAAGAAGACAAATGCCCCTATGATTACCACACACTTCTTTTTCCCCTTTTCCTTTGTACAAGGGAATAATTATACCTGACTTCCAATCCTCCGGGACTCTACCTTCCTCCCAGGCCAATCTGCACATCTTCCACATCCATTCTACTACTATTTCTCCCCCATGCTTCAGCATTTCACCACACACTCCATCAATTCCTGGGGCTTTTCCCGATGTAACTTTCTTCATTGCTTCCACAACTTCTATCCTACTGATTTCTTCCTGTCTTCTCACCTCCCTCCTTCTCCCAGCCATTCCCCAGCCACTTATGCTCGCATTACTTCCATCCTCTATGTTCAACAATTCCTTAAAGTGTTCTCTCCATCTGCTCACTTTTTCTCCTTTCTCCACTAGTAATCTACCATTTTTATCTTTCACTCGCCTGCTAACTTCACTTCCACCCTGTCTTACTCTTTTCTCCTCTTTCTAGAACATTTCCTGACAGTCCCTCCACTTTACACTCAAATTCCTTCCAAATTCCTCATCCACTCTCTTCTTACTCTCTCTTACTAATCTTTTCATCTCTCTCTTTCTTTCTACATATAACTCTTTCTTCCGCCTCTCAACTTCTTCCACGCCCCTATTTCTCATCCATTCATTGTATGCTTTCTTCTTTTGTGCCACAGCCTGTTTCACCTCTTCAGTCCACCATGCTGTTCCTTGCACCCCCCTCCGTCTTCTCTTCCTTCCACACACCACATCACATGCTGCACATATTTCTTCTGTAAATATCCTACACACACCTTGCACGTCTCCCATCTGCTCCAATTCATATTTGCCCAATCGTTCCTCCACTTCTCTCTTATACTCTGTCTTTTTCTCATCCTCTTGTAACCTTTCCACTCTCCTTGCAACTACTCCTTCCTCTCGTCTTTCCCTTCTTCTATTCCTCCATCTTACTTGAATCCTAATTCTGGCCACCACTAAGTAGTGGTCAGAAAGTCCACTCCCCCAACCTCTAGAAGCTCTTGCATCCATTACACATCTTTGCATCCTTTCATCCACACACACATAATCAGTCATTGCCTTCCTTTCATTCAGTTCACCACCCACCCTTCTCATCACTCGCCATGTATACCTGTGGATCATTTTATGCCTGAAGAGGGTATTGGCTATCACCAACCCCCTCCCAGCACAAATGTCCACTAACGCACTCCCATTCTCATCTATCTCAGCATGCACACCCCACTCACCAACTATTCCATCCACCTTCACATTCCCAAACTTTACCATTCATATCACCGATCAAAAACACTCTCATTCCTTCCAAACTTTTCCATGCACACTTCTACATTTGTCCAGAACTCTTCTCTCACTCTTCTAGCACGATCTTGCGTTGGCGCATACACACACACAATCGCCCACATTTGTATTCCAACTTTCAACTTTACCCACACAATCCTTGACCCAACTGATCCATACTGTCTTATGCTCTTCTTCCATCTTTTACTCACAACTATGCATACTCCCTCCTTTGCCCTCTCATTCTCACCTACTCCTGCACATATACCCTATCGATACTCCCATTCTCTCACACTTTCTCCTCTCCATTTTGTTTCAGTTATTCCACATACACCCACTTTCGCACCCTCAAGCACCTGGACAATCTCTCTCTCTTTCACCTCATCATTCGCTCTTCTTACATTCCATGTACCCATTACCAAGTCCTTTGTCCGGTCCTGGGTCGTCATCGTTTGGTCAGTCCTTGTCCGAGGCTTCTTGTTTGTTTATTTTAGTTAGTTGTTTTCCGGGGAGGGGCACTAACCCTCCGCCAACTCTTTTAGTCGCCTTTTACGACAAGCAGGGATACTGGGGGAGTATTCTTGAAAAAAAACCCTACCCCCGGGGGGGGGGGGTTGATTGAAAGATTATGAACAATTGCTTTAAAGATCATGATTATAAAAACAATCGGCCTTGGCCCGAAACTCTTGAAATGGAAGGCTTAGTAAGGAGTGTTGAGCGTCTGTATCTGTGAAAATAGTAATCCAGGATCTGAAATTGGGGAGAAAAGTATATGGCAATGCGGTGATTGAAAGACGTCTACAAAGAACGAGATGTAGGGACATAAAAAGAATCTATGAATGGAAATGGAAGAGACAGGCGAGGTCCTTATTAATACTTAAAGAATACAGATCTGAGAAAATGTATAGGTGTGGATAATAGTACACTGGTTGGAAGATTAAGAGATCAAACAAGAACTAAGTGAACTAACATACCAATGGAATATGCGAAAGATTGTGAGAAGGGAAACATCCAGAAAATAACAATGCAGAGACTGAGGACGAGTATGCGATTGTGACAAATGAAGAAGAGGTTGATCAAGACGTAAGTGTAGAGAGGATGCTGACGAGTCCGTGAGATGGGTTGGGGTTGGGAGGGGGAAGATTATCTGTAAATACTAAATAATGAGTTTGAAAAAGGATGATTATATCGGTCGGAAGAAAAAGACTGATTATACAGCAGGTGACTGAACAAAACTGCCGAGTACATGAGAGGGGATGGCGTGTTGTGGGAGAAGGGGTTGTGGCTGAGTAGGGACAGAAATGCCTGGACATCTTTCTTTTCAAGGACATCCCTCACAGTGTAATGCCAAGTAGCACAAGAAAATACACTTACTTCGATTAGTTCGTTCCTCATTTTTCGTCGCACCACCAGACAAACAGAGAACTGCGAGTGTCCTTACCTGAAAACAGAGACAAGAAAACGTTAAGGCAGTAATCCTTATCCTGGAAACACAAAATTATTTAAAGGGGGAGGGGGCTGAGGTGCGAAGGGTGAGTGAGGAATGTTGATAAGGTCTGTCACACACACACACACACACACACACACACAAAGCAAAATTGTGTGTGTGTGTGTGTGTGTGTGTGTTTCTTCGGTGTGGGCGCGCGAAAGAGCCTAATGGGTCTCAGCTCATCAACTATACTTCTCTGGCATACCATATTGCTGACAAACTAAACTACAGCTCATTATATTCAGCGTAAGAAATAGAATTAAAAAACAGTATTGTTGAATGTCCGGATTTTTTTTTTTTTTAACAAAAAGTTTTTCCTGAGTCTTTACCATCCCTCTTCTCACGGCCTGCAGTATAAAAAACAATCTCCTCACACAGCGGGGATGACAAACAAGAAAGCAGGTCTCAGAGTAAGGGATGTGAACACAGCAAACACATGTGTCACTTCTCGAGGTGGACAAAGGAAGTAATTTTTATCTGCTTTGTAAATATCATAAAAGTTATCCATGTGAGATCGAGCAAAACATGACAAAATGGGATATATGGAAAGGTGAGGAAAGGGAGGAGATGGAAAGCAAAAATAGCAGTAGGAGAAAAAGAGAGACAGAAGAAGATGAAAGAAGCGAATATGGAAAGAGGAGATAACTTAAATTGGAATGCAGGAGGAGGAAGAAATAGGAAGAAAAGCGATGGGGAAGAAAGGCAGAAATATATGAAATCAAGAAAGAGAGGAGAGAGGCGAACAATGAAGAGGGACGGGTTGGATCACATATCAAGTGGAGACTTTAACGAGCAAGGACAACTGGAGGAGGAAAGAAATGAGAAAAACCAAGAGGGAGCAAACGGTGAAAGCAGAAACACATGAGAAAAGGGAAATAATGAGGCGAGAAAAAAACACGTACCAGTAGGAAAGAAGATGCATAAAATATCAGAATGATAATAATACTGACGGGAGGCAAAAGCAGAAAGAGGGAAATAAAGGAGAGTAAGAGAAAACTGTACGAGCAGGGGAGAGGAAAGGGAAAAACACTTACCTAACAGACTGCAGGGGTTATCGTAGCCAAGGGCAGTACAGCAGGTGAAATGACAAACGTCTGGGGAATTTCTGATGCGGATGATGGAAATGTACAAGATAAAGTGGAAGCAGGCGGAAACGAGGAGAAAGGAAAACGAACAAACACTAATCGGAAAGAGGAGATAAACGAGTTTTTTGTCGACTACGTGACCTGCGTCGCACTATGAATCCGTCAGTGGGAGGGAAAGAAATGGGCGTGGTAAGCAAAGGAATGGGTGGTGGGCGGTGGGGCTAGGGTAAGAAAGCAAACCCTGTAAAAACTAGTGTTGCAGTTACGAGAGAGCGAGCGATGTTTACTCTCGTTAAGTTTGGAAATGAGTAGCCCAGGCCAACCTGGCCCGGCCGCGAAATTTTTTTTCCTGCCCAGTTCCGTCACTTTGCACATATGGCAACGTTGCCCTGTGTTTAGTTTGGCAACGCCGTGCAGCAGTGAGCCATAGGTCATATAGTTTTCGCTGCCTTAGCTTAAATATAAAAAGGGGCCATACCACTGTCTTTACTTCGTCACTCGTCTGCTGAGAGAGAGAGAGAGAGAGAGAGAGAGAGAGACCTTGAAACAGTATAAAATAATAACATGCAGGGTCATCAATAAAAAGTGAGTATGCAAGGAAGATACTCTCTACACTTTGCTAAAATTAGTTATATGTTGATTTAATGAAAATGCGGTACGTCTTAGGGGTGGTACATGACTGTTCGTTGAGAACACTTATCAGTAACATATGTTGTAGGCCTATACTACTTTACCTGTCATTTCTTGTCATTGCTCCCAGACGTACGATTCAATCAGCTGTGTTTACAGGAGAGAGAAAGAGAGAGAGAGAGAGGTTAATGACCCATAATATTTTATCACCTAAAACGCTTTTCATGATCATTCTTAAGGGTTAACCTTGGTAATTTCTGCTGCAAGCTGGGAAATATTGGTATCAATGATGCCTGAATATCAATGTTTCATTAGACATTTTCTTAGGTATATATTTCAGGTTAGATTTCAGATTATTTTCTTGTTTTTCTTAGGTATATTAGTAAAATCATTTGTCAGGTTAGATTTCAGATTATTTTCTTGTTTTTCTTAGGTATATTAGTAAAATCATATGTCAGGTTACATTTCAGATTATTTTCATGTTCTCATGTCCTTTATTTCATGTTAAGTATACTTGAAGGGTTTTTGTATTTGATGAAATGCAAAGCTTTATTTGTTATGGTATAATCTTTATTAAATATTAAACACCACCAGGCACCATATGCTATTTCCCATGTGCTGATGACAGGCATTGGGTCAGACATGAGACATTATAGACCATTGTGTGCAAAATAAATCAAGAGAAACAAGGAATTAAAAAAATAAACTCAATATATTCTATTTGGTAATAGCATTGGGCTGGGAACACATTTGCTGATCTTCAGTGAGGGACTGAATGTAAAATAATGATTGGAAAATAAGCAATTATTGTTGTCATATTAAGGGTCTACTTTGTTGTTCGTGAATAATCTCAGACAGTCTGTGCAACTGACCCAGTGATGCGCCATTGCCGATTGTAAACACAGCTGATTGAATCGTACGTCTGGGAGCAATGACAAGAAATGACAGGGAAAGTAGTATAGGCCTGCAACATATGTTACTGATAAGTGTTCTCAACGAGCAGTCATGTACCACCCCTAAGACGTACCGCATTTTCATTAAATCAACATATAACTAATTTTAGCAAAGTGTAGAGAGTATCTTCTCTCTCTCTCTCTCTCTCTCTCTCTCTCTCTCTCTCTCTCTCTCTCTCAGCAGACGAGTGACGAAGTAAAGACAGTGGTATGGCCCCTTTTTATATTTATTTAAGCTAAGGCAGCGAAAACTATATGACCTCTATGTCTCAATTATTCTTTCAATCCATGTAAAATATAGATAGTCAGGTATTATATTTATAGTCAAGCATAAAAAAAGTAAATAATTGTGATGAATACTAAACCTGGCATCCGATATGGCTCACTGCTGCGCGGCGTTGCCAAACTAAACACAGGACAACGTTGCCATATGTGCAAAGTGACGGAACTGGGCAGGAAAAAAAATTTCGCGGCCCGGCCCGACCCGACCGTTAAATTATGCAGAAACTGATAAATTTACTTCAATGTGAAGAAGAGTTGAAAATCTTTCTGCATGTGATACTTTCATTCAATAAATTTTGTTATCAACTAAAAACTCACCCATAAAGGCGTAGGAACTCCTTGGAATCTCAAGCTTTCCAAGAGTGTTTGGCTCTAATCGGAGAATGTCTCAGTTACGAAATCAAGTTTTAAAAGATTAAGACTGTTTTTTTTTTTTTTTTTTTTTTTGGCGTCAGCTCTAGCAAATAATATATCGGAAATTCCCTCTATAATTTTATATCAGGGAAATTTTGGTATCATGGCGCTCGCTTGCTCGTCACGCTTTCACAAAGCGCAATGTACTGGTGTTAATGATTTGCGTGCAGTTTTTTTTTTTTTCCCCAAAGTTTCTCCAGCAAGAACAATATAATCCCGCATTGCCAGCAATTACCTGCCATCTTATGACGCAAGTAAAAGTAGAAAGAACAATCAGCGGAGGAACGATGCATAAGGGAGAGGACACACATGTCTGAATCATGTGGCCGAGAAGATGACACGAACCACAGGATTTCTGGTGTTGCACAAAGACAGCCTGAACCTTCAACGGAACCCTGTCTCTCGTTTCCTCTTGTCGATCACATGTTTCGAGCAAGTGTGTCAACATGCATAGACAACAGTGGGAGGAGGAGGAAACGAGAGGACAGGAGTGGGGTTAAGTATAGCGTGAACTATCCTCTTTGTTTTTTTTGTTTTTTTTCATGCAGAACAAAACAATCTGGGGGTAAAAAGAATAATCTATAAAAGACGTAATCGTATTGAGAATGTTAAAGCTTTACAGTCGCACCTTCGTACCTTTACCAGTTCTTAACTCAATTTCTGTCCCAAACTTTATCTTATAAATTTCAGAGCGTCAGAGGCTGACAATGAACATTTATTCCCTGTCCTTACGTTACTTTTCGTCCAAAAGTTTATTTTCCTTTCAACGGTCTCACAACTACACCTTTCGTCCTTTCATCAATCCTTACATTAACATTTGCCTCAAATTTTGCTCTATTTCTCACAAACTTATAATGACAACTTTTTTATTCTTTTACCTAATTCTTCCGTGAGTTTCTATCCAAATATTACCTCACATTTTCCGACTGCATCACAGTCGGGGTGGTGAGAATTAATAAGGTGGGGGTTGCTACTAAACTTCCTAGTCATCAGTGCTCAGCCTCCAGGTTATTACTCCTCGTCATGAGTTCTCGTCCTCCACCACTTTAATTCTCAGCCTTAATGTCATCATTTCTTCCTGATCAGTTTTTTGTTTTATTTATACAATGTAAATTTCCAAGCCTCATGTCCCTTAACTATAAGCTTCCTCACTTTCACGTCAATTCCCAACATTTTTGAACAAAAATCCCCGATGAACATTCCAAGTGCCTAAGTACTCATGGAAATTCACGCTAGTTCCCTATGTTCCAGGTAACAATGCATATCACACCAATCGCCATGTGCATGAGAACGGTCTAGGTCACATTACTTCCCCATGTGTCTGAAACCTGTCTAGAAGACCAGACTAGCTCCCCACATGCCCGAGGGCAGCAGAGGACACACTATTTTACTATGTGCCCGAGAAATATTAAGGTCACAATAGTTCCTCATGTACTTGAGAACTTCTGAAATACCATACTACTTTTCCATGTGCCTGAGAAGCGCTTGGCAGATCAAACTATTTGCCCATGTGCCTGAAAAAGTCTTTAAAAGTCGCACTAATATCCCTATACAGTATACCTTAAATCTTTTCGTTGTTTGATTTTAAGGGAGGAGTTTGTGAGGGCGAGATTTATTGCGTAACTGTCAGCATTTCTGACAGAGTTCCCCCCTCCCCTCCTCTCTCTCTCTCTCTCTCTCTCTCTCTCTCTCTCTCTCTCTCTCTCTCTCTCTCTTTCTATACATAGATATATTTTGTGGTAGGTGAGGGTGCTCACCATACACTCACTCGATGTAGTGCTGCTCTCGGTGTCAGCCCTTTCCTTTCCTCCTCCCTTTCCTTCCTTACTCTTATGTCTTTCGTTACTTCATTCTTTCCAAGTTATTCTGCTTGCGGATGACTTTACACTCCCTCTTTTGTCTTTGTTTCCTTCATTCTTTCCTCTTCCTTCCGCCTCTGGGTCATTGTACACTCAGTGACAAGCCAATTAGTACACTAGGAAATTATTTACTATGATGGGTGGTAACCATATAACCAAATTATGGCACCTGGGAAATTAAGGAGCTGCAAAATTGTGCTGAGCCGGTGCAGGTCCAAGGGGAAGTTGGGGTTATTCTTCTCGTAATGCCACTCAGGGATGAGTGAGGCTGATCACTCTCATCTTCAATGTCAAGACCAACATGCCTAGTCCCGGGCTCCTACGCTCCTCACAGGGCAAGGTAGGACTGGATGATGAATGGATAGATGGATATTAATATATATATATATATATATATATATATATATATATATATATATATATATATATATATATATATATATATATATCCTCGAGATCTGGAAGGGGAAGAAATGCTCGTGTTGCAGACAGACAGCAACAGTTAGGTTTATAAAAGTACACACACACACACACACACACACACACACACACACACACACACACACACACATCATCGATTTTTTATTTTTGTTAAAAATTTTTGATTTATCTTTATTATTATTGTTATTATTATTATTATTATTATTATTATTATTATTATTGTCCTAATCCTAACATTCAGATTCTTCGAAATTTGCGTTAAGTATTCCGCTCGCGAGAAAACATTTGGACTTCGTAGTGGAGGCCAGTAGACCTGCAATGATACTGCCTCCTCCCTCTTTACTTTTTTTTTTTTTTTTTTTTTAATCCAGTGTGGGTCGTAACTTGGCTTCGCTTCACGAACACAACAGCGGCACAAAAGAAGCGGCGCTTTATCAGCGTGGCCGATAAACCAGTGTGGTGATGGTGGTTGGGAGGGGGGGTTGTGGTGATAAAAGAAAATAACAGATGCAACAACATACGACAATATGGAGAAAAGAGGAGAACATGAGAAAAGTGATGGACAGAAGAGAGAAGGAAAGAAGAGAAGGGCTAAATGAAAGGGCAAGACGAGATGTGAGGAAGAGGACGCGGTATTACTGTCGCCAGTAAATCTGTGTAATATTGAGAGAGCAGTTGCATTTACTGAGTGTGTGAGTGTGATTGTAGGGATTTGATTGGTGGGCATGAGGGACAGAAGAGAGAGAGAGAAAAAAGTGGAGCTATGAAGAGAGAAAAGAAAAAAAAATGAGAAAAGGGAAGAGAAAGTAAGGGAAGGGAAGAGCAAGAAAAGGGATACTGGTGGAAAGCCAATTGGCATTCTTTGTGCAGCTCCGACTTAACCCTAGAATGGCACACCTGCTTATACCTATTTGTACTGACGTAACGGGGTTGATGCGACCATGAAGAATTAGTAATGAATTATTCTGTTGCACGTCATCTTGATGGGTATATAGGCCTATTTATCTGTAATATAAAATATTCAGACATGACAATACACCCTGTCTAGTTCTGCGAACATGTTACACTAATTGGTGGCAGCGGGTGTTGCACTCTCTGACTGCTCCTTCACAGACACACACACACACACACACACACACACACACACACACACACACACACACATATATATATATATATATATATATATATATATATATATATATATATATATATATATATATATATATATATATATATATATATATATATATATTATATCGCCAGTGCACACCTATGAATTTACTATTACTTTATTGTTAGTGGAAAAAATGTAAAGGCATGCCTGTGTGTGTGTGTGTGTGTGTGTGTGTGTGTGTGTGTGTGTGAGGGGATGATGGCACAGCACCTCCACTGACGTAAGATTACACCTGACTTTGAAAATCTTGTATGCACTCGCCAACTGGCTAATTCAATCTTTCACTTGCAGTCTCACTCGATCGTTTACACACACCATTCTTTCTTACAGTGTGAGACATCCCCAAAGCTATATAAAATTCATGGGTGCAGCAAGAATACAGTGAAAAATGCGTCGTCGTAGTAATAGAATTACCTCTCAGACTCCAGTTCCTAATATTTTATTAAAAAAAATCGTCTGGCGTTAACTGAACTTGCTTAACAGAATTTACTCTCCGAGACTTCTGTGACTCGCTCTCAGATGATGAAAGAGTCTAACATTAATTAAACTAGAACTAGAGGGGCATTTAGCGGAGCGCATCTCTCCGACGAGGGCAACGCATTTACCTAAACCACTTCATAATGGGTTAGGTTTTCCCATCATTGATTAGGATTTCACAAAAAAAGGTTTTCCGGATCCAGATTCTTTAAAACGATCCAAGTCAGTCTCAAAAGTTAACCATTTGTTCCCTGGAACATAGGCTACCTACCCATCAAATGTGGTCCAAATCTCTCTTATAGTTTTTGATTAATCCTACTGACAGGTAAACAAACAAACAGACAGGGGTGAAAGCATACTCTCCATATCGGAGAGGATAAGAGTTATCTCAATCGTGGAGACTTACATGAATAAGAAGGGAATTTCCCCCAAATAAATAAAACCGTCTGGTGGTAGGAAGAATAAAGAAAAGCACGTCCTCAGGCTGAATGCACTAACCCCTTCAACTGGACAGCATATGATATTTTTAATATCATTCGTGCTGCCATCAAGTCATGTTACTGGACTAAGAGACTTTTCCAACTGGAAAAGTTAGCTAAACCCTTAAACAATTCCTTCACCACAGGATGTTTTCCAGAATCTGATATTAATCACCTGCTGGTGATATATATAAAAAAATAGTAGTAGTAGTAGTAGTAGTAGTAGTAATAGTAGTAGTAGTACAGCAATCCCGCCTGTCTAGTCGAGCAGACCCACCAACAGCAGGCAAACAATCGCCTATGCAGGGCTGGCCCGTGCAGTGAACTGACGATCCCTTGCGATGGACAGGCTTCGCTGTGGCGAGGCGCAGGGAAAACTGAGGATATTTGGTTCCTGGATGGAGGTCGTATTTTCGTCTCTCCACCCACTTAACATGGACACCATAGTAAGCTCCATATCACCCCGATAGCTGGATATATGGTTGCCACCCAACGTTGTAATCGGTTTTCTGGGTTACAAAAAACCATCAGGCTTGTCACTCACTGTGGAATTATCTAAAGAAGAAGTAGGCAGTACTGCATCAAATGAGTGGATGATGGTTGCCACCACCTTTTTTTTTTTTTTTTTTTATGTGTCCGACTCTGGGCATAGGCTTCACAGCCTGTTCCCAAGGCCCAGTAGTCCTCCTACATACCATACATCTCTACAAGTCACCACTTCGGAGCTAACACCCACCGTCCATATTGAATACATGCTAGGGCTGTCTCATACAAGACTGGTGTATTGGTATTAGCGGGAGTATTTTTACGACATGTCGGCGAGCCTTCTGGTAGATCAGTAAAGACTGATTTTATGAAATTCAAATCCTTAAATTGTTCCCTGCCCCAGTGTGGATTTGAACCTGGATCCGGTAGGACTGCAGGCCACCGCTCTACCGATTGAGCTACCGCCTCCCCCTATCACTGGTAGGGTAGCAAATTTATTAATCAGTTCACTAAAACTGTTAATACAGTTCGGTGCACCAGGGGTCGAGTCTGGCGTCGTTATAGCGCTAATGATCAAACTTTTAATACACGCCATTTTTACCGTGGGGTTTTTACTATACTTTTCAGCCCCAGAGAATGTAAATTATTCGTTTCCCTCCATTCTGTCTGTCTGTCTGTCTGTCTGTCTCTCTGTCACAGCAACATATGCCAAATATACCAATAACAATCATCACAACACCAACACACATTTCCACCCCCCACTACCAACATCCACTACCAGAACTACCAACATCTACAACAACCACTACCAACACATTACTACAACATTACAAGTGTTTCCCTACTGTTTACTCCACTGTCCCTCTCATAACCCAATTTATACAATCTGTGGCAGTAATTAACCTTTGTATGACACTCTCTTACAAATTACACACACCAAGGACCCGACTTCACCTCAAGGGTCACTTCAGAATTCCCTCACCATGACAATGATAATTACTGTCTTCAAAAATGGCAGGAATACTTAGTCACACCTTCCAAATTGTTTGTGAAACTTAATTCGAGTCGAGAAACTTTTTTTTTTACCTGTTCTGTGATGGCCTTTCTTCTTAAATTCTTGCTTCTATTATTCTTGTTATAATACGAGATACCTCAGACTGAAAGCATTTGAGTTAATCTTCTGTACTTTTTTTTAAATCTTTGAGAGAGAGAGAGAGAGAGAGAGAGAGAGAGAGAGAGAGAGAGGACAGGATTGATCTGCATACAATTTCGTTTCTCCTCCCCCAGCCAACATGGGATACAGTGAAAGAATGCAGAGTCACAGGAAAGAGTGAAAAACGCATAGAGAGAGGGAGAGAAAACAAAGGAAATGGTAGTAATGGCAGGAAAAGTGAGAGGAAAGGTTGGATGAGGGGGAGAGGTGAGAGGAGGAAGTGGAGTAACGAGACGAAAGTAAAAACTGGAGTGTCAGAGGCGAGGAAGGAAGAGGGAGAGGGAAGGAAAGGCAGTGGAAAACAGATTTGTTAATGTGTATGATGCAATGAAGGACAAGTTGATAATGAAAAAAACTGAGGAGGAAGAAAGGAGGGCGATAAGAAAGAGACCTGTGGAGGTCTGCGTATGGTGGAATGGAAGGAAAGTTCACAATGAGACAGAGGAAAGAATAGAAACACGGGTATTGGGATGGAGGGACAGCTTTGAGTTAGACTGATAGTAAAAGGAGGGATGAT
This sequence comes from Coenobita brevimanus, assembly GCF_032717465.1. Lineage (NCBI taxonomy): Eukaryota > Metazoa > Arthropoda > Malacostraca > Decapoda > Coenobitidae > Coenobita > Coenobita brevimanus. The sequence goes on along the minus strand of NC_137024.1, from coordinate 15,260,246 downwards.
GACGTAAGGAAGGATGATGCGGAGATAACATTCAGTCAAAGGGAATTTTGTTAACCACTTGTTCTTAACCTGGGGTGCGCGCCTCCCTATGGAGCCGTGAGCAGTTTCCAAAGTAGGGGGGAGGGGGAGGCGAGGACTCTGAGGAAATAAAGACAATGGCCTGAACATTATGTGTGTGGGGGGGGGGGGAGGACGTATCAATCTATCTCACCAGCTATTTAAAAACTTAGGCATTATATATCCGACCTTTCTTATTCATGCAGCACAGCTGACACCATTATGCCTTCATACATACAGCACCAGAGTTCGTCTGAACACACACTGGTCTCTCATCAAAGCCAATAATACCTTATCACGTCACTGAGTTGCATTTGCTGACATAGCTACACAGAAATATCTAAAGCATTCAAGTGCCTCTAAGTCTTCCACATTTAGTCATATAATTTTGTGTTGTTTCTCTGGCAATGGTGCATTTCACAATCAAGTGTTTTCTTGAATGCTTGGATTTTTATTAACTGAACAATATCTTGTGATGTTCAGCTAAATGTAAGGATCATTTAAGTTGATCTGACAAACAGAAGGCAGAATCTGTCCCGAGACGGAGGATAATAAGGATCGGCCGAGTAAATGGAATCGCTGGAGCCAAATAAAATATTCCAATTACGTAAACTCAAAGAAAATATTACTTTAGGGTCAGCGCTGGGGCCATATGGCAGCAACCTTCCAGTACATATCCAGATTACGCCCTAATGGAACGAGGATGAAAGGGTGACAATGGGTTGTTCTATGGCATTGAGGAAAAGTGTCTGTTAGTGGATGAGGTGACTGTTTACAGGGTTTGAGTGTAGGTGAAAGAGCAGGACAAGTGACGGAATAAAAAGTGTAAACAAAGGTATGTGACAGGGCAGGAGTGAAGGCGTTGAGACGTATTCTCGTGGACTTAGGAGACTCATCAGCGCCTTTTCCTTACCAGTATTTGATATATTATCCTACTGTCTGACGCCGCATCCTATAACGAGTGGTCTTATGAAAAACAAAAACAAAACGACGAGTGCCTGTCCGTAATCTGTAATGAATCCCATCCCTCTCTCAACGCCGTATTACCCGACTTAAAAGAAAAAAAAGAAAAAAAAATTAAAACCCCCGGAACTGGGAAAGGTGAAGAAGGAGTTTCAATTTCCGAGAATCGTATTGGGTTTTCGGATGTAAAGTTGCGGTCAATAGTTCTTTTACACTGCCTAAATATCACTAGATCAGAACTTAATCACGTATAATATACTGGACTGGTACATCGTTTCATTTGATCCGAACCCCTGAAGTGTAAAGGAATCGAATGGGAATGTACTGTAGGAAGTTGTAGTTAATAAGGAAAAATAAATAAATAAAATCGTCTGCCTGGCAGTATTAAGAATGGAATAAAAGTTGTCATGGAAAGGATCGGGTTAATGGAGATTGTTTTTAAGCCCTTCACTACGCGGGGTCTCTCATAATTTGAAAAAAAAAAAAAAAAAAAAGTCTGGCGGAACGAAGAAACGAAAAGGACGTCATCGTGCTGGAGGGGTTAAATCTGCTAGGTCCAAGGTTTATGCCAAGCACCAACTAGGATACCGACAGTCACTAGAGAGCAGATGTCACCAGTAGATGGGGTAATACCGGTATTATAAAGGAAACCTGTTCTGACAGTTGAAACAACATTTACTTGGTAGTGGTACAGTGAAAAGCTGCCTGGCTCTCATCTGAGATTCCGGGTTAGTTTCCTGGCATAGTATTGACAATATGTTTGTTAACACTGGTTACGAGCGAGGGAGAAGCCCTCTTGAGTCTCTAGTCAAGTAGTGGCATTTCTCACATAATATGAGCGGCCCGACCCTGTCCGACCCGACCGTAAAGCTTTTGAGAAGCTTATATCTCAACAACCACAGGGTCGATTATTGCGTGGATTGCAAAATATGATAGCCAAAATCTTTAAGATATGTTTTTGGTAGATTTCATCACACCCAGGCGTCGCACGTGGCACGTAACACGCGCCATATGGTGCATGTCGACAATCTTCAAAAGAGGGTCACAGGCCAGACAGTTTGTCGTAATGGCATGAAACTTGGTAGGTGGATAGCCATCAATATACACTAGGCATCCTCGGGTGTAAAGCGACATTTCAATGCTTTCGGATTTAAATGGCCTCGCTCGTACCTCGCCGACAAAGGCGTTTTACTGGTACTGCTTGCCAAATTACAGACAGCATTCAGCAGTGAAGTAATGAAATCTAATAACATTTCTCTCACATTATAAAACCGATGTGAACAAACAAATCGACGGTGAATGCGGCTCTAAGCTCATATAAGGAGATTTCTTTCCCCACAACGTTCCGACAGCAACAGAAGACGGGTGTGCTGGTGCCTGTCAGTAATATTCAGTTGCGGTAACTGTACTCCTTCATCATTGCTACCATCATTTATAACACCACCACTTTAAACAATGTTTGTGTATCGATGGTGCGTTGGTGCCTGTCAGCAAAATTAAGTGGGCGGTAACTCAATCCCTTCGCCACTGCTCGCATCACGGTACAAAACTTTTCCATAATATAATTATATTCCATGCCACTCCCACTCTAGATTTATTGACATTCATGACCAGTTTCTGAAGTAACTGAATCAGTATTTTTGTTATTCATTTATACTGGCACTACGATCTTACTATGACCCCCAAAAAACAAAAAGAAAAATTACACTATTTCCAGTTGGTTATAATATCCGTGTATACATTATGCTTTCCTCTAATTCTACGGTGGGTATGTTAAGGAAAACCAGCGGGCAGTGGCAATGTAAAAAATGGTCAGATGTCATTCCAGTGAAGGTGTAAATGTTGACATATGAAAAGAAAAAAAAAAACATCCTTGTACATTTCCAGCATCAGATAAATTTTTTTTTTTTTTTTTTTTTTTTTTAATAGAACTGTATTTCCTTTTGATCTTCATATCCATTTATAGACACTGAGTTAAAAAGAAACTTTCTCACCTGAAAAATAAGTTGTATATGCTATATTCAGTTTTTATAGATATTTCTTTTCATCAATACTTACTTACGACGGTTAAAGCTAATCAAAGCCATAAGTGTGTTTTCGTTGTTCTTCGATTTCCTTTGGTAATTTCCCCGACTGGTAAATGGTGTGTGCTGCAGGCTGCTTGTAGCACTGGATGGTTGAGTTGGTCATTCCTGCACCTTTACAAGGAGGGCTGGATTCCAGTCCCATACTTCTGCCATTCTTCGTCACCTTCTACAATATGTATGAACTCATTTTTAAGATAGGGAAACATCATTTAAAATGTAATTTCAAGAGTAACATGTTATTACAAGGTACTGTAACGTTTTATATGTTTATGCAATACTCATGATCATTGCATGACAGGGAACATCTACTCCCTTAACCCCTTGAATTTGCTGGCGTCTTACTTGGTTTACTCTCTATACGTCCAGACGATTTCATTCAACTTAGGAGAGACTCATGATACTGAAGGGAAGTGGAAGTCTTACCTAATGCTAAAAAAGAATCCCCATGCAGACTAACACTGCCTGGAGAGAGCCAGTAAATTAATATAAAATGTCACTGAACTGAAGGAGAAATAATATATTCAGTATATTTCTTTTCACTCCAGAGAAAGTGACCTTTGACCCATGATTTTCATATCTGAATCTAATCTGGATCTGATCATCTGTTACTAACATAAGTTCAAACAGACGGACGCGACCAAAAACATTACCTACCTGTTACCGTGGTGATATACATGTACTGTATCAGACTGGTTACTATGTGTACTATGTCAACGTTATACCGCTTTTTTTTTTTTTTTTTTTTTTTTTTTTTAATGCAGAGCTTGATTACTTTATTTTCTTGTCATACTTTTTTTTTCTTTCATTCATTCATCATCTAATCCTGTGTTGCCCCATGAGACTTGTTGGAGCCCGGGGTTAGGCAAGTTGGTGCTGACATTTAAGATGAGAGTGACCGGCCTCACTCATCCTTGAGTGGAATTACGTGAGCACTAAACCCCAATCACCCCTTGGATATAAACCTGCAACGGCTCAATCCGACTGGAGCGCCTTAATTGCCCACTAAAACACCAGGGGCCATAATTTGGTTATATGGTTACCACCCAGCGAAGTAAATGGTTTCCTGGTGTACAGCAAACCATTTGGCTTGTCACTCCGTGTAGAGTCACCCGTAAACAGAAGGAAGAGGAAAGAATGAAGGAAGGAAGGAAGGACAGAAGAGGGAGGATGGAAAGAAGGAAGGATTAGAGGATAGGACAGACACCTGAGAGCAGCACTAATTCGAGTGAGTGGATTGTGAGTGCCCCTACCAACACGGTGAAAATTATATTCCATTATTTATGCTATCAATTAAGGGACGTATTTCCATAAAATTAAATAAAACCGCCAATCCGATGTACCGGCGTGTTTCGCATGTGTCCACTTTCAGTTCACGCCATTTCTATATACTCCCCACACATAATGGCTAGGATTGTTCGTAATGTATATATCTATCATCTAAATCATGTCAGTTTCTGTGAATATTTCCTGATGCAGTGATTTACCGAACCAGTCTTTTCCAGAGCGCTGTTCAGTTCCCGTCATTCCTCGTACAGTGTGTGTTAGCCCCTTCAGTACAATGATGTCTTTGCTTTTATAATCTTTTGTAGACATTTCTCCTGTGCTCAGGTTCAGGGCAGACATCTGTTTGTGAACGGGTTAGGGAGGTTGTTTCTCACTCTTCCAGTAAGAAAAGTCTCATCAAAGCTCAGTAATATCGTCTGGTGATACTTAGAATAACATCAGTAAGTGGTACCAGGCGGCGTTGCATCGTGGGCACGGTTGGCGATGACGACCAATTTCTCTTAGAAGCTGGGTGTAGGGTGGAGGTTTGGGGTACAAAAAAGATGGGCAAGCTGTGTAGGTGTGGGTGGGAGAGGATGGGATGGTGGTGGGTGGTGGGGCAGGGTGGGGTAATGTACCACGTAAAGATGAGCATTGTAGGTTAGCCAACATGGGCATGCCGATTTTTCATGTCTTAACTTGCTCCAGTCATCATCATCACCACCATCAATCATCACCATCATCAAGCTTCACCATCATCATGAATCATCATCATCATCATGAATCGTCATCATCATCATCATTATCAATCATCACCATCCTGAATCATCATAATCCTGAATCATATCATCATCATCATCATCATCAGTCATTATCATTTTTATCAAGCATCACCATCAAAATCATCATCATCATCATCATCATCATCCAAAAGTATTCATATGCTGCTCATGAATAGCTGGAGTCTCGCGACGCAGGTAGTAACAAGAAATAAAATACTGAATGAAGCATACAGTAAATAAATATAAATAAATAGATAAATAAAATAAATAAATAATTTAAATCGTAAAGAACCAGGTGGTAGGAAGCCTGGTAGGCCAACTAGAATACGGGCGTATCATGAGTATCAGTAACGGGGGAGACTAATGAGAACACCGAGGCACCTGCGTTACGCCTCAATCCAGTCTCAGTAAGTTCCCAAAAACTTTGTGTAAGCTCGTATTGAAAGAATCTTCAGCAGTGTACCTAACATATTCATAAACCGCCTACAGTACCTACTCACACCCCACTAGTTTTTAGTGACCTTAAAGGAATAATAATGTCAATCACTTTATCACTTTAACATCTTTTCTCTTGCTGCCATCACACATCTCAATGATTATTGGTGATCTCTCATAGTAGAGATCAATAAAGGCTGAAGTTCGAACCTCTCCTAAACCAAATAAAATCGTGTGGAAATGAAGAATACATAAACATGAAAAAAAAAAAAAAAAAAAAGGCACCCTATGAAAGCGGGTAAAACTTACAAGTCATTCAGGGCGAGGATGTATTTTTACTATATTCATGATATCTCCAAAGAATTTTATTCTGCCTGAGAAATTCTCGAACTGGAGAGGTTAATTACAGTCGTCAAAGCCCTTTCACTACTACACACACATCTTGAGTTATATAAAAATAACTTTGTGGTTTGTTCAATGTATGAGAGAGAGAGAGAGAGAGAGATCTAGCTAGCTAGCTAATTAGCTATCTATACAAATTTCATACCGGTAAGTAGATTTTATGAATTTTTCTTTTTTGTCAGAGGTGGACAAAGTTGGGTGTGATTGTGTATAAGTTTATCTTTCGGGCTGTTAGGCGCAGCGTTTTGTTTTTCTTACTATAATTCTTTAAAAAATCGTAGTTTACGCGTAAAGCTTTTGCAGTTACACTACTGGGCGTCGATGCTACTGTGCATTCGTCTCCTCACTGGTTAAAAGTGTGTAGTTTTTTTTTTTTTCTTACGATAACACGTAAGAGAGTCAAAGTTTACGCATTGGCTTGTTGAGTTTGCTATGAGTGACTGAATATACAGGTGTAAGTATTTCCCTGCCGCCTTAGTATTTCCTACCTAGTTACTTGATTTCATTTTTCTGTCACCTTCTATTTCTTGTTTCCTTCTTTTTTCTGGCACTTACTAGTTTCCGTTTTTCTCTGATGCTTAATTTTTTTCTTTTTTCAATTGTCATCTTTCTTTTTTTTTCTTCTTTCCTCCATCGTCTTCTTTGTTTTCTTCTTTCCTCCATCGTCTTCTTTGTTTCCTTTTTTCTTCCATCGCCTTCTCTATACCTTCTTTATTTTCCTGCCATCTTGTTTGCTTGCTTGCTTTCATCTGTAGTGCTACTCGTAGTTTTCTCTCTCTTTCTCTCATTCTTTTATTGCCTTCTTTCATTCGTTCCTTCTTTTGTTTGTTTCCTCTGTCACTTCTTTTCCTGATTCCTTTTGTCGCTTTTCTTTTGTTATGTTGTTTCACCTGTTCGTTTACATCACTACCTCTCGCAATTTCACTTTAAAAAATTCTGTTCTTTCCTTTTAGCTTCGCCTGTCTACTTATAACAACATTTATCTTCTCTTCATCTGAACTTCTTTTCCTTCTTTCTCGTAATTTTATCTTCATCAGTTGTATGACGCATTATTCCAGTTTGTACTCGCTCCTACCAAACTATTTCATTCAGTTTAGGAAAGTCCAAAGTAGTGAAGTGGTTAATGAAGCCTACATTTGGTTCCTTCATATCGAAAAGTTTCTACTCAACTAAATATAGAAACCTTGAGATGACAATTATGTTGGGAAGCCGGGAAGACAGTGAGTCAAAAGTTAAATGCTCTCTCGGAGTCAGATAATTCAGCTGAGAGATATGCTGCAAAAATATGTACACACGTATGGGAACGGTAATACAAAAAATTACGTTTGTAGAATGCTGAATCAATAAGGTCTACGTTATTCATTTTTAATGCATATGTAGTACAACCATGGAAATATGAAGTACCCATAAGTGGGACACTTATGCGGTCAGTCATTTAAGAAACAGCAAGCACTGAGGCAGCCTATTATTCAGGAAAATATTAAAATACTGTTATTACCCAGACTCAGAAAATGAAAAAAAAAAAAATAAGACATATGTACGCGACAAGTAAGTTGGAGAATATATATAAAGAAAAATGCCAAAAAAGTGCAGATTTCTCTGAGGAAACTTACACGAGTGAAAGTTTTGTGTCCTGAAGGGAGGGTACCAAAAGAGCAGCGGGCAAGGTAGCATGGAGGCGGTTTGTCTGTGGCCTCTCCTTCAGGGATTGAGGTACCTGGCTATGGACAGACAAATGTCTGAAGTGAAGCCAGGAGTCTGGGGGCTTGAATGGTGAGTGATTGAGTGCCTGGACCATTTCACTAGGCATGTTGTTGACAACCCTTTTTCATGTTTTCTCTTACATCGTTTTCTGGACCCTACATCGCCCGACTCTTAGGTGGGAATAATCTCAGGATGATGGTGATAAAAGCTGACAATAATAGGAAGCTTTCGAGGAAACGGGGCCAACCAGTTAATTACAGTCTGCGCAGTTACTGGTAAAAAACTCGATGCACATCTAATTTTTCGCTCGTTATAGTACGAAAAACAGCATATCTTCGCCATATATAACGGAAAAATACACTAACTCCGATCACATAAGACACAGACATCAGGCTGCCCAAACATGTATTATGAACCAGTCTCAAAAAGGTGCAGATAAACATTATAAATAAAAGTGCCGATCCCTCATCGAATGTCACGTTAGATATCGACACAAGTAAACATCATCGAGAATAGCCATGAACCTCAACCCCTTATAAGCATATACAGTAAGGTGATGGCATTAATATGTGAGTATACTGGTGTACAGTATATAGAACAGTGGCTCATAATCATCCACACAAAGAGGGAGTGTGCTGGATGATAACTGACTCCTGACACCCATACCCATCCCTTTTATCACCCACTCCCTCCCTACCACCATAAACCCTTCAACCCGTAACCCCTCCCTCATTCACCCTCACCACTCTATACTTCTCTCACTTCCCCCACATCTAACTGCCCCTCCTTGTGCCCCATCAATTTTCCCCTCCAGCACAACTCTCTCTCTCTCTCTCTCTCTCTCTCTCTCTCTCTCTCTCTCTCTCTCTCTCTCTCTCTCTCTCTCTCCAGTCAACATTCAGACTCCATTTGTTCACATTCTGATGGGTTCTTTGACTGTGTGTGTGTGTGTGTGTGTGTGTGTGTGTGTATGTGTGTGTGTGTGTGAGAGAGAGAGAGAGAGAGAGAGAGAGAGAGAGAATATAGATCAGCCATTATCACACAACCATTAATTTCATTGCACCACTTAGCTCTCCTTTACCCTAGTTGACATTCCCATTAACAATCAATCACGCCAATGACAAACAATATCGCAGCGCTGGTCATTACTGATAGTGTTATTACGTGGCAAAAACAATTAAAAAACCAATTATCTTACCCATCACCTTTTGCATAATGTTGGGGAACCCATGACAACAGTGAAACGAAATCTAAAGGTGAATGTAGGGAAGAGTAAAGTTATGGTCTTTGAGAAAAATGAAGTCAGTGAATGTACAGTGAGGGTGGATGAGAAGGAAATGGAAAATGTGAGAGCGTTTAAGTACTTTGGTAGTGTGATGAATAAGGATGGAATTTTAGAGGGTGAAGTGCTTGAAAGGTACGACAGGGAAGAAAGGTTGCTGGTTTTTTAGAGCAGTGATAAGGAACAGGGAAGTGAACAAGGAAGTAAAAAAGTCACTGCATGATAGTACTGTGACATCAATTCTAACGTATGGAAGTGAAGCTTGAGCCTTGTTGGAAGGACACAAGTCAAGTGTGAGAGCAGCGGAAATGAGATATTTGAGAGACGCATGTGGAGCTACATGAAGAGACAGACTGACAAATGAGGAAGTGAAGGAGTGCTGTGGTGTGGATGTGGATGTGATAGAAAGCGTTAGGAGAAATACACTGAGGTGGTTTGGCCATGTGGAGAGGATGGAGAGTGAGAGACTAACGAGGAGTGTATGCGAGTGAGGCGGCGGGGGAAGAGGGAGTGGGACGCCGAAGATGAAGAGATGGAGTGGAGAGGTATATGAGAGAGAGGGGTGTGAGCTGGGAGCAAGGCATTGGACAGGGCGACGTGGAGGCGATTTGTTTGTAGCCATCCCTTACGGGATTGAGACGTCTGGCAATAGATAGATAGGCGTAGATAGGTAGAAGCTGAGCAGAATCGTTTGTGCATATCATGAAGAGAATATACCTCATCAGATTAAAGAGGCATACACTCTCTGAACAACCTCACAGTTACTGGTATTTTACGGCACTGTCAGATGGCCACTGAGGCGGGGATAGGATGATCAGAAACGGCTGGACACGGTTTCTTGCACTGAACCTGAATACGTTGCCAGCCGCCTTGATTTACGGTCAGCATCGGGAGCGTGGCGCCACAAAAGTGGCGTCAGAGTCTCAAGTAAATCCTTCATAAATTTTGTATGAAAACGCCACTCTGACATCTTCTAACATAAGCCAAAAGTATTGCTGAATAAAAGCGGAAAACACGGTTGGCGTGTCTAATCCCGAGAGTTACTAAGAAGTAAATACATGACAGGAACCTTACAGAAAGCTATGAGGTGCAGAGACCAAAGTGAAATGTGGAAGGAAGGAAAGTTTGTTAGTTGGCTAGAACAGTGTCAGAGAAACTGAGATGGGTGAAGGAAAACAGGGAGTGTGTGTGTGTGTGTGTGTGTGTGTGTGTGTGTGTGTGTGTGTGTGTGTGTGTGTGTGTGTGTGTGTGTGTGTGTGTGTGTGTGTGTGTGTGTGTGTGTGTGTGTGTGTGTGTGTGTGTGTGTGTGTGTATACCACTGAAAATGTGTTTGGTGACGACGGTGATAATACTGGCAGTGGTTAAAAACGCCTGAATAAATGCAACATGTAATCCTAACCCCCAGTGTCCGCATGTTTGACAACATAGAGGTTGGTGTTAACACTGTAATTACCAGCATGTCTTTTAGCTTTCCGTCAGTGTCACTGCCAGAGTATATTCTACATTATGTACATCTCTCACATTGACATCATTAAATAGCAGCTACGACTATCTCTTATTCCCTCAATTCAAAAAGTTTCTACTAAAATTTGGTAAAAGCCCTAGAGACAGGAAGAGAATAATATGGGTCATCAGAGTGAGAAATTTAGTAAATTATTCCAGTAATGTTACAAAAAAGTGTGATGGAAATAACTGCAGCTGTGGTGATGGTGTCGTGTGAAGACATTGCGGCAGTGTGGCCTTCACCATTACACGGAGGGACCCACAAGAACATAACTGATTCCTTCACTATGGATGTATTTTTGTTCCATTTTTCGCGAACACCATACAAATTACTTCATCTTAGGCAGGACATCCTACAAACTAGAGGGTAATGAATGGAATGTCTACCTCCTCCCGGTAAAAAAAAAAAAAAAAAAAAAAAAAAAAATAGTATCTCCTAACATGGAATGAAAAATAAGATTCGAAAATTGAGAAACTAACAAATAAGAGGTCGCCGCAGCGAAGATGTAAAATTAGTGATGTAAAACGGCTGACAGTGATGATGGTGGCGAGGCAGTGAAAACCCTGAGAGGACATCATGGCAGTGTCACCTTCATCAACACACATAACAACTCCCCTCTGCCGCCTTCACTACGGTTTGTTAACAGTGATTGACGATGGTGTGGCAGGATAGGGTCGGTAGGGAGGTATTTACAATGTTGATAAGTAGTCCTCCGACAATATTTTCATGGACGAGGGTCACAGCCACCTTCCAATCAGGTATTTATCTCTACCTATGGCACCATAATGTACCTGACCCAAATCTTTTAAGTGGATCAGGAAGGCTCTAAAGCCAATGACCCAACTTCCCATTATAGTAAAGTCACCGCGGGTCTGCACTGCTATGAATGTGTGTTGTCTGTGTCACTGGCAATTATTCCTTTCAGCTAATAAAGTCTGCTTATGTTTCGGGGTGAACGATTCTGTGATTTAATGTTGTATATTGCTTATAAATACGATTTTGACACCAGCCCAGGCTTGGCTGTTAGGCATATTACAGTGTCAATGAAAGGGTGACGAATAGCTGTATTAACCTTTCCACTGATATTTACTTACTTAGCATTTCATTTCGGCTGAGGTCAGACAATTTTTGTACGTTAGAGACATACGAAATCAAATCTGAATATATATATATATATATATATATATATATATATATATATATATATATATATATATATATATATCACAATCAACGTTTTGATATGAAATCGACGGGCATTGTATTTCAGTTCAGGTTATGACTGATTATTATATATTTTTCACTGAACCTGCTTGCAGTCGGGGGATTAAAGCTACGTATTTGGGGATCCGAGGTATGGGTTAGAAAGCACAATTACAATATTGCAGTTTTTTTTCTTGAAAGGAAATCATGAATGTGAGTGAACACGTAACGTTAAAAACATGAAAATATCACTAGACAACTATATTATTTCTTTCGCGGCTGTTATATCCAATATTCATGTTAGCTTTACTAATTATGACGAATATTTAAATGTTATCTCTCTTGTACAAAGATGAAAAAAGTTCGCCGACATTTTATCTGCTTCCCTTGGCAATGGAAAGTGTTAAAAAACTATATTTGTGTGACAGCACTTTGAAGCACACAAAATGGGATGTGAGAAAGAAGGACAATCATGTCCTATGGCAAAATATGAGTGAGAAACGTGGAAGGCAGGACAAAGTGCTGGCAGCGAACTGTTAACGAACTTTTGTTCATGGCTGTACGTACAGTCCATTATTAACAATAATATATTTCCGGTACAAAACAGCTACAGATACCAGGCGAAAATACAAAAGAGTCATTGGGTTAACGAGTAATGCCCAATATAAACTGTTAAAGAAAATAATCTACAGATCCTTCTAATCCAAGGGTAGGTGTGAGCGGTGATGTGGTGGAATGACACGTGATGTATTGGTGTGAATAAGGTATTAGTGGTGTTAGGACAACATCAATTCTAATTCAGTGCAGGCGGTTATAAGTGCGGTTGTTTCATGTGCGTAACTGGTGTTGGGTCCTGGTATGGTATGGGTGATGTTGTGGTGGCTATGGTGATGGTGTGATGGTATTAGTGCAATATTAGTGGTGTTACAGCGACAGTAATTCCAAATCAAAGGAGGTGGTTTATGAGCGTGGCTGTGAAAAGTGAGTGTCCGGTGCAGTGATGTGGGTCCTGGTATAATGTTGTGGGTGTACTATTCATGGTATCACAAAGACATCAGTTTCAAGTCACTGCGTGTGGCATATGAATGTGGGTGTGGCGATGTGGTGTGAGTGTCTGGTGGTGGTCGGGTAAACACATCTACTTCTTCTTGTAAACACTGCTCAAGCTGCTTCAACCTTGGCTATTAACGTCATTCACACACAGCACCACCTTAGTATCAATGACCCGTCTGTGAACACCGACGTTTACATCTTCAGTCATCAGCATTATCACGATCATCCTAACCACGTTTCCTATTCAGACTGAAGATGAGAAGGATCCAGAAGTGTGAATTAACACACACACACACACACACACACACACACACAAAGAAACTCTCACTAGAGTGCTAAGTAAAATGGGTCATACATTCATTGCAACATGATTCAAACCTTCATTTTCTTGGATCCACTTCATAGGAGAAACGATTCTCACGAAATGTTTCATATATCCTCAATAGGTTTCATAAATCCTATACAGTAGCTTTCATTCAGTCTATTATTAAGTTTCAAAAAATTAATACATAAAAATAATAATGAGAAGTGCAACCCGCCATATGCACCTCTATGCATAACTCCCTATATTCAAAACTTCGGCCTCTTAATACAACCATTTACACTTTTCATTTTATTCCTCATTTTCGTACATTTTCTTGTTCTTCCAGTTATCTTATTTTTTACATTTTTTTTCACTCTCTCTCTCTCTCTCTCTCTCTCTCTCTCTCTCTCTCTCTCTCTCTCTCTCCATTCTCTGCCTTGTTGGTCTCTTTGTTTCTTCTTTTTCTCGATTCTCTTTCCCTTCTTTTTCTCTTCCTTTTTGATTTTTTAAACCATCTTGCTTTCAGACCCAGTTCACTTTTCTTTTCACGGTCAGTTTCCCTCCTCCAGTTTTTATTCCTTACTAGTGTTTCTTTTTTCTTGGCATGTTTTTGTCATCCCCTCCCCCCTCCACCTTGTTTTTTTTTTTATTTCCTCTTTCTTTCTGTGAAACCATTGCATTTAGTGATTCTCTCTCTCTCTCTCTCTCTCTCTCTCTCTCTCTCTCTCTCTCTCTCTCTCTCTCTCTCTCAATACTGACCTCAAATGTCTCTTCATTGCCTTCTCAAACTCTTTTTTTTTCATGTTCTTCCCTCATTTCCCTCCAACTACTTTGCATTTAGTCTCAGCTCTTTTACTTACACAATCTGAAACTTTCTCCTCCATCCATTTCTTTCGTTTTAATCTCTCCGTTTCTACTGTCTCCTTTCCTCTCATTCCCTCATCTCTCTCTTCCACAGCTTTAACTTCTTTGCTTTTAGTCTCGGCTCTTTCACTTCCATATTTCAAGCACTCGCATCCCTCTTTATAGTGTCACTTTTTGGTTTCTTCGTTTCTTCTTTATCTACCTTCTCATTCCCGTGTTCTCTCTCCTTTCCTGTTTTCTTTCTTTCTTATTATTTCCTTGCTGTTGGTCACATCTTTTTCCTTGCCTCACCCCCACATCCTCACCCATTTCGCTTTTATTAACTGTTGGTTTCCTGGTTCCTTTTTTCACTCTGCCCTTCTACCTCCCTCTTTGTTTTTTTTTTAATTTCCTTGCCTCTAGTCTCTGTAAATGTTCTTTCTCTCTCCCTTCTCCATTTTCTTCCCTTTTTTGCTGCGTCTCGGCTCTCGTCTCTTTCCTCCCTGCACTGCTCCCTTTTTCATTCGCTTAATTTTCCTGCTTTTCTTCCTCCTTTTCATATACTCCATTGTCTCCATTTTCTTCTTTGCTGGTCAATTTATTTTTCTGCCTTTCTTCTTTCTCTTTTTTCGTCTTCCACATATTGCTCCTTAGTTCTTTTACAATTAAAAATCATCTTTGCTTTTAGTGTCGGCTGTTCTTCCTTCCTCACCCTCTTCTCCCTTCTACATTCCCTCCCATGCTGGTTTCTGGTTCTTCTTTGCCTCTATTCTCTCTCGTCTTTCCTCTCTTCACATGTCGCTCTTTCGCTTTTTGACTTTCTTATTAGTCACATTATTTTTTCCAAACCCTCATTCACACTCTCCCTTCCCCATTTTCTTCCCTGTTGGCTTCTTTGGTTTTTCTTTGCCTCTCTCCTTTCCCTACTTCCGCCTCTCTCCCCTTCGCCATTTCCCCTTCCAATTTTCCCCTCCTCTGCTGTATTGATTGGATTCACATATTTTTCTTCAGCGCTAAAAGGCTATAGAATGCCCCAGCCAAATTTTTTGTTCTCTCTCTCTCTCTCTCTCTCTCTCACCTCATCCCCTCACTATCACCTCTCCCATCCTCCTCGTCATGCCCTATTCCCCCTTTCACCGCCCCTTCCCATGGTCCTCTCCCGTTTCCCTCTCCCTTTCACCTCCTCTTCTTATCCTCTTCTTCCGTTCCCCCTCTCCCTTTCGCATACCCTTCCCATTCTCCTTTCCCGTTTCCCTCTTCCTTTTACCTCCCCTTCCCATCCTCCTCTCCCGTGTCGCTATCCCTTTCACTTCCCCTTCCTATCCTCCTCGCTCGTTGCCCTCTCCTTTTCACTTCTTCCCATTTTCCTTTCCCGTTTCCAGTCTCTTTCACCTCCCCTTCCCATCCTCCTCTCCCGTTCTCCCTCCCACCTTCACCTCCCCCTCCTTCCCTTATCCACATCTCCCTCCAGCCAGCATTTATGCTCCATTCTTAACACTTCCCCTACGATGGATAAACTTGTGTGATGGTTGCAAGATGATAAAGGGGTCCTCAACTGAAAGGCTTAAACATTATTATCTTAACTATTTCTCGGGAAATTATCCCCCCCCCCCTCGCCTTTTTATTTCATTCAATACCTACCATTCAGAGGGTAGAGAAGGATGAATTGCGATGAAGCTTAGAACTGGCCCAAATATTTTATCTTTATTATCGCTCGTGAACGAATGGAATCTTATAACCCTTGTATGTCAATGCCTGTTATACGATTAAGTTATTTTCCCACTCGTTCTATCCATTTGTTGCCTACAATCACTTCTTTTAGAGTTGGTTTCAACAAAGATAACTCCAGGTATTCCTAAATCCAAACTCATTAAGGACTTTTCCCATAACACACCACCCTCCCTCATATACTCTCCCATCTTGTTGGAACTCCACCCAAAGCACTGATGCACGATACATTCATTACATCAGTCCCTTAACCTCCACTCGTATTAATTTATTCAGATTAGAAAAGTGCCCTAATACTGAACAACATAATGACGGCTTTACCTAACCCTTCCAGCAGAAAATTCTCTCATAAATTTAATAAATTGGTCTGGCAGTTGGAATAATAAAACGCCATCGTAGTGAAAGGGTTAATTACTCAATAATTTGAGAGCTATATTTTACTCCATGTATTTGTTTCTTTATTTGTTATTTGTCTTTACTGGCGCCAAGTAGTAACGTTATGGTCTAGAAAATTCTACGAGTAAATGAGGGCAACCTTTTAATTCCTTCATTGCATCTTTAAAAATTCTTGTTTCTCACATATGACAAACAGTTTGGGGAAAACCTTTCGTAGTGTAATGACTGGAAACATTCTAAGTTTACCCAATCAGTACGATTATATCTTCTAGGCCGACTAAATTCACATGGAGGCACAAAACGTAAGTGAAAAAAAAAAGTTTCATACCATCGTAGGGATTAGAACGAGGGTCATAAAGGATAAATTTCCGCAATCCCTGTCGTACCTGATTCACAAGGTAACTGGAATGACTATATTATCATTCTCTCACACTCCCTCATACTCTCCTCTTCCTCCCCGATTCATTCCAATATTATATTTTGAAACGTAGCTTTATCTCCCGTTCCAGTTCCCATATTCCTTCTTTCCTCCTTCCTGATTCAACAAAGGCTCCTATGACTCACTTTGAGCTCATTGAACAAAGGCTCCTATGACTCACTTTGAGCTCATTCAACAAAGGCTCCTATGACTCACTTTGAGCTCATTCAACAAAGGCTCCTATGACTCACTTTCAGCTGAAAAAAATAGTTTGAAGTCAGCTGAAATATACTACAGCTGTGCCGACTGACAGAGGGTTAAACATGACAATATTAAAACTCAGGCTTCTACACTGTACTCGCTCTCATATTAATAAAATCTCATACCGAAGTTAGATGCACGGAAAACTAGAATTATCTCGGGAAGGTTAATTCAGTATATTATAACTGAAATCTAATTATCCGAATGTAATAATCAGTTGTCAAGGTTATCTCCATGACTGCGGGGAGGGGGATCCACAACCTCCTCGCTACAGGGAAGGACGGAGAAGGAAAATTGAAATATGATTTCACAAGGGCCCTTTTTGGAGTAATCTGCCAAATAATCAAGCCAAATATCGCTCACGTCCAGTTTCACAAAACGCTGTTGCCTATTGTGCCACACAAACACTTTCTGTGTGTGAAACAGTGTGGCACTGTTACAGATCACACACCGACTTCTATATTTTACTCAGGGTCCATGACCCAGAAATATCATGTAGTGACAGAAACACTAAGCCTGACTGCACGCAATAAAAAAAATTAAAAAATCAGCCTTCATGAACCCGAATCAGCATGCAGTAAGTAACAGAGAAGCACTACTGCAGATCACACATGGATTTCTATTTAGTTGTATATCTCAAAATCTACGACCGGACAGGGAGTAACAAAAGTTATGTCAAACAACTGACTGCTCAATATCTTTTTTAATGCATGGAAGAAGGAACCATAGACCAGAAACCTGCAAGACTGTTCTCTCTTAGAAAAAATAAAAACAGATAACAGAGAGACAAATTCAAGATCAGTTTATTTTGAGATGACTGGACACACTGCGATAATAAGGCTGGAGGTCATTGGAAATAGGCAATACAGAGAGAAGAAACATTTCCAGAGGTGACTTGTTGCATACATGAAGGACTGGAAGTAACAGTTAACTCTTGCATTAGAAAGCTGGACAGAAATGGGATGAGAGTTTGCTGCTAGACGAGTGCTTTGCGCCCGATGCAAGGAGACAGTTCAGGGAAGCAGTGACCATTCAATTAGCGACAGAAAAGAGATAAAGCAGTGACCATTCAATTAGCGACAGAAAAGAGATAAAGCAGTGACCATTCAATTAGCGACAGAAAAGAGATAAAGATGCAACAGTGCTGCGAAGAGACGGAGGTTGAAGGGAGTCAGAATGTGGAGGAGAGTTACTGAGACGAAAAGTCTTTGACTCCACATTGCTGAGAAATGTATGTAGGACGCTTCCCCCGCACATAAGAGTTGTACCCAACACAGAAACGAAGCTAGAGATGGAGTCACCTATTGAAGAATAGAAACCATAAGAAGAGAGTTTGGAAATTAATTTTTTTTTGCCAGACTCGATCGAAAACCTTTGAGATGTCAAAGGAGATGGCAAAGCTTTCGTAAAAGTCCCGAATGGAGGTTGACCAGGAGTCTGAAAGGAAGGTGAGAAGATCGCCAGTGGAGTGTCCTTGGTGAAACCCATACAGACGATCGGAAAGAAGGCTATGATAAGATAGGTTCCCATAACCTAGACGTGAAGCAACGCTTTCCCAGATCACACAAACTAATTTGAACCTTATCTATCTTTCATGACCCCAATGTAACACTGTGTGAGCAACAAAGCAGCACATGTTATATCAGCTCACACACCCGGCTGTATAAAACCAGTTATTATGTTTTTTTTTTTTTTTAAATAACAGAACGGAGGAAGGAAAAACAAATGGGGAAAAAAATCCATACACCAGATTACTGGTGTCCTCTGTTCATAAAATATCTGTAACAGTTAGACTTGAACAGTTGTGGGTTGAAATTTGGAGGAAAACAACTCCGGGGAAGCGAGTTCCAGAGAGATGCAGTTCGGGGAATGAAAGAATTCTGATAGGCAGAAGTTCTGCAATATGGTTGAGTGACATTCCAGTCATGAGCGCTACCAGATGCCCGTGTAGCACGAGGGAAGGCATGGAGAGGTGGCACCATGGACGCAACTTCGTCTGAGCATTTGCCAAAAAAATATCTGTAAAATAATGCAAAGGAGGCAACATTCCTTCTTACTTGCAGGGGAGGTAGTTTATATGTAATGGCAGGGTTGTTAATGATTCTAACAGCTTTATTCTGAATTTTGTCTAGTTGTCTTAATGTAACCTCTCCACAACCATTCCACAAGGGTGAGCAATATTCAAGCTGAGAGCGCACATGATTCTTATAAATTATAGCTAACTGCTCATCCGCGAAGAAGTTACGGACTCTGTACAATAATCCAAGTTTCTTTGAGGCGGTTTTAGCAAGTGATCTGACATGAGAGGTCCAGCTGAGGGCACTGTTAAGTGAGACACCAAGAATTTCAATATTTTTGGAGATGGGAATATTAGTAGCAATGAAGGTAATGTACGAATCTGGTAATATCTGTCTATTAGTAAACTGTATATATTTAGTTTTACTAGCATTAAAAGAGACAAGGTTGTTTTGTCCCCATTCACTGATTGTAGATAGATCTTGATTTATGGAGATGGCTGTACTGAGTTGAGAGGTAGAGATATTAGGCTTTGTAAATGGATGTCTGAGTGTGAATGAACTATGTAGTGTTGAGTCATCTGCATATGAGTGAATGGGATTGTGAGTGACAGATAAGAGATCATTAATATGAACCAGAAATAGGGTTGGCGCCAGAACTGATCCCTGCGGCACGCCGGCGTTAATTGAGTGGAAATTGGAATATACATCATCTACTTTTACTCTTATTTTCCTGTCACTAAGATAAGAAGAAATCAAAGGAACAAAAGACGTTAGTCCATAGCAAGGAAGTTTGGACAGCAGGGAACGGTGCCATACTCTGTCGAAAGCTTTAGAGATATCAAGAGCTACTGCATGAGTTTCTCCAAAAAGATCAATTGATTGATGGATGGTATGAGTTAGGAGATTGAGTATGTCAATGGTGGATCTTTCGTGGCGAAAACCGTACTGTCTATCACTAATTAAGTTGTTGGAATCAAGATGTTTAACAATATGCTTATTAATTAGAGTTTCAAATACCTTACCAAGAGAAGATGTGACAGCTATTGGTCTGTAATTGGAGGAGTCAGACGAATTTCGTTTCTTCGGAACTGGGTGGATATTGGCTTCTTTCCATGAATTTGGGAATAAAGAAGTACGTATGCATAGTCTGAATAATTTAGCTAGGACAGAGGCAAGTTCAGGGGAACACCTTTTCAAAACAATTGGCAGAATTCCATCTGGGCCTAGAGCTTTGTTGGTAGGTAAATTGTCTAAGATGGATTTTACGAATCTTGTCTGTATTTTAAGTGGGGCAATTTCGGGAGAATCAAGTACCAGTACTGAGACATTCTGGCTGGTATCATCTATGGTAGAGTTTCTTGCAAAGGTACTAGCAAAGATATCTGCTTTCCCACTTGGGTCATTTGTAATATTGCCATCTGAAGATTTTAGTGGGGGAATGGAAGATGACTTGTTAAAGTTATTATTGAAAGAATTAAGAGTTGACCAGAATATTCTATTGTCATTAGGGTTGTTAAGTAGTTTTGATGCTTGCTTTTGAAGAAAGTTTGATTTAGATAGATTTAATACAGCTTTTGCATGATTTCTAGCAATTTTAAATTGGGAGAGTGATTCAGATGTTTTTGATTTTAAGTAAGAGTTATATACTATGTAAATCTATGAGTCGCCATGATATTGACACAATACACCACACTACCCGGCCCATGCATATTCAGAGTACATTATCAGGCAAGGACATAAAAAAAAAAAAAAAAAAAAAAAAAAAGGAAAGCTTCCCCATCGTTCATCCTGCTTTAAGAAAGTCCCACTTTAGCTGACTAAAATTGTCTGGCGGTCGGTACCACGAGTAAGATACACAGGCGCCATCGAACTAGGATGGTTAGAGAAGACTTACGTTAATAGCAATAACATGACATCAAAATGGCATCGTTGTTTTATATCCCTTCACTACCAGTGGGTTACCCTAATCCAAACAGCAAAAGCAACTGTATGAATTAATCATGGAACAAAACGCCATTACAATCTGTTTTCCCCTTCAGTACGAGGTCTTCCTCTTACTGATTAAAACAGTCTCATGATATCAAAATGTCTCCGCAAAGCTGAATAAAATCATCTGGATGTAGCAACAATTATCCCCAAACGACACCATCGTACTGTAGGAGTAAAACCGAAAATGGAAAAGAAAAGAAAATCACCTCACTGAAGGCACTGACTACCAGACAAGGATAATTGCTGCAGGAAATTCTTGTTGCCAGGATATAATTTTCTTCAGCTTATAAGATCCTCTAATCGCGGAAAAAAACTAATTAATGGACGCCAGTTCTAAACCCTCTCTTCAAAAACTTCCTCGTAACCTAAAAAATATCGTCATGATGTGGTAAGAAAAAACAAATTACGTCACTGTGCGAAAGCACATATAAACGTTTACTCTAATGCATGAATTAAGCTAATCTGTTTAAAAGCAGTTTGAATGTAGGACTAAAATGAAAAAAAAAAAAAGTTATCGAACTGAAGACCTGAAAGACCACAAACAGAAGAAATCGCATAAAAAAGTTGCTTCATATTCTGTAAAAGGAGGAGGCATATGTGCGACTTAACCTGAACTTCATAAATTATGTACCGGAAGTCTGGGGGTAAATAGAAAAGGCACTATCGACTCAAGGTACTGAACCACTCTCTCTCTCTCTCTCTCTCTCTCTCTCTCTCTCTCTCTCTCTCTCTCTCTCTCTCTCTCTCTCTCTCTCTCTCTCTCTCTCTCTCACACACACACACACACACACACACACACACACAAAATGCTCTAACACAGTTAGAATAATCACAAAACGTACGACCTAACCTTACGGTACAAGTCTGACGTAGTTTGGTAATGAACATATACACTGATGATGTCAGTGTACTGGAAGTCTTTCAAACGCAAAATCAACAGAATATCCATAAGAAAAGTATGTCCTAATTTGGTAAAAACCAGTACAGTAGCAAATGAGTGAAAGAAGCTGGGCACAATTAATAGCGAGAAAAGTGTACGCGAAGTTCTATTTATTGACACACACTGATGGCGATGAACACAAGAGCAGTGACAAAGGAGCCCTCCGGGGGGTAAACAAGTCGATATAATATTTGTTTTCTTTTTTCATGCAGAGAAAAACAAACATACCTCGAGTCTTGAAAGGTAGTTTGTCCCTAAGAGTTGGACAAAAGGTAGCCATAATGAAAATCTGTTTAAGATTCTGGACACATCGAGGGAAAAAAAATAAAATGGAAGTTAAAGAGTGAGAGAAATAAGTGGGGAAAGATCTGCTGAGTATGCCTTAGTCTTTTTATTTTAACTTGATCCAGATTATCGTCATTTTTGTGGCTTATTTCACGTACTTCAGTGGCAGAAAATGACAGTACTACAGCTGTGCATATCATTTGTTCATGACAACCATCACATTCTAGTGCTAATGCTTTTAAAACTCAGCATTCATGATGGAAATGGCAATTTCGGACCAAATTAGTGTTAAAAATAAAAAATTTAATTGTGTACACGAAGGACTTAGTGCTTAACTCTCGCATTAGTGGGCTGTACAGAAACGGATGGATAGCTATAACGATGCCATGTGCCCTAGGTAACGGAAAAGGGATACGAAGAAATAAATATAAATCGTGCTACTGAAAACACTCTAAGCAGAGAAAGATAATGATAACGCAGCAGCGACGTGATAGAGACTAGAGGATCAACGAGAGAGGGGAGCTGATGAGACGAAAATCCTGGATTGTTTTTTTTTTTTTTTATTGCTACTACCAGATATTATCAAGCTTCTGGACAGGGGAGGGAAATATATGTACCCTGTCAGTGCGGTGTGAAATGGGTGAACGGCAGTTGATGCTGAAAGACGGCGACATGGAGGCGATTTGTTTGCTGCCACTTCCTCTGGTATTAAAAGTGTCTGACTAAACACAATAGAAAACCATTTACGGCGGTGGAAATAATTTTTATTATCTGCTTTACATGAACAGGTCATCCCTAAGCCAAATAAAATCGTTTGACGGTAGCAAATATAAAATGAAAAAGACGCCATCCTTTTAAATGCTTTAACTGTCGTGTTTTAAATGTCCCCTCTCTCTCTCTCTCTCTCTCTCTCTCTCTCTCTCCCTAAAAGGTCTTGACTCTAAAATCTCGCAATACCATTGTCTAGTGTCAGCGACTAGTACAGAATAACATGTTTCGAATGCACACAATAGCACTGTACAGAGAAAGGACTATTTCATTCTTTATAGGCTATACAGAAACTACATCTTTACAAAATATCGAAAGCTCTGTGCATTTATGTTTTTTTCATCTACTTCAATGCATGGCTTGTAGAACTTGAGGTCAGAATACTTAGGTCTTTCTACAAGTAGGTATTGCCGATTGACTACCTGACAAAGTGCGACTGGCTCTTGGATCTGTAGGAACAAAGCTCATTAATATGCATCTCTCTCTCTCTCTCTCTCTCTCTCTCTATATATATATATATATATATATATATATATATATATATATATATATAGATATATATAAGAGAGGGAATACCCGGGGAGGGGTGGGTTCAATATCATAAACATTTAGTATATCTGGCCACTGGCTGGGTTTCGTTTTGTTCCTGATGAATGACTTTCCCACCCGCAGGCTGCCTATGGGAAGCCTATCACAAGTTCCTCTCTCTCTCTCTCTCTCTCTCTCTCTCTCAGGTATCTAACGAAAGGTACAAAATACACAGCCTGTTCTCGAGACCCAACAGTCCTATGCGAAACGGACGGCACACACACCTTTACGTTCCTTAACTTTTAAATGGCAAGAGCATGGTTACAAATATAATAATGCTTTAGAAATTAGGATACTATAAGTGTGTTTCATATACCAGTGTCGGCTATGAAGATATGCTCCTTACGTTCTTCGTGTCACTACTTTCCTGGCAAAAAAAAAAAAAAAAAAAAATAACTTGTTCTGCTGTTGATACTATTCAATGAGAAGAAAAAAAATTATCCTGGTGAAAAGGAAAATGAAAATTTTCTGTACACTCTTAATGCCGATATGTCCTTCCTTTACCGAAGAGTATCATGATAAGGGAGACTGAACGAAACGGAAATACAATTATATATCGTTAAGGACTTGGTGATATTACAGGTATGCTATTAATCTTCTCTGTTCGTCAGTGAAAGCGGTTACGTAAAAGAAATCTAACACAGATCATTTCATTTATTCTTTTCGTTGAAGGTAAGATGTACAATTCATCAGTGACGTGGTGGAGGGAGAAGGAGACAGAAATGGGAGGGATAATTAATACGAACATCCACTCCGGGTAAATCCAGTTCGATTGAATCAGATCAAGTTATGGACTAAAAAAAAAAAGTCTGGTACGTCAATTTATCTAGATTCGTTTTGTGCCAGTCAGGTCCAGTTAGATAAACACGGGCCTTTATAGCTCCATCCTTGCTTTTCACACCCAATTAACTCAAGTCATTAATATAAGTTCAGGTCAGTTCAGGAGTAATTACTCGTAAATTAAATCAGTGCTAAAGAGGTCCTTTTAGAGCCAGGTATATACAGTCGAATCCAGTAAGACCCATTCATGCTGCATTTTCCTGAATGTACCTGAAGCTGTCTGAATTTCCTGGATGAACCTATTTGGACTTGATTAGAGCGTACACTTGGCCCGACTGAATGTTATTGTTGTTGTTCTTGTTGTTTACTATCAAGTTTGAACGAGCAGTCTTTCTCTCTCTCTCTCTCTCTCTCTCTCTCTCTCTTGCACGTTGTCGTTTGCTTCCTCACATCTATCTATCTATCTATATACCTAGGCTGCTTCCCCCAAGGAATATATTAATATAATTCACCGTACTTTTAATTTCCCGTGACGCTGACGAGAAGCCTACATGTGGTGGCGCTGTCAGCCTTGGGTGGAGCAGCTGTGATGTCCACCCTTGAGCCAAACCTCCTCATAATTACCTGCACCCTGCCACAGGAAGGACCCCACAGTAGTCCGACTTTGGCGAGGCGGTGTCTACCAAAGAAGGCGTAGAATCCCTACATCGTGCATGTACTGTACTGTACCTGTAGGACAGGATCAATTGCTTACCTGTGGTTGATGGGTTCTCTCGGCAGGAAAGACCGATATTAAGTAACAGCAACAACAACAAGCAACATGTATACCATAAAGGCAGTATGAATCAGCATACAGGGAGGGAGGATTTGTGGTGGCATATAATATATGTATCCAAAAGGGTGCTGGATGTGATGTAAGATGTACCGCATGTATGTATATGTGTGTGTGTGTGTGTGTGTGTGTGTGTACGGAGGTTAAGCAGGTAATTGGCACACGTCCGATCTCGCCTAAATACACACACACCCGCACCTGGATGGGGGACTGCCAGATGGGGGTATGGGGTTCCAAAGGGGGTACGAGGGTGCAGGGGGGGGGGGTACGACTGAACCCGTAATTAAATTAGCAGAAAAATGAATCGAGAAAACAGGCTGTCAATAGATGAAATATATATACTGTATATGGGATGCATTTTCCTCTACGCTGCACACACACTTTGATATGCTGGGTGTCCTGGGAGGAAAGGAAATGATAGATGAGGATTTTCTAAGCAAAAATGTTATATCAACATATGTCCAAATCTTAACTGTTACGGAGCTACAGTCACTGATCACCTTATGGTAGGAAATGGTCTCCCTTATAATACCTCCATTAGGGCATCAGTAATTATAGTGAAAATCCATAATGGTGGGGATTTCGACTAATGTTCATACAGTTTTTTTAAAATTCATAACATCATTTTCTATCATTTCCCAAGGTTACGCCCTTTCCTCCTGGGACACACTGTATAAATGGGGGCTACGGTTGCACCATTCCCATTTCCTTAATTTGTCTCAGTACCACTTCTTTCAAAATGACATCATTCGTTGCCATCTCTGTTCTGACCTATCTACTCCCAATGTACTCCTCTATTCTCAATCGCCATCTTCCTTTATCCTTTTTATCCCTCTTGGTTCCACAGCCTCTTCATTCATCTCTTCTCCCCTATCCCTTTATATCCACATGATACGTACTCATTTCACAGTCACTTTCACAACTACTAATTCTCTGTCTTCTATCCTTATACTCTTTCCCCTCCCTCTTTATCAACAATCCCTTTAATATTCCTCCATATCTGCCATTCCTCACATGCTCCTTCAACTGTCTCTTCCTCCCATTTCATAACTATCATCTGCTACGGTCCCCTGTAATAGGCAGGTTACATCGGGCCAACACGTGCTGACAAAAAAAAAAAAAAAAAAAAAAAAAAAAGGGAGGTAGTGAATGGAATAGCAGCGTCCGAAACGAGTAACAAATTCAGTGGAAAATACGGAAAGGGAAGGGAAATGGGGGACAGGAATGCATGATGGAGTTGTGGTGAAGGTGATATGTGACCGAAATGGAAAAGTGCAAAGGGAGGCGGGACATACGGTTTTGAGAGGAAGGCAAGGTGTGTGTGTGTGTGTGTGTGTGTGTGTGTGTGTGTGTGTGTGTGTGTGTGTGTGTGTGTGTGTGTGTGTGTGTGTAACAATATAACTCAAAAGTATGGATTTGATCCATCAATTTTAGTGGAATTGGTGATGGTCAGCTAAGGATGTAGTTCAGCTTTTTTAACAAAAGGTCAAAGGTCAAGGTCACAGCGCAAAGTCAATAAAACAGTTACCGGTACGATTCCATCTGGACGAAGCTAGATGGAAGGGTCGAGGATTAGAAGAAAATAATGTTTCGATATTGAAAACAACCGGTCGAAGATGAGGGTCACAGGTCAAGGTCAAACATATAGGTGGCCGGTAATGCACTATCTGAGTACTCTTTCTTGTTTCATTCAGGTCTACTTTATCAACTGATGTTATTCGGTACACAATGATGCCTATACATAATTGCAAAGAGGTAAGGTAAAGAGAAGTATAGCTGGAAGTCATCATCTTCACAGTGAACCAATTAACCTTATTTTCAACCTTTTCAGTACGACGGCTGAATTTCATTTAATTCTTGCTGATACCAGATGACTGTGTTCATTTTGGCGGAGACCAACGATTATGAGGTTTAATAAAACAATGTTTAATTCTTTAGGTGCTGTGAGTTTCCTTCTGTCCGGGAAAACTGGTAGAAATTAAAGTTTTATAATGTGCTGTGTGTGTGCAAAAAAACAAAAAGTTTAGTAAAAAGGTACTATACCAGATCCTCCTACTACCTGTTTCGACACTCTGAGTACATCACATTCATTGCTCATTCCAAAGTGATTCTTCCTCGGCATTCTATTTCATCATCATCATCATCATCTTATCATCACCACCCTTTTTCCCACCTAAAAAAAGTGGTAACTAAATTCTAGTGCTTTTTGCCAACCACATTTAAAAGGTTATTATACAAACATTAAGATTAACGACAGGGATCTGCGATAAAATACAAATAAAGAGATGAGCTAGGCCGGATGCTGCCTAAAGGTGGAGGTGCGGTGCGGGAGGTGCGGTGAATACCAAGAGGCGGGGCTGTGTGGCTCCAGATGCAGGGGTGGCGGTTAGACTGGGGGGTAAACCCACAGCACTACACCTGTAAAGGTGAGGCGCGGATTGTGAGGATGGTTTGGGTGGCTACTTGCCAACCTATCTAGATATCTGTCTATGTATTCACCTGTCTCCATGCCTATTTAACTATCTAAAGAGAGAGAATTCTTCGTGAATAGATTAATCTTAATAAAGATGATGCCACAAATCACGTACCGGTAATAACAGACATTCTTACAACGAGTAAGTGTAGCATGTGAATACGATGGTTAGTATGTACGTGTGAGTAACTGGGATGTTGTGGTGAGCCAGTGAATGGGTGTGAGTGGCATGGAATTACAGTGAGATATGGGCTGTATAACACCGCTATAGGGAAATAATATTCCCTGAAAAATATGCTAAGGTGAAAATGGACAACGAGTACTACTACACAGCATCACACAGGCTACAGTACACATTACTTCGTCATTCATATTCCCTAAACGACTAAGAATACTATTTACGGTCAGCCTCTGTATTCTGTGGTTATCCTCAGATACCTGATTTACGATGACATTTTTTTTTAATTTATGGCACAGCAGGTAGTGATTTTATTGGCCAGGTCTATCTCGGTGGCTGTCTGTCCGTCTGTACGGGCTCTAAACTTTTAAAAACCTTGATGCAGAATCATAGCTACGAGTATTTCATGTAGGCTGGTAGTTAAAGACCATATCTAGGTTAAGTTCGAATATGAAGGTAATGGGTCAAAGGTCAAAGTCACTGGAGTGATACAAATCTAACCTTAGTTGGATGTTGGCTCCTGTTCCCTCGGCATTCTCTTTTTTCCATGATACTACCAGATGACTAAATTCGGCTTACGCGAGATTACACAGGACTGAAGTCGTTACAAACAGTCTTCAATGTATCCTGCATTACGGTGACTTGGTTATAATTTTGATCTTGCTATTGCCGGGGGATTTTACCCAGCGGAAGAGTGACATCTCTTACTGAATGGAATATACTGCAATAATATTAGCTATAACTCATAAAGCTACCCCTATTAACAGCCAAGTTCTTCTTGAATATGAAAAAGACATATATGCTCTTAATCACTTGAAACAGGTGACCTTTATTATTGTTAATTTCAAACGATATCGGTATTATTCTATTAGGCAAGGTTTCCTGTACTAATGGAGTTAATGGAGGCTCTATCTAACTCTTCCAACTGAAATGAACCTGATACAGTAGAATGAAATCGTCTAGAAATAGTTAAAACAAGAAAAAAATAATGGTATTCAGGGGTTAATGTCTTTCTAATAATAATGGTGTTGTTCTTTCTTTTTCCTGCCGGCTATTGCACTGGAAGGTGTGGCGGGTATGGGAGAGGTTTCTAATTTTCTTTTCATTTTGTATTTCAAGTAGATCATTAGTGTGTGGTACGTCGAAGAACTGATGGGCCAACGAAAACTGGTTGCTAAGTCAGTGCCCAAAATCGAACACAAATAACAAAATAATTATACCTTTGCAGACAACCTATTCCAGGTTAGGCCAATAAGCCACCATGTTACTTTTGTTTCTTATGTATTCCTGTGTATTCTGTCTCATCTCCCTGGCCTCGGCTCCCTCACTCCTCATTCCCCAGTTGCCTTCATTCCAGCACTTCCTAACCTAGGCCACAATTGGCCTCATCTGGCTATAGCAATTACTTCATAATACGAACTACTGTATCAAGTTAATTAATCCTCCCTTCTCCCTGTATGGTGTCCTCTCCCTCCTCCCATACGCCATATAACAACACACACCAGGCTGAGATTTATCTTTAGAACGAAGAAATTATGCATCTGTGATGGAAGAAGAAGGCTTAGATTTACGCCTTAGAAGGCTCGAGGGTAAGTATGGCGGACTAGCAGTTTTTGCCAAGGCTTCAGTCTCTCCTAAATCACAAACCGCAACAAGTAAGGTTACATCCACAGCCGTAACTGTAATGCTGGGTGACAAGGGACAAGATACAAGGACATACTCCTTCATGTTCATAATTGTTCAGATCTACTCTCTTCCTCAGTCTGCATTTCCTCCTGTCTATGACTTGTCTTTTAGATGCATTGTCTCCCGGCATGTCAAAATGAACCAATCTTATTTTCGCCAGAAAAGTTCTTTCTTCAGGTTCGCAGAAACTACATTTTTTTTTTGTTTTTTTGCATAACCGGCACGTTCGTCGACCGTGTGACCTGTGTCGCGTCACGAAACCGTCACAGGGGGGGAGGGGGGTGCTGGGGGTATAGAAACAGGCTTCGTTAACATGGAATTAATGGAATGAAATGGAAATTTGATGGACTGTGCGACTGGGAATGGAAACTGTACCCTGTGAAAAACAGGCAATGTAGGATTAATGGTTTGAGTGTCAGTGGGGGAATGAAATGGGTGTCGGGGACAAAAATATGGGAGCAATGAGCAAAACTGTACTGGGCAATGGTGACGAGCCATGATACAATTTCTTGTGATTGGGTGCTGTAGGATTTATGGTTTAGATTTTATGTCAAAGTGTTCAACAGCAGGAACAAAAACAAGATTCGTCTGCGTTGTTCCCATCCACCTGCCATGCTGGTAAAAACAATGGGGGTAACAAACTACGGCCACCAGTTTGACCGCGCCGTGATGGTGTGTGTGATGCAGAGTGGCGGTTTTGACTCACACGCCACAGTATACGGCGATATTCCCTCCCATCAAGTACTTTCTGTGAGTCGGCCAGCCGGTCGAGGGTTTCACTGTTTATGACTAAATTAAAAAAGAGCCATTTCAACACGCCACGGATCCCACCCTACATTTATTGGGCCCCATTTCACTCACACTCATTTAAACTCTCATTCACATAAAGGCGCGCGAGCAAGCACACACACACACACACACACACACACACACACACACACACACACACACACACACTGTATCGGCTTGTAGGAATTCCTCAACTAGTCACTAATATATCAGCTTATCGGAACCCCACAGCTGACCATCAATTTATGTATCAGCTTAGAAGTGACTGCACTGTTCCTAGCGAGGTTATCGAGATATAACGTTCCGCCTGGTCGAAATCACTTCCGGCCGACACTCTCCACCAAATGTCTTCTCACACACTAGAGATGGTGGGAATCGGTGTAGATCCTGTTGAAGGAATGGTAGAGGTAGCGTGTGCAGGTGACAGAAAAGTGAGCAGATTTATCCCTCTTTATTGGCCACAGAAAGATACAACTGCTTTTTAGAGAGAGCTCAGAGTAAATACGTCCCTCTCGTTTGAATGATAAGTGCGTTCTGCTCTAGCTGGCCGGCTTCCCCGCTGGGAGTGGCCTTGAGGTCAGCATAAATACTGAGGTGCCAAACCCCACAGACAACTGGGATTTATGCATGAATAGAAGCATCACAACTTTATCATGCACATTATATACCTCAATAAAGTAGTACTGATTACATAAAAATATACCAACAGGGTAAATATTTCCCCCAACTATTTAAACATATATACAATTCATATTTCTCTATCGCCTTCCCTTTACCCTCCTTGTTTATGATAGAAAATGCTGGGCTTTGCAAGTCTAGCGCTCATTTCATTCCCACACCACATTACACTAAAGTAGCATTTGGATTCTTATCTCAACGCTAAAACACATTTTCTCAAAATATGAATAATATAATGTGTACAGTAGCGAGAGACATGCTCCAATGTGGAAAAAAATGTCAGACACTAGAACAACACACACACACACCTCTCTCTCTCTCTCTCTCTCTCTCTCTTTCTCATCAAGGCCTGCCGGAAATCTGGTGTGGGTAATCGGGTGCGATGAGCCAAGATCGTTAAGTGCGCTGAGCAGAGCAAAGAGGACTGGTAGTGGGTGGGGGTCGAGGTGACTGGAGGAGTTTTGGCCAGGAGCGGGTATTAGGAGGCATGGTTTCCGGAAATGAGTGTGAATTATTGTGAAGTGCAGTGGAGGTGCAGGGAAGGCAAGCGAGGATTGTTAACGATCAAGTGGAATGAGTAAGGAATGATGAGTGTACAGGACTGTGGCTGTGAGGAAAAGTAAGGGTAACTGTGGGGTTGGGGTGTGGTTGAGGGGTGGGGGCACCTGAAGGGATGAGGTGGGTTGGTGGTGAAAGTAGGATAGATTAATGCAATATGAGTGTGGGGGGGGTGGAAATAAATATATGAAAGTCACACGCAACATGTATATAAATAAAGTCACACCGTTCATCGCTTCAGCACAGAATCAGTCCCATCTTGTAGTCACTAAGCTATATCGCCCGCCACGCCACCACAAGGAAATAAAAAAAATAAACATTCTCTTTAAACTACCCAGACAAACACATAACCACCACGGCCATCCAAAACACGTTCAGGCAAGCAGCATCGTTCACGAACCCCTGCCAAACAGTCATCCTAAACATACTGCACCTCCCATTACAACGTATGTTCTCTCTGTCAGACTTCGATATGTGACTATCACCATTTTCTACTTCAGTACCTGCACAAAAAATATAATTCACAAGCAATACAAGCAATCCACTCTGCCTTCATTGTAATGCAGCCTCCCACTCCAGACACACATGCTTCATGCCCCTTACAATCACAACACAGATAAACATTTAATAAAAGCGATAACAAGATAGGTAGGAGCTCCCAGTGTAGTTGCCAGATGCCTGCAGTCCATCAGGTTCACTTCCTAATGAGCCTTAGATCACATCGTGAATAACAAGACAATTTTATTTGACTTTATGAACGTCGCCTACTTAACGAATTAACTGTGATGCTTTATTCCACTTTCTTACCAACGAAACAAGTGAAAGAAGCTGGGAGCCTCAACACAGAGAGTTATGTAGTGGATTAATGGAAAATACTCAGTTATGTCAGGCTGTATACTCTCTTCCCAGTCTCTAAATGTGGTCCAAATTAACGTGGCCTGGGCTGCTGAGAGGTGCTGTTGATATGAGTCCATATTATATTTACAAATCATAATAGATAGATAGATAAATAGACAGATAGACAGCTCTATGCGAGCCTGGGAATGGGAAATGATCTTGCAAGTTAACTGAAGAAAAGCTGACGACAGATTAGGAAGTAACAATGTCAGGAGATGATGCAGGTAGTTTCTCAGCGAGATAGCAGGGGAACAAAGCCTAGTGACATACACACATACTCACACACAGGTTTCTGGAACTTTCCAACCACAGTGTAACACACGTGACACGACCCCTGTTTCACCAGAATTTAGGAAAGAGAGCTCAGAAGGAGACAGGACATAGAACAGGCAGGTAGTAGGGAGAAGGGCTTAGCAACATGGAAGAGAGAGAGAGAGAGAGCGAGACAAGAGGTAGCAGGCGGGACTCTGCTTATACTTCACTCGTGTGTGAGAGACTTTGTTAATATTTCCAAGACAAATAAAAATAGTCCCATACTATTCTTTACCTCTCCTGTCATTGCATGACAAATGGGAACAAAGATTTTCTACTTACAAAACTACTCAAGTATAACAACCGCTCGTCCACAAGTTCAATATATATATATATATATATATATATATATATATATATATATATAACTTCTCTACAAGTAACTACAAAGTCCTTCTGACAAACTACCTGCATCATCTCCTGACATTGCTACTTCCTAATCTGTCGTCAGCTTTTCCTCAGTTAACTTGCAAGATCATTTCCCTTTCCCAGGCTCGCATAGAGCTGTCTATCTGTCTATTTATCTATCTATCTATTATGATTTGTAAATATAATATGGACTCATAACACCGCTGATGCGATAAACGGTGAGGTGGACCGCCGTAATATCGTAACCTTGGGCCTTAATGGTAACAGAAGGGTGTTAACGACCTCCTGACCCCATAACACCGGTCACCTCCTCCTTATTAGTGATTATGACTGGGTACGATGACAATGATGAGTGTTTTGTCCGTCATTAACTTCTTTGTTTAATCTTTAAGCACAGCGAAGCATTTTATTCTTCTTGTCTCCAGGCGATTTTATTCAATTTAGGTGAGACTTAGAACTTAGGCGTTACAACACCTTTACTGCTTGGGGAATATAAGCTACTCATAATAAAGGTAGATACAATTCTCTGTTAAATCAAGAAAAATATATCACTAATGCGTCAAAGTAACTTGGGGGATATAAAACTGGCCTCCCCTTAAGCAACATAATCAACTGACGGTGGCAATCATACTGAAGACATTAATAGAGATTACGCTACCTCTTCATTATGACTGTTTTCCCTTTAGAGGCATAAAATGGTTTGGCGACAGTGAGAACATAACGAAAACGCATTATACTAAATGGAAAATGGAGCTTGTTCTGACTTCTCCCTCCGCCATGAACAGAATAAAGTCGTTTGGTGGTGGCAAGAATTAAATAAAACTACGTGATCATGATACAGGGGAATGGAATGAGGCATATCTGAAAGGAATGGAACGAGGCACATCTGAAGGGAATGGAACGAGGCATATCTGAAGGGAATGGAACGAGGCATATCTGAAGGGAATGGAACGAGGCATATTTGAAGGGAATGGAATGAGGCATATCTGAAGGGAATGGAATGAGGCATATCTGAAGGGAATGGAATGAGGCATATCTGAAGGGAATGGAATGAGGCATATCTGAAGGGAATGGAATGAGGCATATCTGAAGGGAATGGAACGAGGCATATCTGAAGGGAATGGAATGAGGCACATCTGAAGGGAATGGAACGAGGCATATCTGAAGGGAATGGAATGAGGCACATCTGAAGGGAATGGAACGAGGCATATCTGAAGGGAATGGAATGAGGCATATCTGAAGGGAATGGAATGAGGCATATCTGAAGCGAATGGAACGAGGCATATCTGAAGGGAATGGAATGAGGCATATCTGAAGGGAATGGAATGAGGCACATCTGAAGGGAATGGAATGAGGCACATCTGAAGGGAATGGAATGAGGCACATCTGAAGGGAATGGAATGAGGCATATCTGAAGGGAATGGAATGAGGCACATCTGAAGGGAATGGAATGAGGCACATCTGAAGGGAATGGAATGAGGCACATCTGAAGGGAATGGAATGAGGCACATCTGAAGAGAGGTCTATCAAGCAAGAGAAAATGAGAAACTTGGAACATGGACTGTATGAAATGATCCGCCTTTGTGGGCACTGATGTTCCAAGTGTAATCTGAGCAATAAATAACTGTGTGTGTGTGTGTGTGTGTGTGTGTGTGTGTGTGTGTGTGTGTGTGTGAGAGAGAGAGAGAGAGAGAGAGAGAGAGAGAGAGAGAGAGAGAGAGAGAATATATTAAAATGACAGCAATTACGAGAATTACAGTCAGAGTGAGGCAACAGCAATGCCAGAGGGA
Organism: Coenobita brevimanus; assembly: GCF_032717465.1. NCBI lineage: Eukaryota > Metazoa > Arthropoda > Malacostraca > Decapoda > Coenobitidae > Coenobita > Coenobita brevimanus. Next base: position 15,225,631 of record NC_137024.1, on the reverse strand, counting down.
AGGTTGGTGTACATTTCGTCATGTAGGTAATATTGTCCCCGCCGTGAACAATACCAGGTAATACAGGTGAACATGTAATTGTTAAACATTACCTCAAAAACATGCGTAGTTGCCTGTGTAGTGTTTTTACCTTCGTTGTTGTGAATAAGCCAGACCTAAAAAGCTTAGTGTCATTTAGAAGCTTTAGAGACAGATACAGCTATACACATACCCATTCAGCAATAATTTTCTAGATATTTATTTCCAAGGTTGGGCGTATTATAGAAATTAGCACAAATCTGTGCGCCTTTTCGAGAAGTAAGTAAAATCTGTGTATTTGCTGAGTAACTCTGTTATTTAATGCCATGTGATGAAGCAGTTTCAAGGAAACCAGAAAGGCGACTGAGAAAGATGTGACGAGGAGAGAAAGTGATGTGGAAAGAGACAGTAGACACCGAGGGCTGAGAGTGTTGTAGACAGAGAAGCAAGAGAAACCAAAGCGACATGAAAGGGTGAGATGTAGAAAGACAGACTGAGATACCTAAAAGATGTGACGGCAAAATAAATTGGAAGTTGCAAACATGATTATCATTCAATTTACTCTCGAAAAATAGAGACAACGAGCAATGAATATCGAAACCAGTGAGGCCATATTCTGAGCCCAATATACTTATCACAATATTATGCAAAAGTTTCATTACTTTTCAACCAACACGAGGAGCGATATTATTACCTGAAAGAGAAGACAGAACTATGGAAAAAAAAAAAGAAAGAAAGAACTGGAGTGATATACAGTAAACGCATCATGAATCATTTCATTTGCCCATGTCACTCTACAGGCCCCTCTGAGGTCATATGTTCCCACAATTCACAGTCTCACACACACGATACTGTAGTTGTGACGAAGGAAAGTAAGTAAACAGAAATGACACCGGGAGCGACAGGAAGTGGATATTACGTGCAATGGCCGTCTTTTATAAACATTAATATATCAACTGCTCTACACGGATATATTTTCATACACATCTTCACTATGATGTCGCCCCTTTTCATTTATTCTGGCTACCGAAATGCCGTTTTTATGAGACTTATGGACAGGTCACTTATACTGAACGGTTTCATGAACGCCAAAGCTAACACCTACAGTTTCAAAAGTCTCTCGCAAGATGTTAAAATTCTTTGAAGGTGGCCAGATTGAAAAGAAATTGAGGTCATACCACTGAAGGATTTAATTGGTGATGAATATGCCAACAGGTTACAAAACAGGGCTATGTGGAGGTAATGAGTAGCCATGGCAATTAATGCACTGACCAGGTGATGATGTACAGGTGAGGGCGGCACACTTTACCTGGGGGAAGGAAAAAAAAGACTCATTAGTTAGTACATCACGATGGTAACAGGAAAATGATATACATAAATAAGAAGCTAAATGTTGGCAAACAATTATAATATGCTTCATTCTGCTAACATCGTCGTCATCATCATCATCATCATCATCATCATCATCATCATCATCATCGTCATCGTCATCATCATCACCACATTTTCCTTAATAATAATATACTGGATGGGAAGGCTCTAAAACAGGAATGGAAATAACAAAAGCTGCAAAACTATCAAACATAATACCCAATGAAATGGGTCACAAAGCAACTGACCCATTATTTAAGCGCTCGAAATTTAAGCTCCACATCACAGGTCAAACGATCCACGCATAATTGCGCTTCATTGTGTCTGGAGGATAGAACCACTCCGTCTACTGAAAAACGAAAAAAAAAAGAAAAAAAGAAAAAAGAAGGGCAAGTTCACCTCCATCCAAATTGCTCTTCGTTCATTATTTTGCTTCCTCGAATTCCACACCTATATTTCTACATTCACAAACATTATCTTCTTCGCCTTTCCCGCCTCCTCCTGCCTCACACTCTCTCATACTATTCTTTCCACCACTCTGTTTACTTCTTCATTCTCTAAATGTGACCATGCCATCTAACCGCAGCCTCCACCTCTTGAAGGTTGTGTGGTGTGCGTAAAATACATCAGATGTCAATGGAAAGAAGTGTGATTAAAGGAAGTGTGTGGCGTGGTATGAATACAGTGGAGGTTAATGTAATAAAGGCTGCCACTGGAGACAATCTGGGCAGGCAGAGGGGGAGGGCAAAGCATAAGAGGCATAAAATGGGACTACAATTATGAGCTTTTGTGAAGGAAAGTGCACGAACGGGGTGAATGTGGATCTGGGCGTGGGTGTGGGTGTGGGTGTGGGTTTGGATGTGAATGCGAGTGTGGGTGTTAGTGTGTCTAAGAGCAACTGAGTAAAGTATTGACGTCTGGTTATTTTTTAATTATTAACAATGACTGCTATTTTCTTCAGTAAGGCTGGTGATGAGAATAATACTGGAGTAGTGTTCAGTGTATTGGCCGGACCCTTCAAAACTTTATTTTCTTGTTTCCTTTAGTTGATGTTATTCTGCTTGGGAGTGCATTTTCAGACGATTGGGGGTATAACCTTCATTCAGTCCTTTACTAGTACAATAAACCCAGCCTAAGTAAAATCGCAGGACACCAGTAACGATAAACCCCCAGCACCTCACCTACCTACGTGCCACTCAATTTCTCTCTGTGAGTCCAACCTGAATCTCATTTCCAATATATAACACCATCCAAACAACATCTTTATAGACGCTTTGTAGAAGAGATACTAATGAAAGCTTTGATGTTGGTGCCATTGTGGAATTGAATAGAGCCTAAAAATATAAGTGACTAGCAGGAGTACCCAGCATTGCCGGACCAAAAAGACGAACACCCTAATCCTAATTGTTTTACTTCAATCTTTCTTTCTACTTCAGAAAGACCATGTACCTCTTATGCTTTACAAGAGGGATCATAATAGGTCCAGGAACTTTCTATCTCAGCTTTTGCAGACTAACGCACAGTATTTGTGTGCACTTGTTTACTATTACCGGTAGCCTCAAATGACCTCCAATTGGTGACCTCAAAATTGGTCAGCCTGACATAGCCATTGTCCGAACTGGACGTTATGTGAGTCTCTATGTCAAAAATTGGGTTGTTGGATCCAGTCGTTCGAGTGTATTACCTGTGACCTCAATGAGACCAGTGACCTCAAATGACCTCGGAGATCAACATCACATTGCCTATGCCCCAACTGGAGGTCATGTGAGTCTCCATGCCAAAAATTGGGCTGAATGGGTACCCGGCGATGCCCGGCCAAAAAAGGCGAACACTCTACTGGTGACCTCATATGACCCAGATCTGAATTTTAACCCCCTAAAACCATCCCTGGGTCACCCTGATTCAGAATACTGTATATATGGGTCTGGGGGTCTCTGGCCCTTGGTTTAGGCGTGACTGAAGGACAAACAAACAAACAATGCGACTCTTTATATACAGATAGATAGATCGATAGATAGATAGATAGACAAACAGATATAGATATAGATTGCGCGATTTACTCCTTTAAGGTCTGTTTTGAAACGGTCGGATCATTCACCGAGACAACACTTCCACTCTGTATTGCACAATACAGGGGAAAACCTCTGTTCACATTCACTTGCCTTTATTCATACGGTAGGCCAAAGTATATTACTTGGTATATGAGTATACTGTGATCAGAGTCAGTTGCCTTTCAGTACATTATTTTGTGGCTACATGTAAATTCTAGACACTAAACGCTGCTTCTCAATTATGTATCACTTTAGCGTTCAGCCGTCGCAGTGATTGGGTTAATTTACATCTCTCTGCCGGCCTCAGTGAGCTGCAATACTTAACCTCAGTAACTCCCGCTGCCACAGCTGAATAACACTCCGACGTCTGACTCTCCTACCTCCACCCAGGAAGCCACGACTGAAACAAGGTTTTCCAACCTGCAGTTGCAGTGGTTATGGCGCAATAAAAGTCAAGGTGGACGGCGCAGTTACACTCAAGAAGGTACAGTTACAGTCAGGGTACAGACTAGGCTGGGCAATGCAAGACAGGGTGCACAATAGCCCAAAGAAGTATTTGTAAGCGCACCACCACCAACTACACAACACAAGAGACTACGGTTATCTCGTATTAGTTGGCTTTCGAGTACTTCTTCCTTACCAGTAATGTTTTCCGCATGTTACGTTAATACTATCACCTTTATTATTGACAACTATGGTAATAAAAACGAAACATGAATAAAACCCTTAGGAGGACGTTTTATGCAATTTGTAGATTTTCACATGTGTCGTATGACTGCTGGTGGGAAAATGAAGGGATGAAGGAAGGGAAGGAAACAGGGTAGAAGGAAGGATGAGGTGGAAGGGAGATAGCAAAGGAAATATGTAAAGGATGAGAAAAAACGGGAAGAGAGGTCAGGGAGAAGACGGAAAGGAAGGGAGGCACAGAGAAAGGAAAGAAGACTGACAATGATGAAAGAGGAGTGGGAGAAGGTGAAGCAGAAACAAAGGAGAGGTCACGAAGAAAGAGGGAAGAAAGAAGAGGAAGTAGGGCAGGGGGAGGGAAGGAGAGGTCAGAGGGAAGCGAAAAAAGAAGTAAAGGAAGGAGTACCTGTAATTGAGAAAGGAGAGGAAGAAGGGAGGAGGAGAAGGAGGGAGAAAGAGAAGGAAGGAAAAGATGATGTGAGGATGGAAGGGAGGAAGAAAGGAAGGGAAGACAAGGAAGAGGAAATGGAAGGAGGTGGAACAAGAGAGAGGAAAGGAAAGGGGAGGGAGGAAAGGAAATGGGAAGGAGAAAGGGAAGAAGAGTGGGAGGAAGGGAACAGAAAGGGAAGGAGGAAGGAAGAGTAGAAGGACGGAGAGAGGACAGTCAACAGAAAGGAACATACCAGTACAGTAAAAGTCAATCCCATCTTATTAGTTTTCGTCTACCGTAGTCCAGATCATTTATGCCGTAATAGACAACAATTATGTCCATGGAAACGATTACCTTAAAAAAAAAAAAAAAAAAAAAAAATCTCTAGGATTCGAATCGTAGCGCGTTAATGCACGGTCATCTCCAACCCATGACTTCTCCCGCCAAGCCACCGATGTTTCTGGGGAAAGGAGAAAATGATGAAGTAAGTCAATAGAGAGGACGAGTAAGGGGGAATGAGGAAAAATGTACAAAAAAAGGGGGGGGGATAAACTCAAGGAAGAGTGGCTGAGAAGGAAACTGGGATGTACAGAGCTGTAAAGGAAGGAAGAAAGGCGGGGGAAATGGACGACAGGGTGAACTGGAAGGATAAAGAAGCAAAGGAAGGAAGAGGGAAAGCCAGAAAAAGCGACTGAGAGAGGAACGAAAAGAAGGGGTGATGCGTGAAAGGACGAAATGAAAAGCCAAAACAAAGAAATGGAAAGAAGGCAAATACAGAACAACTGGATAATGTAAAAAAAGGAATGAAACAAGGTGAAGAACCACAAAAAGGGAGTAAACACTGCAGAAAAGAAGGAAGAAAGAAAAATTGAGAAGCAACCTTGAAGGGAATGCGAATGAGTAAGAAGAATCAATAAGAACAAGGGAAGAAAAATATAGTGAAAAATTATTAAAAAAAAAAAAGTTATAAACGAATGCGAGAAAGAGAAACGAATGGAATGAGACTAGAATGAAAAGGTAAAAAAACGAGGGGGAGGGGGAATATAAATGAACCTCGAGAGGAAAAGGGAATGACAAAGATGAACAGAAGAAAGGAGAAAACAAGCAACAATGAAAATCCAGAGAGATGAAGAAAGACAGGAGGAAAGAAAAGAACCACCAAGAAATGGGTGATAGGGGAAGAGCAAAGGATGAAAATGAAATGAGGTAAGAAAAACTGAGTACGAGGAATAAAAGGAAGATGGAAAAACAATGAAAAAGAAGATATAAAGGAAGAAGAACACAAAGGAAAAGTGGGACAGGAAGCAGGTGGAGTGAGAGGCGTGTGTGACAGAGACACGGTTTCATCCAGGGATGTACTCTTACAGTAGGAAATTGGTGTAGAGACTGCCAAAGCAAAGATGGGTCTGTGTGATGAGGGAGACAGAGGATGCAAGGGACAGAAAAGGCAAGAGAACTGAAACAGAGAAAAGTGACAGGAAGAATGGGAAAGACATCGGCTGCAACGGTAACAGATGGCAGAATAAAGTAAGGGATGGGTGGCAGGGAAGGTGGAGGGGAGAGGGAGGGAATACTAAAAAGAAGAATAAAAGGGAAAAGCAGATAATCTTGGGAAACATGGCGGTGATTCTCTTTCCCCTTGTACTCCTCCACGTGGGTTAAATTTTTACCTTTCTTCTTTGCCCACCTTCCCTTCCACCGGATACCCCTCCACATAATCCTTCCACCTTGTTCTTGATGTCCCTTCCCTCTCATATTCAATATAATCCTACCATTTCCTTGGGCTTTTCTTCTTGTTACAGCTGGACAGTTATATTTAGTTTAAGAAAGGGCTGTCGTTTGGAAGGGCTTAGAAATCAACATATCCCTTTACAGCACCGTGATTCCTTTTATCCTTTATTTTCTTATCCTCGGATAACTAGGCTGTATTTAGATCAGGAAGAACTCTCGTTGCAAAGTCAAACAAAAAACTCAACAGCAACCGCCTCACAACATTGCAGTATAATGCACTTCCGGACGATAATTACTGCATACACTCAGTTCCTCACAACACCGAGAATGATTACGTCGGGGAGGCAGAAGGTGGAGCTGATGCCGGGATATAAGGACTAAATGTTCTCACTTACTCTACCTATATTTTTATACTGAAGCCAACTGCTTTATTTTGGATTCCTTTATTTATGGTGTCCAGAAAAGCAGTCTAATAAGCTATAAGATAAATACAAGGATTTTTTTGTTCTGCCTGTCATAGTCTGGCTCCCCCTTTTAACGTGACAGAGTCCGGATAAACTCTACCGATACGTTTATGTGAAGCTACAGAATGTGGTGAATGTTTTTGGCGTATCAGATAGAGCCAGGATTCAGGGGGCTTGAATGATGAGTGAATGGAAGCGTAGCCCATTGGACTGGGCAAACTTGGGCTGCCTAGACGTTGCTATTCCTCACCCTGCCCTATGGTGGGAAAAGAGTTCCGGATGATGATGATGATGATGATGATGATGATGATGATGATGACTGTCTGGACACCACACAACGGGGCATTCCACATAATGAAATACAGATTATTTGTTCAGGAAGAACAAATCATTAGTGCTATTTTGCTGGTGTCGTTTATCGCTGCGATAGTTCATAAAATGTTCACAAGGTAATGAGAAAGACTTAATGCGTACATCATTTTAACTCCATAAAACCCTCAAAAAGAGGAAAAAACAACTGGACAAGGAACAAGAGAGAGAGAGAGAGAGAGAGAGAGAGAGAGAGAGAGAGAGAGAGAGAGAATTAATATGACGAGTAAGGGGGAAGGGATAGGAGGGAGAGAGAACAAAAAGGAAATTTTACAGCTTACTAATGAGGTTCCTGGGAAACAACACAGAAGGTGACACTGATATGATAATAAGAAATGAAGGATCTTTTGTGTCTGGTTCACGTTCTCCAGTTTCTAGGTAAATCTCGTCACTAATTCAGTTTTTAAACTTATTACAAATCTTAATTTTTGGGGGGGAGAAATTATTTTTTAAAAAACTAGGTTAGGTTAGTTATGGTGATAATAAAATTTAGGTTAGCCAATAATAAAAAAAAAATGCAGAACATTTATAAAGAGAAATTTTCTCCCCCAAAATAAATTCGAATTTGGAATCAGCTTTAAAAACTGTATCAGTGAAGAAATGTACATAAAAATGGGTGACGTGCACCAAACACAAAAGATCAGAAATGAGCACAACTCTACGGAATCAGTAACCGCATTTCCCATCTCTTGTGTTTGGGCCACGTTCTCTTATTTTTGTCAATTTCGTCACTGATATAGTTTTTTATGCTGATTACAAATCTGAACTGATTTTTGGGGATGATTTTTAAAAAAGTAAATGTTATACTTACACATTTTTTGTTATTATTATTAACTAAACTTTTAAAAAAATAATTTCCCTCCCTCCCCCCAAAAATTCAAATTTGGTATGAGCTTTAAAAAACTGTATTAGTAACGAAATTTACAGAAAAGTCGAAGAACGTGCACCAAACACAAAAGATCCGAAATGAAGGTGTGTGTGTGTGTGTGTGTGTGTGTGTGTGTGTGTGTGTGTGTGTGTGTGTGTGTGTGTGTGTGTGTGTGTGTGTGTGTGTGTGTGTGTGTGTGTGTGTGTGTGTGTGTGTGTGTGTGTGTGTGTGAGAGAGAGAGAGAGAGAGAGAGAGAGAGAGAGAGAGAGAGAGAGAATTATGAGCAAGGACGCAGAAAGAGGCAGAAATAGAAGAGGGACGAAATGAGGGAGATTTGGGGTAAGACAGGAAGAAGTAGTGGGAAAGAAAGGTGAGTGAAAGAAGGTATAGGAGAGAAAACGGGATGGAAGGAGGAAGACTGGAACGGAAGAGGGAGAAAAGGAATAAGAGAGAAAATGGAAAGGAAGGGATGAAATGGGAGAGAAAGAAGTTGGAGCAAAAAGAGAGAGAGAGAGAGAGAGAGAGAGAGAGAGGTGGGGAGAACAAAGAGAAAGAAAAGGTTGAGGGAGAATGGGAAGCAGGAAAAAAAGGAAAGGGAGGGAGAAAAGGGGATGGAAGCGAAAAATACTAGAGGAAGAAGCACTCACTCGATGTAGTGCTGCTCTCGGGTGACTGCCCTTTCCTCTCTTCCTTCCTTTTTTCCGTCCTTCATCTTTTGTCTGTCCTTCCTTCCCCTACTGTCTCTCCTTCATTCTTTCCTCTTTCTTTTGTATATAGGTGACTCTACACTGAGTGACAAGCCAAATAGTTTCCTGTGCACCAGGAAACGATTTACTACGCTGGGTGGTAAACCCAACCTATGGTGCTTGGTGGTTTAGTGGGTAACTAAGGTGCTCCAGCCGGATTGAGCCTGTGTAGATTTATATCCAAGGGGTGGTTGGGGTTTATTGCTCACGTAATGCCACTCAGGAATGAGTGAGGCTGGTCAATCTCATCTTAAATATCAGAACACGCATGTGTAGATTTATATCCAAGGAGTGGTTGGGGTTTATTGCTCACGTAATGCCACTCAGGAATGAATGAGGCTGGTCAATCTCATCTTAAATATCAGAACCAACTTGCCTAGCCCCGGGCTCCTACGCCCTTCATGGGGCAACACTGGGTTGGATGGTGATGATGATGAGGAGGAGGACTGGGAAATAAATGCAAGTGAATAAACTGAAATATAGGAAAATGGAAGAGGAAAAGGGGTAGGATAACAGATAAAGGAGTAATATAAACTAAAAGGAGGAAGAAGAAAAAGAAATGGGGCAGGATTGGAAGAGTGAAAAAGGAGAAGCGAGTAGGAAGGAAATATGAGAAAAAAAGAGTTTTCTCAGGATTGAATATAACACTCTGAAATTGACTCGAAAACACAGTATGGTAAGGTCTTAATCTCTGATCATTTTAATAGAGACAATTTTCAGGTCTGCCACGATGTCTTCCCTGTAGGTTGAATTCAATTATCTTAAACACAATAAAATGTATGAGATTAAACACAGAAACCAGTGACTCCATGACGACTTTTGTGCCATGGCATGACGATTATATTCATCTTAGTGCAGACGAGTCATAGTGTGGATGGGTAAAAAAAAAAAGAAAAATGTGTGATGGTCCAGCAGCGATGTGAGAGTGTGATGGAGGTTGGATGGGGTCATGGTTAGGGCGCCGTCCAGTATATCATGAAAATAGCCGGGGTTACCAGCCCTTACTGCCGCTACAGGTGGTTGCGAGGGGGGAAGGGGGCAGCGAGGAAGTGTAGAGGAGGGAGTGAGCGTGTGGCAACAACGGTGACATAAAATGCATGATATCACTGACATCACACACGTAGGTGAGGTGAACTTCTGCCTGAACGGATCCAGCTAGTACTGAATGGCTGTGGAACGACCTGAGTTTACCAGACTGAATATAGATGGATGAAGAAGACCTGAATGGACCGGAAGTGGCCTGATCTGATGACCGGACTAACTGCTATAAATCTCATCACACAGGAAAATAACGCGCCAATTCGACTGCCGTTCTTTTACCGTTTATGAAGGCTGACGGATCTGCGGCAGAAAGCAGACTAACGTACAGAACGAACATAGCTACTCGTTCTAACCCTCTACGTGCTACTGATTTTCCTTAGCAGATTATAACTATCTGAAGGTTCTGAAACAAATTCAAGCCCTCAGCAGCAATGATTATTCCAAATCGATTTTAACTCCTTCAGAGATAAATGTTTTCCTTAGCAGAATAAAGTCGTCTGGCAAGCCAAAATAATATTAATTAGGTTCCCAACATCATTTAGTTGGCTAACTGAGATAACTTTCAACCATTCTTAACTGAATGAAATGGTCTGTAGTTGGCCAAAGCAATATTACTAAAGTTCCCGGTAGCACTCTAAGGGTTAATCTTTCGCTGTGTCTATTTTTGCGTTAGTATGTGTGGCGATAATGATGAAACGCTTGAATACATGGAGTTTATATTGAGTAAACTTTAATAACAGACACTCCTCAACTTTCCTCATTATTCACTCGCCTAGTTTGTTCTCACTTCTCACTTTCGTTAGTCCACCCTTCCGCTACCTTATTAAGCAACATAAAATCAGTTTAGCATAATAAACTGTTGTTAATCCTTTGCCAATTTCCGCACAGAATAGACTGATACGATGCTTCGCTTACGCAACGCACACACACGCTAATGCTAACCCCGCCACCACCAGGATGTCATATTAGTCTGTTCTTAACACCGGACGATTTTATTCTGGTTAGGTAAGACGCCCTTGCGGTGGAGGGAACAATTTTCTTTAACCCCTTCAGTACTATGACCGATATTGCATTTTCCTTGATACCATCAGACGATATTACTCGGCTTCTAAACTCTCTCTCTCTCTCTCTCTCTCTCTCTCTCTCTCGCCACCATGTTGCAGACATATGCCAACATATTCCTTTCCTTGCCCTCGATTTCCTTCGTATCCTGCAGCATTCTCTGTTCCTTTAACAAATTTCATAAGTCCACTTTATTCATTCTAAACAATTAAATGTGTTAGTATTCCCCCCCTTCAGTACGATTACTTTTTCTTCATTCTTCCACTACCACCAAATGGTAATCAGTTACATGTACAGTACAGTCATAAGCATCAATCACATCAAACACGTGTTCACAATACCATTCCTTTACAGTGTATAACTTTCCTACATTTGCTTTCAAACCTTGATTCTTGCACACACACTTCTTCAGCTTAGAGAGTTTGAAAGTGTAGCGAAGTGTAAATTTTGCAGGGCCTGACTTGCAGGTCTAATGTTATTAAATCACGAACACTGTACTTCTAGCACGAGTGAATGGAGCGCACACACACGCACGCGCATGCACACACACACACACACACACACACACACACACACACACACACACACACACACACACAGTTGGCAATATGTACCCAGGCCTTCAGTAAAAACATGAAAACGTTTACAGTGCAATTCAGTATAATGTCAAAACAGACCAACATTTCATCAGGACAGGAAACCAGTCTGTTCTGGCATCACATATGCAATCCCAGGCCAGGTGCGTCTCTCAAAATAATAAGGATATGCATCAGTCCGTCCCTGCAATAAAGCTGCCCCAACATTACCAGGCTGAAGTTATCCCTCAGTTCCTTTATTACCCATCAATTAGACCTCGGCAGGCAGCTTTCTCTCTCTCTCTCTCTCTCTCTCTCTCTCTCTCTCTCTCTCTCTCTCTCTCTCCTTCTCTCTCCCTTTTTCTCCTTGCTTCCTTCTCCCTTATTTCACTCGTCCTCCCACCCATGCTCTACCTCCCTACCTACTCCCTCTCCTTTGCTCTCTCTCTCTCTCTCTCTCTCTCTCTCTCTCTCTCTGAAATTCGTTCTCCCCCTCTCCTCCTCCCTTACTAAACTCACTGAGGAAGTGAATAAAAAAGAAAAATATGAATCAAAGAAAGTACGACGAAGAATTAGCATAGAAAGCAGAAAAATGACACAAAGAAGGACGGCATAAAGGAAGATGATTTAACAGAGAAATCTAAAAGAAGTCGAAGGAAGAAATATATAAAAGAGGATGAACGAAGAGCGACAACAATGAAGAAGAATGATAAGAGGAAGCAGAATCAAGTGGGACAGAGAGGAGTGTGGGGAAGGGATTTAGAAACGCACTGATAAAAAAGATGTAACGTAGAACAGATGTAGGGAAAAGGAAGAGACAACAGCCGTGTGGTGTGAGAGAGAAAGGAAGAGTATCGTTAAACAAAATTATACAAACTGCTAAAAGACAGACCAAATGAGTAAGATGAAAGGCAGAGAAAGCATGCATATGTGAAAAAAAAAAAAAATTGAAGTGTATGATGAAATTAAAGCAATATGAAATGTGAAACAAGGGAGAAAGGAAATTATAAATGAAGAAAAGAAACAAGTCTGAGAATGAAGCCGTGTGGGAATGGGAATGGGGAAGGCAGTGACAAAGACGACATAACTAAAGATGAGTGAATAAGAGACAGATTGAAGGTCTTAGGAAGGGAATATAAAACTGCTGAGATATAACAGAGGAAGGAAGCAGAAGAGGGTGAGAGAAGAAGACTGTGATGTGGATAAGGGAGTGGGGAGGTGGTGGTGGAGGCCCCTGCCCCAGTATCAGCAACAGCTGAAAGGCATGTGGACAAACACATTTTTCAAAGACCCCCCTCTGGACATTCCTGCCACCACGACTTCAGCAACTGGCACATCACTGGAAAATGAATGGGACCTGGTTAGAAAAACAGAGACCTGATTGGGATCAGACTGGAATCTTACTGGATCCTGACTGGGAACTAAACTTGACTGGGTCCTAAGGCCAAACTGAAAACTGACTGGGACCTAACTAAGATTTCATTGGAAGGTGTGACTTTACTGGCAGCACATATTCGCCTGGATGGGCTCCTCATTTACTAAACCTGTTCGACCCATACTCACAGACGTTTAAAGAATAGTTGATTCCAGCCCTCACTATTCATCACCAGCCTCATTAATGTCGGCAAGATTCTTCTTTCTGACCAATCTCACAATCTCTTCCACATTTCAGCATATTTCCCATAAACAGTTCACAGTTCATGACAATCTCCCCCAACATTTATTTTTTCCACCAATAAAACCTTATGTACCGTATGTGGGGTATGGGTACTTTTCTTCTATTTTCATTTTCTTTCCCATTTATGTCTCTCACCAATTAAATCTTACACACAATTTCCAGGTACTGACAGGCATATAAACTTCTCAGTCACTGTCTGACTTCGTAAGCGGCAGAGTTGTAGTCGAGTAAGTGGCCGAGATGCGGTTAAGGGACCGAGTTGTAGTGTACTATTATACTCACACAGGTCTGTTACAGTTTAAACAAACTCGGTGACAGGGTTGAGGGTACCTAAAGGGGTGTGACCTATTGTTTTTGAGAACAGTTGGTCAAAGTTCCAGGTCACATGGTAAGGTCAACTTAAACAGTAACAATCTGTCAAAGATTAAGGTCACAAAGCGAGGAAAAAATTAGACCTATGTATGTATGCAGGTAAACGAAATAAACAGAAGAGTTTTTATGTGATTTAAACCAAATTTAGAAGAATAACTGATGGTGAAGCAAGGGTTTGACGTATCTTTTTGAGTATCATCGGTCAAATGTCAAGATCACGTGGAAAGGCCAACTTAAAAAGATTTTATCCAATTTAGACCAAACTTGGTGAAAAAGTTCACGGAATGCTAAGGATGATGAGATTCGATTTTGAGAACCAGTCAAAGGTCAAGGTCACAGGTTAAGGTCAATGGTTGTCAGCATCTGTTATGATTCCCACACTACAGTAGTTTTCAATATGAAGGAAAGCGGATGGATGTTTTCTTTGCTCTTTGCTCCGATTATCTTTTTTTTTTCCTTCTTACCTCTTTTTTTTTTTTTTTCCTCCATCGTGCTGGCAGTTACGGTGGTGAGAAACAAATGGTGATGGTGGGTTCACTGGGGTTGGATCCAGGTTTTGATAAAGCCGCACCGGCCATACTATATAATTCCCTGACTCATGTATGCGTGTTACCTGGCATGCTCTCTCTCTTTAAAGGGAAGTTGTTCCTCTCTCTCTCTCTCTCTCTCCAGTATATTAATTGAACTCCCCTCCTCACAATCGTTGTCTCGTGCGTGTTTCTGTGTCCAACTGCATTTTGCATTTTATTAATGATTTTCCATTACGGATTGATAGTATCTATTAGTTTTCTGGCTTATAAGCATAATCTTCTCATTTCTTGGTGCGAAGTATCTACTAGATCATCTGTTTATCTATCTATATCAATCGATCGATCGATCTCTTCGTGCTCTAACCCCATTTTTCCTGTTTGCAAGTATCAAGAAATCATCTCATTCCTCCATGTCACCCATACTGAGAACAGCAATTGGAAATGATTTTTGTGCCCAGCTCTTTGAATTAAATGACATTATTTTTGAGCCATTCTTCGAATGGAATAACATTTTGAATTACATTACACTTCGTTCATTTTTTTTATACACGCGACCGAGATGTAGTAGTGAGTTATACAACCACGCTCACTGAAGTACTTCCGCCTTGGTGTTGGGAGTTAAAAAGAATTACCTGGATCACCTGCCGAAAACCTGGTCCCAGTGTGGGCCAACTACTGTGAAAAATTTCGTTTTATTTCCGTATGTAAAAACAAAAACCAAGACCGCGCATACGGCCGTTGCCAAGGTCCTCAAGGGAACGTCCCCATCGTGCGGAGGGAAGGGGGCGTCTTTTAGGAGCACAGCTTACCTTAAACCCCGTCCGGATGTAGGTCTGCCATTATGAAAAATTCCGCGTTCCGAGATTTAAAAAAAAAAAATAAAAATAAAAACGTTCCCCTCCGCATTCCGCACCCACTTGACGAACAGGGCAATCCTAGCCTGCTTAAAGCCTGATCTGGGAGAAGGTCTACCACTGTGCAAAATTTAGTTCCTAGATACTCTGTCATCATCATCACCATCATCATCATCATTATCACCTGTCTGGAGGTACACCGTGTCCTGTTCAGCACAAACAACTTCTTTTTAATGTAGATTATAGATTTACAATACAAACAGCTACACCTCATCCAGCCTAAATCAAACTTACTCCTCCAGCAAACTAATGCCAAAACAATATCAGATCAAAACTAACTTCCACCAAAACATCATGAGAACATCAACATCTTCACACCTACATCACATCTACACCACCATGACACCATTAACAGCTTCACGCTAACATCACATCTACACCACCATGACACCATTAACAGCTTCACACCAACATCACATCTACACCACCATGACACCATTAACAGCTTCACACCAACATCACATCTACACCACCATGACACCATTAACAGATTCACGCTAACATCACATCTACACCACCATGACACCATTAACAGATTCACGCCAACATCACATCTACACCACCATGACACCATTAACAGATTCACGCCAACATCACATCTACACCACCATGACACCATTAACAGACTCACACCAACATCACATCTACACCACCATGACACCATTAACAGACTCACACCAACATCACATCTACACCACCATGACACCATTAACAGCTTCACACCAACATCACATCTACACCACCATGACACCATTAACAGCTTCACGCCTATATCCCACCTAAATCAATCCCACATCTCCACCAAACCCACTCCAGTAACACTGATCCTCCACATTACAGCCGCACACATTCAGTCCAAGTGTACAGCAGACCAAGACTACCTGGTACTTACTGCACCACATTCCTACTACATCAATAAAAGAACAAGACAGACCAGGCCAACATCATACCAAGAAAACTACTCCTCCCCCTCCACACACACACACACGGCAAGACATCACAAAAACTAAATACACAACCGTATATATATATATATATATATATATATATATATATATATATATATATATATATATATATATGTAAACACACACGAGAGAGAGAGAGAGAGAGAGAGAGAATGAATAATTCCCAGTCACTGACTCAAGAGTTGCCATTGATCGCCAGCTAGTTCAATATGGAAGTCTGGCTACTCATCCAGAGACCACAGAAATCGCATATCTTTAAAAATCTCTCCCGTGATATTTAATGACATACCGTACGTAAGTTCTTCATGATATTATTATTTAGTAATTATACTGATTTCCTAGACATGCTTTAATGCGGTAAATGCATGAAAACGTTACTATAGCCGCCGTGAAAGCACACCGGGTGTGACAGCATTCATCACATATTTACAAGTCTCTAGGTACACATTTTGTTGAAACCCATATAATTTAGCTTTCTAAAAGAACAGTGCTTCATCTCCAAAATGCTAAACTTGTACGATGTTTAAAACCGAAATCGTGCAGAGACGAGACCGCCGGCCGAAATCTGACGATGCCGAGGGCTCCAAAATACCGTACAAAAACTCAAAACAACGCACCAGTGGTGTACCCTGAACAGGGTATTCCTCTAGACTTCATGAAATACTTCAGTCTAGGCACTGTCCATTTTTCTCTGCAACGGTTTTCCATGATCTTTGTACAGTAGGTCCAGCGGGGCAGTAGACACACGTGAGTTTGTTATTGTTTACGATCGTAACGTACGATCTTCAGCCGTGTCGTGCTAATATTTCTTAATGAAGAATCGTTACATGTTTCTCATAACATTGTTTAATTTGTTTTGATTGGCACATACATGAAATGGATGTAAAATAAAGCTTATCGATATTTAAGGAGGGAAAGAATAATAACCGTCCCCAAACCGAGATGGTAGACTTAGCCCACCATTTCTTTATTTTCTTTGACTATAATACAGCCTCCCTTCCTTGTAGCAGTGACTAAAATAATGTTGTTATAATTTCTCCCTTCCTTTTAGTGACACAGAGGGCACATAAAATGAACGGAGTTTAGTAGACCGACTTTGATGTCGAAAAATAAATAATCTGGTGAAGAGTGGCAGTTTTTCATTGGTTAGTGACATCGGGAACTAAATATGCCAACACAACACCGCTTCTCCATTGCCTCCCAAGTAGGCCTAGTATAATTTTTTTTCCGTATATGTACGTCAGGGAAAATGTTACTACAAAAATAAACTTCCACATACAAAGAGTGTACAGGTTTTCAAATTTAAATGTAAAAAAAAAAAAAATCTTGCCCTATGGGTACATGTAACTTGCAATACTTTGGTGATAGAAACTCCGTGTACAAACAGCTAGATAAGGAGTTTATTACAAGCTCACAGTAAAATAGTCTGCCCGTCTTGGCTGCCTGCTATCAACTGATGCAATAACGCCGTCTTCCCAGGCTTCAGGGCCTGGGAAAGCGTGCTAGGTCAGCAAGTGTAGTGGAGGCATGTATGCATTGGGGGGGGACATATATACATCGGGGGTAGACATATTGTGGAGGGGGGTACATACAGATACAGTTTTTCCAACTTAAATGCAAAATAAAAAATGAAAAATAAAAAAAAAATCTGCTACTGGTACAAATACAGGTTCTCAAGTTCAAATGTAAAAAATATAATCTTGTCCAACGGGTACAAATACAGGTTTTCAAGTTTAAACGTAAAAAAAAAAAAAATCTTGTCCTACGGGTACAAATTCAACTTTCAAGTTTAAAGGTAAAGAAAAAAAGTTTTCACTGACCACAGCCAAGAAAACATGTTCATGTAAGTTATAAAAATTTTTACTCCATCGTTCGATGTCGAATTTCCGAGATGATAAATGCTCTCCCTTCCCACATTTTATTTCAATTTCCAACTTCCATTTACTGTACATATTTTATTGGAAAACCGTGCATCAGTTGGGAGGGAGTGAGGGTGGGAGAAATGGGGAGAGGGAGGTCAGGCGGGGAATGAAGAATAGATACTTCAGGAGGAGGGGGTAGGAAAGGTTAAGGAGGAAAACTAAGAAGAAAGGAGGGAGAGTGAAGAAGGCAAGGTAGGGTGGAAAGGAATGATGAATTGTGAAGAAGGGGAAAAATGAAAGAAAGGAAAGAAGGCGAGGTAACGGAGGTGAGGGAAGTAGAGAAAAAAAGCGGCGAGGTAGGGTAAGAACGGCAACGGGAGGTAGAAAAAGAAGGAGGGAAGGAAGGAAAGTAAAGATGGAGAGGGAGGAAGGGGGAGAGGGGGGAGGGAGAGAAGGAAGGAGAAAGGGAAGGCACATGAGGAGAGGGAGGTGGAAAAATGGGAAGGTGGGGTAAGAAAAGAGGGGAATGTATGGAAGCAAGAATGGAGAGTGGAAAAGTAAAGAAGGATAAGAAGTAAGGAGAGAGGGAAGGGAAGAGGGGAGAAGAGAAGGGGAGAGGGAAGAAGGGAAGGGGAGAGGGAAGAAGGGAAGGAGAGGTAAGGTAAAGGAGAGATAAGTTGGGAAAGAAGCTGGGAGGAAAAGTGGAGGTGAGAAAAGTAGCGAATGAGGGAGGGCAAGAAATTAGAATAAAAAAGGAAAAGGAGAGAAAGGGGTGAAAAGGAGCAGGGAGCAAGGCTTGATAATGAGACTGAGAAACGGGAAGCATAAGATGGAAAGATTATGAAGAAAAAGGTGATGCAAGAAGGACGGAAGCCGGGAAAAGGATAAAAGAAGAGGGCGGATATAGCCAGAAATAAATGAAAGACAAAAAGTAATGGACTGAAGACGAGAGGCATTTACCAGTAAGAGATAGAGATTGGGATGATTTAATGGAGAAAATATATGAAGAGAAAGAAGATAAAATCAGGAAAGAGAAGAAGAAAATATCGAAAGGGTTAGATGTGAGACAGCCAAAGACTGAAGAAGATGAGGGAGGGAAAAGAAGACGTATAATAAGAAAGAAGACAGACAAAGCAAAAAATGAAGGAGCTAAAAAGGAAAACGAGAAAGACAAAGTGAATGCAGATGAAGAGTGGACAAAGAAAGCGAGAAATGAAAAGAATAAGTAGAAGGGAGATATGTGAGGGGAAAGTGAAGGAGGAGATAACGCAAAGAAGAGAGAAATTTGAGAGAAAAGTGAGCGAAGGAAAGGAAATAAAAGGAGCAATTTTGGAGAAGCCCACTGCCGAAGTGCTGCATGTGAAATCTATTACCTGCACGCTGTTAGTGCATCACGTACATTTTAAGGTACACACACACACACACACACACGTGTGTGTGTGTGTAATTCACCGGGTCGGTCAGGATCACTTGATGGTCGTGATCGTCAGCTTTTACCCTCCCGGAAGGGAGCTGAAAGCTCATATAGTCCGATCTAAGGGCAAGGCTGTGACCTTCACACACGCACACACCCGTCCCCTTGCTCAAGGGGGACAGTAACCACCCACTTCGTCAGTGAAACTTTTCGCAACCTGAGCGAGGCGCGAACTCCCGTCCACCATTTGGCAAGCGGGAACGTTACCACTGCACCAGCGAGCGGTGTGTGTGTGTGTGTGTGTGTAAGAACCGGCACTGTGCTGACACCGGCTCGAGAGGCAGCTAGATGGACCTACTTATAATACCAACATCAATTTTAAATCCACCACGGGTGGAATTTCGAATCCTAGAATCCCTGCACAAGCAGACTGTGAGACGAACTGACCACCATCATGTCATCGTGGATCTATAGTAGGACTCGCATAAATTTGCGGCTGTGGTGTGGCCCGCACCTGTGTACAGTGTTGCCACGGTTTCTATACCGTTATCTCTCTCTCTCTCTCTCTCTCTCTCTCTCTCTCTCTCTCTCTCTCTCTCTCTCCTTGTGGGAAATGTGAGCCACCCTGAGTACTTTTGATTCTTTTATAAGTTATTTATAATTGTGCTTTCATTTGTTAATTTGGTTTTGTTATATTTAGTGATATTTTTCATTTTTTGTATACGGCGACAGATGACCCGTTATTGCAGTACCATGATTGATTTTCGTTCATTCATTCTCTTTCCCCTTCCTGCATCTCTTTCTCAGCCTGACAATGCCTCCACCACCACCACCCCCCGTCATGCCGACAATGCATTCAACCTTGCCCCTCTCCTGCCTCTCTCTCTCTCTCTCTCTCTCTCTCTCTCTCTCTCTCTCTCTCTCTCTTTCTTTTATTGCAAGAGACATTTTGGATATTTTCTTTTACATAATATTGTATATATTGTAAATTTGACATCATTTCCACACCACCCTTGAGGTATATGTCTTGGCGCGCTTTTTTTTAAAGAGGTCCCCAATAGGCCTATTCCTCTATCTCTCACAGAAGGCAGAAAAACAGAAGAAAAAGAAGGAAGAGAAACATGAGGAAGAAAAGTGCGAAAAAGAGGACAGAAGAGTTATGATGTATCCTCATCAGAAGATGTGAGAGTGATAGTGAAAGAATCGATGTAATGGTCAATCACCACATCTCTCTTTTCATCATCCTCTTGCAGTTTTTCTGCGTGCCTCACAGCATTCTTCCAGTTGTCTGCCGTGACGTTATTGAGTGATTGAGCTGCCATGCTGTCTTTGCAAAGGACATAAAGGAAGTGACACGAGGTCAACACCAGGAAGCTATGCTGTCAAGGCCACCGACTGGGTGTGGAAGTGTTGCCGCTCGCGAGTGAATAATGTTTTTTTTTTTTTTTTAACTCGGTATTGGCATATGCCTACTATTTTGTCCTACATATTAGCTTATGATTATAAATGTGATTATTCCTCCCCCTTAAAATTACTGTAAAAGCCAGTAAATGTGAACATTTTTCCTTAGCAACACCTGTACAAGCTATGCTTGGGTCTATGGAGGGGTACGTACTTTACCTTAGGCCAGACTGGGTGTGTCAGTGTTGCCACTCACAAGAATTATATGAATTATTTCTTTTACTTTGGATATTGGCATATTTCTTCTTTTTTCAGGCTCATTATCTTATATCCATAACTGTGATATTATTACCCACCCTAAAACTACGCTAAAAACCATTAAAAGTGACTACAATTTCTTTTAGCATCACTGTACAATATGTATGCCATGTTTCTGTGTTACTGTATAAATATTTTATGCATAATAAGATTACTGTTGATTCATCCATCAAAATACACAAGTGTAAGTTTTATTCATCTGAATTTATCGAATTTGTGATGCCTTGTACATAAATAGCTTCCGTTTCACATTACAAGTTGGGGAAACGTGGCACCATTGTACACAGGTGCGGGCCACACCACAGCCGCAAACTTACGCGAGTCCTACTATAGTGAGGGTAATGCTACATTTTTTGTAAGTGGAACATTACTGTACATAGGTACACACACACAGTCTTTTGTAAAGCAGTGAATCCGAGTTTCACTATTTGTGTGTTTATCTGACACTTCTAAAACTGTACCTACAAATCATCATACTCTTTGAGCCAGGAAGATGAAATATAAACAAAAAAAGTGTCGAGGGAATATGCCTACAGCTGGTCCTGCCCAACTAAATACAAATTATTATCAGCAAGAGGTTCATTGTTTAACATAATGTACCACGAAAACAGGACCCCCATACTCTTGGCAAAGAGCTTGCTTTTTTTTTTTTTTTTTAAGCAACATCTTGGGTGATTTTAGACCCCAAAAGCTGCAACTTCGACATACAACGGACCAGCTGAGTTGTCTAACTCAGTATTTATTTATTAATTTATCTAATTTTGGAGGGGGGATGGAGGACAGAGAATGAATGCGGACGGTGATATACACTATCACGTACTGCGTGGTTGTTAAGAGGCCCACCAATAGATCTCAATAGTACTGTAAAGTGGAGTTGCGCAGTGCACCATCACCACCATCGCCACCAGGAAGCCTTTATCCGATCCAAAGGTAGAGTGAAGTATTAGCCAAACCATGAAAACTTGAAAATTAGCTTGCAGAACACTCATCTTTCAAGCGAACTAGTCTACCTTCCCTCACCATTTGGCATAGTTTCGAGGTACTGCCATTTCTGCTGCTCACATTAAACGCTATGTTACCATTTTCTTCAATTAACAAGTCAGATTTGCATAAATTACAAATTTATGCTTAGCATGATTCACGTCCAAGATAAATAGTTCTGCACTGGGTAGTAAATGGATCAGCTATTTCAGGGAAAGTCATTCGCGAGAAACCATCTCGACTTGAGAATGGAAGCCAATAAATCTTTAATAATACTGTCCCTTCCCTCTTTTTCCTTTTGCTCTCATTTTTATGTCCAGTGTATGTGGTAACTTGGCCTCGTTTCACGAACACAAGAGCGGCACAAAGGAAGCGGCGCTGTATCAGGGTGGCCGATAAATCAGAGTAATATTGAGGGGGAGGGGTCATGATTACTATCGGTGATGGTGGCTGGGAAGGGGTGTGGGGTTGTGGTGATAAGAGAACAACGTTACGACAACACAAGACATATCAGAGAGGAGATGAGAAAAAGAGAAAAAAGAAGGGCAGGAGAGAGAAAGAAAGTAGAGAAGGACTAAGATGAAAAGGAAAGACACAAGAGAAGCTAAGATGAGGCGTGAAGGAAGAGGACGCGGTAATTGTGTAGCCGGTAAACCAGCGTAATTTTTGAGAGAGTAGTTGTGTTGACTGCGTGTGTGTGGTTGTAGAGATCAGACTCGTGGCCGTGGAGGACAGGTTTGCAATTTTACTTTTAAGTAAGAATAGTTTCATCATGGTTAAAGGTGTTATTATTATTATTATTATTATTATTATTATTATTATTATGGAAGGGAGTGTATTGAGATGGTATAGTCATGTAGTATGAATGGATAACAATAGAGTTGTAAGAAAGGTATAATTATCTGAGTGAGTTTGAACGAGGGAGGAGGCGAGGTAGGACAAGGAGAAGGTGGAGGGATATGGTGGATGAGTGTGTGAGAAAGAACGGTATGGAAATCTGTGAGGACTAACAAGAGATCGAGCTGGCTGGATGAATGTTGTGAGAAGAGGTGCATGGTCAGGGATTTGGCACCCCCTTTTAACGTGGCAGTGTCCGGATTGACTCTATCGAATATGTTCATGTGAAGCTACAGAATGTGGTGAAAGTTTTTGGCGTATCAGATATAGCTAGGATTCCGGAGGCTTGAGTGATAAGTTAATGGAAGCGTGGCCCATTGGATTGAACAAACTTGGGCTGTCTGGACGTTAATTAATACTCCTTCCCCTGTCCTTGTGGGAAAGGAGGTCAGGATGGTGAATTATTATTATTATTATTATTATTATTATTATTATTATTATTATCATCATTATTACTACTAAAGTTTCCAACGGATAAATCGCCAAAATATTCAGCACCCTCCCCTCATTCCAGTGCAAAGCCCAGTATCATCCCAGCCCTTTTTCCCACCTATGGGGGTAGGAGGAAAGTAAATAATATCTGAAATAAAATTTAAAAACAAGAAAGAATAAAATTAAAACACAACTGTTAGCATTCACAAGGTAATGCAAGATGGCCTCCACACAGCTGCGTACACTGACATGTACAAATTGCCAACATCATTAATGAATATACAGAACATAAGATTTCAAAATGTGCGCGTTTATACGGCTTGACGTTTGAAGTATTCTTTTCTAGGTAATGACAAACGACTTTATTCAGCTGAGAGAGACGCACAAAAACCTGAGTGTTATTACTGTCACCAGTAACCCATTCGTCATCGAAAATATTATGGTATTCAGTACCAGATAAAGCCAGACGATTTATTCGGTGACAGTGTTAAGTTACCAGTGGCATCCAAACTGCCTGAACAGACACAACTGCCACCCAAGTTAACGCATTAGCCATGATGGATGTTTTGCTGGCCATGGGCCACTTGCTTTTGACCTTCTGAGTGTGAAGCTGGCCATCTGAAAAAGTACCCTTAACACTTTCACTTTGAGCAATGACATGTGATACTACTGACAGTAGTAGTGAGTGATTATACCTTCGCCATGATGATAATACTGTAGTGATAGTACTAATGATGATGGATTGGTGACATCAGTGGTAGTAGTGATTGTTACAATGATGATGCTGTATGTCAAAATCTGCAATCCTATCACCACGGAGTACTTCCTGTAGCCTATTGAATACCCGAAAATAATGGAAAACTTATGAAACTTCTCTTTAAATTATGGAGTCTTGCTGTCTCCAGTCGATGTTATATTTAAGGAAGACTTCAAAAAGGGGGAGTTTATATTTTAAACACACACACACACACACACACACACACACACACACACACACACACACACACATGTACAAATATATATATATATACCGGTGTATATATATATATATATATATATATATATATATATATATATATATATATATATATATATATATGCATGCATGCTACCGGGATGCTCTCCTTACTTAAATAACTTAAATAAAATACTGTGGTACTAGCATGACTAAAACACAAGTGACGTCCTTGGACAGAATGGTAGGTCACCTTTTGGAGGCAATCCACAATTTTACCAGATAAACTTAAAATTAACTCTTCACTACAATGGTGTCTTTTCGATATCATTCTTTCTCTTTCTAGCTAGATACCAGCCACTTCAACATAATTTCCAAACCACAGAGGGTATAATTATTCAGCCTTGATTAATCCCGTCACAAAACAGTGGGTCTCCTTAGATGAATAAAGCAGTCTGATGTCGGCTGGAACAAAATTAAAATTATGTCCTCGGGCCGAATAGGCTGAAGTAAAATTTAAGTGAATATACAGTACAACCTGGACGGCAACAACGACACTCCTGCAATACAGATAACCCTAAACAAATCCACCTTCCACTTACCCTCCACCCTACGTTCCCATCCCCCCACCCCCACCCAACACACACACACACACACACACACACACACACACACACACACACACACACACACACACACACACACACACACACACACACACACACACACACACACACACACACACACACACACACACACATGTATACACTGCCTGCAAATATGAGAATAGCATTCACATACATAAATGAAGACATGCTAAGAAGGAAAATAACATCATTCATTAGACCAACCCTGGAATATGCATCAATAGTCTGGAGTCCTCATCTCAAAAAACACATAGACAAGACTGAAAAAGTTCAAAGGGCCGCTACAAGATGGATACCAAGCTTAAGGGACCTAAGCTACGAAGAAAGACTAAATAAACTGAATCTACCAACACAGGAGAGAAGGAAAAGAGGTGACATGATAATGCTATATAAGTGCATATCAGGGAAGGAAAAAATAGACATAAATGATTACTGAACATGTGGAGAAGCATCAGCAAGAGGACACTGCAAAAAACTGCATAAGAAGAGAGGTGATAAAGACGTAAGGAAATTCAGTTTCCCAAACAGAGCAATTGATCAATGGAATGCACTACCGAATGAAATAGTGTGTGCCAAAACAATTCACAAATTTAAGGATATGTACGATAAATATGGTTTAAGACACGGGACAGTACGAGCTTGACTCATTCCTGTAAAGATACAATTAGGTAAGAACACACACACACACATGATATTAGTTTCAAGAGCCAGTTGCCATTAGCAATCATCCTATGTTCTCGAAAGTTACACCTACAATATAATCAGGCCACTCCTCACCTCAGGCTCTCTCTCTCTCTCTCTCTCTCTCTCTCTCTCTCTCTCTCTCTCTCCCCTAGCCAGTCACTGGAGAGTAAAGCAGTGCGTGTTGGCATTCTGAACCGTTGCTGGAGGGCACCAAGGAAGACAACAAGGACAAACAGATAGGTAAATATTTGGGTACAAAGACGTATGAAAACCTTACAACCATGCAGATATATAGACACATTAGAAGGAAATAAAGACAGAGCAAACAGATCGACAGAAAGACAGACGATAATATGAATAACAGGCACAGAGAGAGGAATCGACTGACAGAACAATATATAAACAGATATGGATGGATATATCAGACAGACAGACGTGAAGATGAATGGCAAACAGAGAGAGAGAGAGGGGTCAACAGACTGAAAAATATATGAAGTATAAACAGAAATGGATGAACAAATATGTGTATAAACTGACTGAAGAACAACTAGAAAAAAGGAACTACAGCAATGTATTTGTATAAACTGACTGAAGAACAACTAGAAAAAGGAACTACTGGAATGTATTTGTATAAAATGACTGAAGAACAAAAAAAAAAAAGAAACTACAGCAATGTATTTGTATAAACTGACTGAAGAACAACTACAGTAGAAAAAGGAACTACAGCAATGTGACCCGAGGTCACAACACCCCGCCCACGCCCCATATTTGGGGCCTTCCACTCCCACCCTTACCCCCGGGGGATTTTTACCAAAATCAAACCACTTCCTCAGTTCCATATACCGAACAACCTTGCAAAGTTTGAAGATGATCTGTTCATTGGTTCAAGGGTTAATCGATGCACAGACTCACAAAAAATATGTATGACATTGACTTTGGTCTTTCAGGGTCACCCAAGGTCAAATGTATTGGTGCCAGTAGAATTCCCATATATGACTTGCCATTAGTGATTAAGAGTAACCATGTGTGTATCTCTCACCGTTTGCCTTCTATGGCACTTTGAAAAATTTGCTCTTAATGGGAGGGGGGGGCCGCTCCCACCCTTACCGCAGGTGGATTTTCTGCAAAATCGAACCAATTCCTCAGTTCCACATACCCAACACCTATGCAAAGTTTGAAGATGATCCGTTCAATGGTTCAAGAGTAAATGAATGCAATGAATCACAAATAATTAATCGCCAACGATCACATATCCACCCCTTCCGCAATGAATTACGGACGGGGTAAAAAATAGGCACATAAAACGAGATAAACTTATTGACCCGTGAACATGTAAATAATTATACAAAAAGTAAATATACAAGATTATAGTTAGATAAACAACAAATATACAAACTTTCCCTTGAATCGTGTATCAGATAAGCGGATGCTATTCTTGGGGTAATTTTGAGTAATACATGCCATATCAACATTAATTTTGTCAAACATGAAGCTACAGTTACTGATGACCTTATGTGCAAAAATGGTCTGCCACATATTTCATCCACTGGGTCTCCAGTAACTCTAAGTCAATAAAGGCTTAAAAATGGACCCATGATGAAAGACCATTAGTTATCCAAAACCCAACCAAATAATAACCCAATATTTATAAAAACAGGTGAAAACACGTGTTCACACACACACACACACACACACACACACACACACACACACACACACACACACAATAGCTCGATGGCGCGGTTGATAGAGCACTCGATTCCTGATCCAAGGGACCTGAATTCAAGCCCAACTCTGGCGGCGCTGATTGCGTGGCTTGGGTGAGCTCTCACCTGTCAAGTGCAGCTGAAGGAGCGCTGTAGTGGAAGACCCGAAAGGGTTCGACACTCAGCGGAGTAATGATTAGGCGGTCTGTTCCCTTGTGCCTTCGCCTCACTCCAGCCTCGGGAGCAGCCAGGGTTGATCCCCTTAGATTAGGATTAAGGACCTGTGTATCATCAGTTACTAACTGCGATGAGTAAATAAATCGAAATCATTATCTCACACACACACACACACACACACACACACACACACACACACACACACAGAAAGAATCTGACCCTGAGATAAAGGGGAAAGAGGGATTTTGTTCTCGATATAAAATATACAAAGAAAACTTGAACATACATACTGACAGACACAGACAGACAAATACAGAGAACCGGCTAAATAGATAGACAGAAATAAACAGACAGACAGACAGACAGACAGACAGAGGCGGTGATTGAATCAGTAGAGTGGTGATCTGCAGTCTTAATGGACCCAGGTTCGAATGCCGGCTGGGGCAGGGAACAGTTTAAAGAATTTAATATGATTAAGCAGACTTTACTGATCTACCAGAAGTCTCGCCGACATGTCGACAAAATACCCCCACTAATACCAATACACCAGTCATGTATGAGACAGCCCTAGCATGTGCTCATTACGGACGGTGGGTGTTAGTGCCGATGTGATGACATGTGTGGAAGTGTATGGCATGTAGGAGGACTACTGGGCCTTGAGAACGGGCTGATGAAACCTACAGTATGCCCAGAGTCGAACACATAAGAAAGAGACAGACAGACAGATAGAGGCAGACACAGACAGCTAGAGACTGACGGATAGGTAGACAGACAGACAAAGACACACAGGAAGGTAGGTACTGTAAATAGGTTGGTTGGTTGGTTGGCAAGTAGACAGACAGATAGATAAACAGGCAGACAGACAGACTGATAGAAAACATACAATATAAGAGAGAGAGAGAGAGAGAGAGAGAGAGAGAGAGAGAGAGACTAAAACAAAGAGATGTCTGATCAGAGGAATTGAGGACGGGAAGGGGAAAGGACACTAATGATGACACAAAGTAGTTACCTCCAGACAATAATAATTCTTGGTGCAGAACACGGCTGGATAAAAATATTACGAGACAGGACGGTATATGAGGACACACGTAAGAATCGAGATATGGAAGACTTGGTACTTGGGAGGCAGAACACATAGAGAGAGAGAGAGAGAGAGAAATCAAGGCAACGCTACACACACACACACACACACACACACACAAACCACGAAGGTACAGAGGAAAATTATTTTCCTCTGTACCTTCGTGGTTTGTGTGTGTGTGTGTGTGTGTGTGTGTGTGTGTGTGTGTGTGTGTGTGTGTGTGTGTAGCGTTGCCTTGATTTCTCTCTCTCTCTCTCTCTCTCTCTCTCTCTCTCTCTATGTGTTCTGCCTCCCAAGTACCAAGTCTTCCATATCTCGATTCTTACGTGTGTCCTCATATACCGTCCTGTCTCGTAATATTTTTATCCAGCCATGTTCTGCACCAAGAATTCTATCTAACACGCCTGTTTCATATCCTTCCCTTCTATTCTTCACGCATTTTCTTTGTCCTCTTCATTTTTTGTTCTTTTTCTTTCTCTTTCCATCTCATTTTCCTTATATTCCTACTTCCTGTCCTGTCCCTTTCTCATTTCCTCACTTTCTGTTTATAATCTCATCACTTTCTTTTTCTACTTCCACTTTTGTGTTTTTTTCGCTCTTTCCCCTTCTCTGTAATACCTGCAGCCAAAGTTTTCTTTTCCTCACGTCTTGTGTCCTGCCACTCATGTGTCCTGCCTGGCCTTTCATCACGTGTCCTGTCCTGCACCACTAACCATCTGTCTTACCTTCCCAGTGCCTTTGTGTCCTGCTGACTGGTGGCATTTCTGGCTTGTTAATCTTCTCCTTTACACTCTCTGTTCTCATCTGTTTCATGACATCTCAGTTTCTTGGTTCTCCTCACAATATTTTCTATTTCTCATGTTTTCACTTCTTCTTTCGTTTACTGTATTCCTTAATATCTTTTCTTTATGTTCTGCCCTTTCGTTTGTTAAATTTCTTCCTGTTTTCCTGACTACTTGTTGGCTGTATGTTCTTTGAAGTTGTCATCACATTCATTATTCTCTTTTTTTTTATCTCAATATTCTCTCTCTCTCTCTCTCTCTCTCTCTCTCTCTCTCTGCTTCTTTGTTTTTTCTGTCTTTCACTGTTTCCATCCCTTTTCCATCTCCTTACATTGCTTATTCTCTTTTCTTCCATCTTATTTCCTTTTCTTCGTACTTGCTTCGTCTTCCTTTTCTTATGCTCTCAGATTATGTTCTGGTCTGACACTGTGTTATTTCTTTCGTTCCCTTGTTCTCATATTACAGAGACAGGATGGATAGGACGGGTGGGATGGGACAGGATGGATAGGACGGGTGGTATGGGACAGGATGGATAGGACGGGTGGGATGGGACAGGATGGATAGGACGCGAGGGACGGGACAGGAGGAGAGGTCGGGAGAGGGACGGAAAAAGGGGAGGAGGAAAAAATGTACAGGGAACATAGAAGAGAGGAGAGAACAAAAAGAGAAGATATGAGTGTTGGACAGGGGCTGGAGGGTGGGGTGTTGAGAATGTTGGAGATACTGACGGTGAGGAAACAAAGTAGGGGCGGTAAGTACCATACTCGACTCCCAAGAGGGGTCTTCTAAGATGAATAAAATCGTTTGGAAGCAGCAAGAACATAAAACCATTATAACGATAAGGATATCCTTCATTCTGATGAAGCATTTCATTGCCAATATAATTCTTGTTACAGCAATTCGATTTCGTTCAGCTTTTGGAAAATCTCTGGTAGTGAAGGAGTAGCCTAAATGAGGATGATATCTAATCCCTACAGTTCAAAAGTCTATCTTGACCTAAATAAAATCGTCCAGATTGATGGGATTAATGAAGATGGCTTCTAATCCCTTTCATGACGAGATGTCTTCCCTTAGATTTGGCGGCGGCGGTGACGACGACGGGGGTGGTGATGGTGATATAGCAGTGTGATGATGATAATGATTTAAATCCCGTTCATGACGAGAGGTCTTCCATTAGATCTGGCGGCGGCGGTGGCGGCGACGACTACGGGGGTGGTGGTGGTGGTGGCGGCGGTGATGATAGAGGAATGTGATGACGATGATTCCAACCCCTTTCATGACGAGAGGTCTTCCCTTTGATTTGGCGGCGGCAGCGACGGTGGCGGCGGCGGTGATGGTGGTTGTGGTGATATAGCAATGTGAAGACGATGATGATGATGAAATCTGCTGCCAACACATGTGTATATAGGTTCCTTTCTTTGGCTCTCCCTTCGTTCGGTAAATATAATCCAATTCCATGGTTCTATAGATAGCTACCTCTCATCCGCCGTTGTGTGAGTTCCTTGCCAAAGTGCTGAAATATTCCTCCGGTGTTTGTACAGGATGAGGGGTGAAGATGAGGCACGTGATGCGTGTGAGGTGTAAAGGATATGGTGTGTGTTGGACGCGTGACTGGGTGAGAGGCCAGGTGGTGAGTGAGAGTGTGGGTGGTGATGCTGGGTGTGAATGGTGTGTGTGGGGCGTGTGCGTGAGAGGCCAGGTGGTGAGTGAGAGTGTGGGTGGTGATGCTGGGTGTGAATGGTGTGTGTGGGGCGTGTGCGTGAGAGGCCAGGTGGTGTGTGAGAGTGTGGGTGGTGATGCTGGGTGTGAATGGTGTATGAGGGGCGTGTGCGTGAGAGGCCAGGTGGTGTGTGAGAGTGTGGGTGGTGATGCTGGGTGTGAATGGTGTGTGTGGGGCGTGTGCGTGAGAGGCCAGGTGGTGTGTGAGAGTGTGGGTGGTGATGCTGGGTGTGAATGGTGTGTGTGTGGGGCGTTTGCGTGAGAGGCCAGGTGGTGTGTGAGAGTGTGGGTGGGGATGCTGGGTGTGAATGGTGGCGCTGGTGAAACTGAAAGGAAGGAAACATACAGGTGCTGATAAGTAAGGTGGCAGCCTACACTAGGGAAATGCCAAACGTTCAATAATATATATATATATATATATATATATATATATATATATATATATATATATATATATATATATATATATATATATTTTAACTGGATCTAGAAACAAGTTTACTGAAAGGGGAGTTGCTCTCTGTCTCTCTCTCTCTCTCTCTCTCTCTCTCTCTCTCTCTCTCTCTCTCTCTCCACATATTCATTTATTCATTCTTCATCTTTGTCTCTCAAGTGTTTCTTTGACCTAATAAAATTTGCCGTTTTTTTATTATTATTTCCATTGTACACAGACAATATCTATCTGCCTACTGGTGTTTTAGGCACAGTCTTCTCATTTGGTAGTGTGAAGTAACTATCCAGTCACTGATCTATCAGTCAATTTGTCAGTCTATCTACCTATCTATCTACTTATCAGTCTCTTCATGTTGTCGCTGCAATTTTCTCATTTACAAGTATCAAGAAGTTCTCTCTTTCCTCCAAGTCACCCATACGGAGAACAGTAATTGGAAGGGGTGGGACTCGAGGGATTATTGTCCACAGCTCGTTGAATTTAAGTGAGTGGATAAGTGAAATGAAAAGGTAGCACCAGTTAACAAAGACCATATGGCACTAAGTCGCATCACAAAGTGAAAATATTTAAAAGGAGGAAATAAGGGAAAACGGAAGATAAAATAAAAAATCATATAAAATCCTTAAATGAGTTAAAAAGGACATTAAATGGGTAATATAAGAATACCGAGACTCACTTAAAATATCGCTTCAATGTGGAGGTCGGCAAAGTGAGGATAAAAACGGGAATAGTCGAAAACGAATTCCTGTATGCCAAGGACAGGCAATGAGAATGTGGTGTACTGACAGGGGAACACTGGAAGCAGGGCAGAAAGGTGGCGAATCGCCAGACATCAAGTACCCATGAGTAAGACGAATATGGCCAATCCGCAAGCGTGCGAGGGCAGTCTCCCAACGGCGGTTACGATGAGAATTTAAGTGAGATGTCATGTTAGAGTCATTTGCACTTGGATTTGCATTACGCTTCGTTCATTTCAATATGTAAGCTGCCGAGAAGCATATCTCCCAACTACATTAAGTGTTTGAGAATAACGAGACTTTGTGACAAATTTATAGTCTGTCCAACGTACTGCACGTGAAACTAACGCACTGCCGTGGAATATTGGTATATTTGTCTGACCCTGATCTTCTTTCCTCCTACTCAAACACTATATCTGTGCTCATACGTTAGTTAAGCACTACTCTGACCTTGCCCTGTAACCTTGACCTTTGACCTATTGTTCTCAAAAACATTAAGTATATTGAGTGAAAGCCCTCAACCCTTCCACTAACTCTGACTAAGATTAGATCAAAACTGTTTGGATTACGATGCTAACGCCCAAACACCCAGACATGTGTTTGACTTTGACCTCAGACTGATCGTTCTCAGAATTAAGCCACTTCATTCTTGACTTACCCTCAATCCTGGATAAAACAAAGTTGATTTTGCCATGTGAATGTCTGACGTAACAGTGTGACCTTGACTTTTGATCTTTTGTTTTTCGTAAAAAAAAAAAAAAAAAAAAAAAAACTGGTTGTCCCTTAAATCCTATATGCAAATCAATATTCATATGAATGTTTCCTAAGATTTTTTTTTTAACTTTACATTTGTTCTTATACAGCTGTACTTTTACTCTGTGTGCTGGCATTTTTGATCCTGTGTTACAAATGTCAATGATAGGTGTGGGGTTGGATCCAGGATTATGTGGCACTGGTGGTTTTGGGGATGGATAGAGTGTTATATGGGTATATAGCAAAGCCTTATCGGCCGTCATCATCATCATCATCATCATCCGGACCTCCTTTCCCACCCAAGGGCAGGGTGAGGAGTAGCAATGTCCAGACAGCCCAAATTTGCCCAGTCCAATGTGCCACGCTTCCATTCACTCATCATTCAAACTCCCGGAATCCTGGCTTTATCGGATACGCCAAAAACATTCACCACGTTCTGTAGCTTCACATAAACTTATCCGATAGAGTCAATCCGGACGCTGCCGCGTTTAAAAGGGGTGCCAAATCCCTGATCATGCACTTCTCCTCACAACATTCATCCAGCCAGCTCGATCTCTTGTCAGTTCCCTAGCCTCAACGACTTCCAAACCTCTCTTCCTCACACACTCATCCACCATATCTCTCCACCTTCTCCTTGGCCTACCTCGCTTCCTCCCTCCTTCAAATTCGCTCAGATATACCCTTTTCACCACTCTATTGTTATCCATGCTCTCCGCATGACCATACCATCTCAGTACAATCTCTTTGATTCTGGTGTCCACCGACTTCCTCACTCCACATCTTTCACGAATCACATTATTTCGTATCCTATTCATTCTCTGTACCCCACATACATTCCTCAGCAGTCCCATCTCCACTGCTCTTACTCTTAACTTTTCATTTTCATGCCACACCGTACTCATTATAATTCCCGTCATTTGGTATTCGTGCCACCTCTCTCTCTCTCTCTCTCTCTCTCTCTCTCTCTCTCTCTCTCTCTCTCTCTCTCTCTCTCTCTCTCTCTCTCTCTCTCTCTCTCTCTCTCTCTCTCTCTCTCTCGTCGTTGTCCGGGCTTTACTTTGTCTTTTTCAACATAGGTTTTGGTGACCATCATCCATTCCCTTGATGTAGTGCTTCCCATTTCTTCCTCATCTTTGTCATTCTTTTTCTGTGTCTCTCCTCCTCTCATCCTGGCTCCGTTTATTACCCATCTTTCCACTTCATGTGGTTCTACACCGCGTGATGAGCCTATTGGTTTCCTGTGACCCAGGAAACCATTCACAACGCTGGGTGATGCCATATAACCGAATAAAGGAGTGATGTGGAGCCTACTATGATGTCCATGCTAACTAGGTGGAGACGCAAATGCCGCGTCCATCCAGGAATGAAACCACATTTTTCCCCCCGCCTCGCTGGAGTGAGGTGCCGTCACCCTCAAACGAACATCGGTTCACATCACAGGACGACCCTGCAGGGACGGTTGCTTGCATGTGGTTGATGGGTCTACTCGGCCAGACAGACCTGCGCTGATCAACAGCAACAAAAGCTTCTCAGTCTGCGTCTCTCAAGCGTTTCTTTTTCCTCTCATATTATGCAAAATTATTGCCAGTATCTCTCTGGAATAACAGTATGGCATGACAGTATCTACCTGTCTGTTTATATAAGTTAAGTCAAGTAAATCATCTCTCTATCTATCCCTATCCCTAAATCTAATTTATCTATCTCTACCTGCCTAACTACAGTATCTACCTACTTACCTACCGTACCTGTCTATCAACGCATTTTTTTTGTATGTATGTATCTATCTATCTATCAATCTATCTATCTTTCTGGCGTTCAAGTTGCACATTTTCATCTGCAAACTCACTCTGTATTTCACTCACAGTATGTCCCTTTGATCCCCTCTCAATATCTCTCTGATTCCCTCTCAATATCCAACACTTTCTCCTTTTTCCTGACGTTCAACAAATTTCTCACCCAAGCATCAAGGAGTCACCAGATATGTTAAGTGTTATGCCAACAGATAATATCTCTTTTCACGACTCATGCTGTGCTATACATGGTGAATCACTAAACGAAATGCACCTAAATCCCGTGAAATACCGTATATCATGTTATATCCCAGTAACTGTATTTTGAATTATATTCTGCCACCCGTTAACTCCTTCACCGAGATGATGTACTGGACTGTTTTTACTCTAACTTGGCCCATATTTTCGTCCTTTTGCAGTTTATTTTACGTAGCTCAGTGGCAGAAAGAGACAATACTACGGCTCTACATACTATTTAGAGCACTCCTTCGTGATTAGCATCATAATTATACTAGTGTTAATCTATTTTTGCAACTCAGCATTCAAGATGAAGAGATGTCAATTTTGGCCAAGTTAGCGTAAAAAGAGTATAATTCATTTTATTTTTGTTTCCTCCAGACGATGTTACTGAACTCAGGAAAGGTTTCCTGATACGGAAGGGATTAATGAAGCGTACATGTACAGTAACTCCAGTTCCAAAAGCTTCGCAATTTGTATAGATTCGTTTGGAGATACCCAATATAAAACAAAAATATATCAGTGTACTAACTGGGGTAATACAGTATTAAAGAATTGGGCATGAACTAAGTATTTCTGGTCACTCAGAACTACAGGAAACACCGAAGAATATGGAGAAATATCGATCAGAGCCAATTTCATGCGACGTTGGGTTCCAATACCGTCGTTGATTGTACTTTTGTGACAACACAGATAAGCCTGTGGATTGACAGGAAGGATAGATGGACAAATGACCGGAATAGCGAGGAATGTGGTGTAAATGTTGTTTTAAAAAGATACACATTTTACACACTGCAGACTGTGCTTGCTAACTTCAGATCATCTTATTCAAATGAAGAAACATCTCTCGTATTAAGTAGGTCATATTTATTCCTTCAGCTGGAAAAGCCTCTCCCTAAGCTAAGTAAACAGTGTTAAGTTAGCATGCATATAATAAGACCCTCACTGTATTGAGGGAGACTAGTGGAAGGGAAGGAACTCAAGGTATTATGGCCTCTGTGTCCTGTACTTTCAGTGGTAAACTGTACTGGGGTCCACCTTCAAACGCTATTACATTTGAATTTACTTTCAAATAAACCATGCTTCAGGTCAACGGGAGGCAATTTACTTACGGTATATTAACTGCTTGTGAATTACGGGATATCACGATAGTTAAATAATCTTTCCTTTACACTGAGACAAAAAATCATGCACTACCATGGATTACTAATGTGTATGTCTCTCTAAAATTCATATTTATTTTGGTAGGCACATCCAACATTTCAATTCCCTCAAGCTCTCACTAATGCACAGCTAATGCCTGCTTTTATTAAAACTTGCTTGGAGTAAAAACTCTAGGTTAAACTTGCTCGACTACACTATATCTTCAGTAATGATCGTTCCCAAGAAATCATCTTCATCATCACTGTCTCCATCATTATCACCATCATCATCATTGTCTGCATCATCATCATCATCTTCATCATCATCATCATCGTTATCATTCTGTGTTAGTTCCCTGGACAACAAAAGCATCCCCCAGTTTTCCTCACTGACGTAGTTGTGACACATCAACAAATAAAAACAATAACTTCTATTCATGACACAATCACACTTCCAAACAGACTTTTCATTCCATACAGCATGCCTGCTAATACCACTGCGCCAGTCCCAAATGAGACAGTCCCAGCATGGACGGTGGATATTAGCGTTAAAATAGTGATATGTGCAGGAGTGTGGCACGAGAAATGTTGGGCCTCAGGAAACGGAGTGCTATAGCTATGCCCACTGTTTTTTTAGGGAGTATCACCGATACATTTTTACACGACAGCTTTGGCATCTAAACAACAGTAAGTGTCACAATAAGGATTCTTAGTTGTCATGCCTTCTGTTTCCTTGCACAACACAAACCACCTTGGAACCCACAACGCTTCAGGGCCAAACGAGCGTCAAAGTAATTCTAAATCAACACCAGCTGACACCAAAACACCACCACACCATTACAACCAGATCAATTTCCAGGACGTATAATTCATTATATTCTTGATGTCTACATATGGACGATTGTATTCGACTAATGAAAGACCCATCGTAGTGAAGGAGTAAATGAATGATATAGCCAAACCCTCCTGACTTTCCTTAGCATAATTTAATCGTCTAGTAGCAGCGAGAAGACAGTATTAATGATATCACTGAGCTGAAAGGTAAGTATATTCGTTGCACAAACACTATACTGCATTTAAACCAGACTCACACCTCTACCAAACTCATTCCAGCTTCATCCATCTACGACACCATCTCCGGCACAAAGTTAATCCAGGTAAACTGTAGAATAAATGATCCACCACGTTTTCATTAAACATTCTAACATTTCTGAGGGATTGTACGACAGCCTCCAACTAACTAAACAAATACAAAATAAAACACGTACCGGTACCTCTTCCAATCAGATAAAATCATGGTAAACTCCATGGATCTGCGTTGCCCCTTTTCACTTGTCTGAATTTATTTACTGTACTGTATCTATCCACTTGTCAATCTATCTATATATCTAATTGTAGAGAAAGGTAGGAAAAGAGGCAGGGGCAGATGGCAAAAAGAGAGGGCAGATAAGGAAGCAGAGGAAGAGTCAATTTGGAGAGGGCGTTAGGGAAGGAGAGAAGGAGGGACAGAGGAATGGACGGAAAATGGGGAAGGGAGGGAGGTAAACAAGGAGGCAGAAATGGGAATTGAGAATGAGATGGACTAGGGGATGGTAAATGAAGGAAAGGAAGGTTGAAAAGGGGAATAAGAAGGAACACTAAACAGAACAGTGGGAAAGATGAAACTGAGAGAAAAGCAATGGTTGTACTGAAAAAAGGTGAAAGATGATGAAGAATGAGGTAAAGAAAGAGGGAGACCGATAAAGTGGGGGGAAAGGAGAGGGAGAGAAGTGATATGAAATACTGAGTAAGGTAAAGGAAAGACAGACGAGGTGAAAAAAGGAAAGACAGAGAATTATGAGGATTTAGAGAGAGAAAAAAAATGGCAAGAGGCTAAAAAAAAAAAAAAAAAACATTACTTGACGTGAGAGTCAATGAGTAAAAAAAAAGATAGTGACGAGAAACTATCAAAACAATATAACAAAAAGGGGATAAAAGAAGTGAAACAGACTGAATTATTAACGAACTGAAGAATGGAAAGTAAAGGAAGGTGAAACAAAGAGGATATGATGAGAGTGAAGGAAAGTAATGAGTGAGAAGAAGAAACCTAGGTGGAAAGTCTGGAGGGATGGGTTGGGAAGGAGGGAGAAATGTGAGAAGAAAGTCTGTGAAGGATGAGAAATTCTGCAGGAGCCCAATGCCGAACTGACCACTGAATAAAGTTCTCTTGCGACGATGACGACTACGGTAACGACGACGGCAACGATGATTATGATGCTGATGATGATACGGTACACATATGGGGCAACAAACTCCCCCAGCTTTGTTACTATGATGGTTTAGCTTGTGTCGTGAATGTAAAGCAAGACTATCAATACTCATGTTTTCATTTAATGTATGCCAAGTTTTACGGTAACAGTGTGTGTCCAGTGAATCATTTAAATTTATGAACGATCCACGTCAATCTCGGCGAAGCCATAAAAAGCTGGGAAATATTAAGGAAATAAATGAATGTCCTCGTTTGCTGAAAAGATCTCGCAGTTTATGCTGTGTCTTTTTGCATATTAATATTCACTCACTCTTTTTAAAGAGTGTGAATTTTGAAAATCATTGACTCTCTTTACTTTAAAAACTGCATCACATAATTGAAGAATAAGCCATTTCAGTGAGGGGCAATGACGAGAGAATATTACCGTTTGGAACAGAACCCAATAAACCTTTAACGATTATGGCCCCTCATCTATTTTTTCTTTTGCCTTCAGTTTGTAACCAGGGATGGGTGATAACTTTGGCTGCTGCACGACCACAACAGCGGCACAAAGGCGGCGGCTGTTATCAATTTGGTCGATAAAACTGCCTGATAGTGAGACGATGCGGGGATGTTTGCTTGCTGAGAGAGAGAGAGAGAGAGAGAGAGAGAGAGAGAATATCTTAAAAAATATACAGGTATCACAGCAGAAGGCTGGTTGGCTCCTGCTGGGCAGCTCCGGCTTTAGTATATGACTCCTCGGTTATGGAAATAAGACAAGAACACATAAAACAACGGCCCACCTAATAAATATATAAAACAGATGTGCAATTTCTTCCTGTGCATTCAGAGTAAACACAGAAACTGCATACCCAGTCCTGCGATATGAATGCTGATTTCGCTGAAATCCATGTGCCCATCTTCCCTATTTTTGGCCGTTTTTACTTTTGGAAGGGGGGATGGCCCCGTCCAAGAATCACAGGGGGGTCACGCTCCCCAAATATCGCATTACGGATGACAATCATTGTACAACATGTACTAAGATTTCAAAGCCGTATTTACGCTTTTTTCACAGTTTCAAATAATTTACTTAGTGAAAGAGGCTGACACCCTAAATATCGTAGTTGGAAAATTGAATATAGCGGAATAACTCTGGAGTAACGAAACGAACTTACCTGGGAAGCTTCAGTCAAATCTCTTCCCTATTTCTGAAAGTTTTTTTTTTTTTTTTTTTTGAGGGGGGGGGAGAGGGGTGCTGAGCTGTCCATGAATCATGTTGGGGGGGAAGGGTCACGTTCCACAAACATGGTATTACAGATGAAGTCCATTGTATACCATGTGCTAATACATCAAAGCCATGATCTGCCTATCTTTCACTGTTTTTTTTATATTTTAATTCTGTAAGGGGGAGGCTCACCCCCTAAAAATCATGGTTGGAAAACTGTATACAGCAAAAGACCCTCCCAGTAATCAGACGAACCCACCAGGGAAATTTCATTCATATCCATCAAACAGCCTAGGAGTCAAATCGCACGCATGCACGCACGCACACGCGCACGCACGCACGCACACACACACACACACACACACACACACACACACACACACACACACACACACACACACACACACACACACACACGCGGGCAAAAACATTATTGGTCCGCCTTGCTAAAGGCGGGCGATGATAAGCCTTAAACCATGCTGTTGTTACCCGCTCTGAATTTAGTCCTAATTTTTATCTCACGTTCCCAGACAAATTCTCTTATTTTTACTTGGAGGGTTTTAGCAGGCCTATAATTAGTAACTCTGACTTTCCCTTAATCATAATTAACCCCCGACATATTCTATTGTATATTAAAATACTTCTACACCTGCTTTAGCCTGTTGTCGTAAATACCGGAGTTTCAGCTGGGTAATTTTTTGTCCCACACGAGTAAAAGTCTCCTTGTTATGCAGGTAATGGTCTCCTTTCACTCCAAACATCAGTGCAGCATAAAAGGCTTGTTTTAGCTCCTTCCATTATTTAACAAAACTGCACAACTCCTACTAAATTATGTAAACCAAAATAATCACTACTTCACTCCGCCAACAAGGTTTCGGCATTTACGTGCGCTGCTACAACAACAACGACAAATTTAGCTGCGGTAATCCCTCACTTCCTGCACGCCAGAGGCACCTAAAGGAGCCTACAGCTTTACACTGAATCCAGACTCCCACACTCAGTCGGGTCTGGTGCTGTGTTGGGGTGGGTTAGGTTCAGATGTGGTGACTGGACAGGAACGAAGAAAGAAGGATCGGACTAAATCTATTTCAACTGAGTTAGACTGGATTTGGGAGATGTAATGGGATATTGTGGATTAAGCTGGGTTTGGCTAAGGTAATTTGGTTTCGACAGGGATTATTTATTTTTTATGCATTTATCTCATAACTACCGCTCTGATCAACTGATAAGGTTAGGTTAAGTAAGGCTTTAAGGGGGCTGGATTGGGCTGGCACAGGAAGAGACGGGATGCAGTTAATGGAATGGGACGATATAAAAAAGGTTAAGTCAGCTCTGGTTTGATTATATTGGACTGAGACATGACAGGCTGCGTTAAGAAAACTTGGGTCAGATGATGTCCTAGGGTAAGTGGGGAGAGAGAGAGAGAGAGAGAGAGAGAGAGATGGGTGATGGAAGAAAAAGTGGTACTGAATATTGACGGTGAAATAACATACAAATTTAATGCATATTTAGACACATTCACCAGTCACTTCTTACTTCTTACCAAATACTTATCCTCTCTCTCTCTCTCTCTCTCTCTCTCTCTCTCTAATCCTGCCACTTCACTTTCTTCTTTTCCAACACCTGCCACTCCCAATTGCCTTTCCACTGTCCCACAACAAATAATCGCCTATATTTCCTCCCTATCTATACCTGACCAAGGTCCATGTTGGTCTAAAACTGTTGCATCTCCCCTACAGCAACTTCTCAGATATGGGTATAATTCTGCAGTGAGCAGAGAAAACTAATCCAAGTGAAAAAAGTGAGTTGCGGGTGGATGAATATGAGAGGAAACACAACAAAACACAACGCAACGCAACGGGACCCAACACAGCACAACGTAGTGTAACGCAACGGAAGGACACAAAGCACAACGCAACGCAACACAACAAAACACAACACAACACAACACAACAGAAAGCAACACATTACAACACAACACAACACCATGCTGAGCTACCTGGCCTCGTCCCTCATTAAAACACAACACAGTCTATATTTACCCCGCAGCCACAGGTATAAAACACTGCCCCACCGCGGAAACCAATCCAGCCACAAATCACGACTACCCATTTGCATATAATGAATACCACTGAAAAAACATAGGTATGGGGGTATAAACACTAGCACCTGCAAATAAAAACTAAGTAATAAAATAAACGGTTTTGCGTGGATTCTTACGGTATGTGTGTTTTTACTTGACTATTGACTCATGGACATACCGAGAACTTAAATATCCTTCATTGCAAGAAAACCCTATGCCGTCACTACGATGACCTCCCTTTACCTTTGTCGTGAGAAGCTTGATATGCTAGTGGCGCGTACTTGCTTTTACCTTCTTCTTTGTTGAAAACATTGAATCAAACCATTGCCGCATCCATACTAGACCACCTACAATCCCAATCTTCACAATGAATCTTCCCTGCCCTGACCCACGATCTACCATTATCCAGGCCTATCCTCCAAACTTATATGCATAATCTCCTATCAGAAATAAGAAAATAATAACACCAACAATAGGACCACTAGTATCAGCAGATGGTGAGCATACAATGACGAAACCGAGATGGCTAAAATTCTTAATACTTCTCTTACATCAGTATTTACACTAGAAAGTCCATGCTCGAGCCAAACATTGTTCTCCGAACGCATAGATGAAGATAACACACTCAAAGAAACTTATCAGTGAGAGAGTTGTCTTCCTTGCGCTAAATAAACTAAAGATAAATAAAACACCAGGGCCAGATATAAACATCTCTAAGCGTATTAAAGGAGGCAAAAGACGAAATAGTGAAACCCTTAACACATATATTCAATATCTCTGTCAGAAGCGGCATTGTACCAAACGGCTGGAAATCAGCAAATGTAACTCTGATAATCAAAAAGGGAGACAAATCTTAACCCAGCAATTACCGGCCAATAAGCTCGACATCAGTTGTCTGCATGCTGTTAGAAACCATAATCAGAGATCCATCTATCTATATACCTAGGCTGCTTCCCCCCAAAAAAGGGAGGTACCCGAGACAGGACGACACACTCCCAGTTTACACATCCTATCTATCTATCTATATACCTAGGCTGCTTCCCCCAAGGAAAGGGAGGTAGCCGAGACAGGACGACACACTCCCCATTTACTCATCCATTCAAACACATTCATTCGCATCTTAGCCCCAAAGGGGAGAACGGACAGATCCTCACCGCATCACACCGCACAAGGGTCAACTCCGCAATGCAATCAGTGACATCCGCAGCAGGGCCCGACAGCAGAGCTGGTTTACCCCTGCCACATCATAATAGATCCATCCCCTTACCCGCACCTGACCTGAGCAGCTGATCAGACCAAATGCTGGAGAATATCCCCTCAGGGCTGCGTCATCACTTATTCATTCATAATTTCTCTCCATTTATTTCTGTCATGCACAGCCACTCTTCCTTGCTCAACAGACATCCCTCTTGCATCCAGCGCTCTCTTCACACTGTCCATCCATCCTATTCGTGGTCTTCCTCTCAGCCTTACATCTCTCAGATCAGATCTAGTTATCTTTTTCACCAATCGCTCATTATCCATTCTCTCCATATGCCCAAACCATCGCAACACCCTCTGCTCTACTCTACCAGCCATCTCCCGAACAACTCCAGTTCTCCTTCGCACTTCATCATTTCGCACTCGATCCATACTCATCACTCCACACATACTCCTCAGACATCTCATCTCCATTACATTCAAACTTTTCCTCTCTGCTACACCCATATTCCATGTTTCAGCCCCATATAACGCAGTCCGTACCACAACACCCTCATACAGCCTTCTCTTTACATCCATTCTAAGCGAACGACATCTAAACACTTTTTTCATTCCTCCCAGCACCTTTCCTACTTCATTTATTCTAAACTTCACTTCTGCATCTATTCTTCCATCCACAGCAACATGTGACCCTAGATATTTAAAAAACTCTACCTCCTCAAGCAACTCGCCATTCAAAACTATATTCATCCCCCTACCATCTACCAACCATGTACACTTCATCACTTTACTCTTATTCTCATTTACTTTCACTTTCCTTCTTTCACACACCCTTCCAAACTCCTCTACCAACTGTCTCAATCTCTCCTCTGAATCAGCCACCAGTGCAGTATCATCTGCAAACGGCAGCTGCTTCAGATTCCACTCTCTACCATCAACATTCACCAGACTCAGACCTCCACCTAAAACTCTTGCATTCACCTCCCTTACAACACCATCCATGTAAATATTAAACAACCAAGGCGACATCACACATCCCTGTCGCAGCCCCACTCTCATGGGAAACCAATCACTCACAGCATTTCCCACTCTTTCACACGCTCTACTATTTACATAAAAACTTTTCGCCCCTTTTAGTAACCTACCATCAAGTCCATACAATCTTAAAACAGTCCACAAAGCCTCCCTATCAATTCTATCATACGCTTTCTCTAAATCCATGAATGCCCAAAACACATCCTTGTCTTTCGCTAAATACTTTTCACACACTTGTCTCACAGCAAACACCTGATCCATGCATCCCCTCCCTCTCCTAAAGCCACATTGCTCATCACCAATCACTCCCTCTGTACCCACTCTAACTCTCATAATTAACACTCTACCATAAACCTTACCTACAACACTCAACAGACTTATACCCTTAAAGCTAGTACTTTCATACTTGTCACCCTTGCCTTTATACAACGGGACCACACAAGCACTTGCCCAGTCAATTGGCACCATACCTTTCACAAAGCACACATTCAACAATCTTACTAACCAGTCAACAATAGTCACTCCACCACCCTTCAGGCATTCCATAGCACACCTATCCATACCTGCAGCTTTCCCTGTTTTCATCTCCTTTACTGCCTTCTCCACTTCCTCCTTCGTGATCAAAGAATCATTCAACTCTCCCAGCACATTTATTCCTTGCACCCTTCCATCTGCCACAATCTCAGCCACCCTTTCCTCCTCTACATTTAACAAACTCAAAATACTCTGCCCATCTTTCCTTACTGCATCCATCTCAATTAACATCCTTCCATCCTCTGCTTTTACTCGTTCTTCCTTCCCAGACTCTCCCTTTCGCACCCTTTTCATCTCCTTCCAAAACATTTTCTTATTCTGTTGAAAAATCTCTGTCAGCCGCCTACCCCACCTCTCATCTGCTGCCACTTTAGCATCATGCACAGCCCTTCCCGCCCTATTCCTCTTTTCCTTATACCTTTCATATGACATCTCATCCTTCCTCTGCAGCCACACTTCCTATGCACATCTCTTCTCAGCCACAGCCAAACTTACTTCCTTGCACAACTATTCACTTCTTTTTCTTACACCACCACTCACACGTCTCACACCATACACCTCTTTTGCATGCCCCACCACAGCACTCTTAAACAACTGCCATTCCTCCTCCACACTACCATTTTCCTGATCTTTCACTGCGTTCCACTCATCATT
Organism: Coenobita brevimanus; assembly: GCF_032717465.1. Taxonomy (NCBI): domain Eukaryota; kingdom Metazoa; phylum Arthropoda; class Malacostraca; order Decapoda; family Coenobitidae; genus Coenobita; species Coenobita brevimanus. The sequence goes on along the minus strand of NC_137024.1, from coordinate 15,180,635 downwards.
CAATTTCTCCTGATACTCTATCTTTTTCTCTCTTTTATCCAACTCACTCACTTTCAAAACCTCCCTGCCACACCTAACCCTCCTAGTTCTCACCCATCTCTTACCTACTCTTAACTTTCCCTCCACCAGGTAGTGGTTGGTCAGACATACCTCCACCCCCCCTTCTCAGAACGCTCACATCCAACAATCTTCCTATTACATTCCTAGACACAACCACATAGTCCATCAAAGGTCTATCAACAACCCTTCCACCCTCCTGTCTCACCCATGTATACTTATAAATATCTTTCTTCTCAAACAGCGTATTTCCAATCACCATCTCTCGCTCAACACACATTGCTGTCATTCGTTCCCCATTTTCATTTCTTCCAGGCACACCATGCATACCAACTACACCTTCAACTGCTACATTTCCCACTCTAGCATTCAGATCTCCCATCATTACCACATTCACATTCGCTCCAAAACTCTACAGACACTCATCAACATCATTCCAGAAAGACTCGCTCTCTTCTTCATCCCTTTCACTACCAGGTCCATATGCACTCACAAACACCCACAACTCACGTTCAACTTTCGCTTTCACCCACATCAGTCTCGATGACACCTCCTTCCATTCAATCACACACTGCTGTACTTCAGGACTCACTAACAAGGCCACACCTTCTCTTGCCCTTCCACTTTCAACACCTGACAATCTTCCATTCACACTTTCAAACATAGACTCACCCTTCCCTTTCATCTTCTTTTCACTCAAAGCTAACACATCCAACTTTCTTCTCACAAACATTCTCCCAGTTTCCTCCCTTTTAGCCTCAATCGTACTACATCCACGCACATTCATAGACCCAATCTTCAGGGTACGGGGATAACTCAATACCCCATCCCTTTCTCTGTCCTCTCTCTTTTTAGGAACTAAAAAACAGAGGAGGGGTTCCCTAGTCCCCTCACCCCGCCCCTTTTAGTCGCTTTTTACGACACGCAGGGCATACGGTGGCAGTATTCTTCCTAACACAACCTGGCCGCAGAGTAGTAGTACCACCCCATAGTGTGGCCAGATTGTGTCCCCCCCGCCACAGGGAAGAGAAGGGATAGATCCTCATCGCACCACACCGCACAAAGGTCAACTGTGCAGTGCAATCAGTGACATCCGCAGCAAGGCCTGACAGCAGAGCTGGTTTACCCCTGCCACATCATAATAGACCCATCCCCTTACCCGCACCTGACCTGATCACACAAAATACCGGAGAATATCCCCTCAGGGCTGCGTCATCATTTATTCTTTCACAATATCTCTCCATTCATTTCTGTCATGAACAGCCACTCTTCCTTGCTCAAGAGACATCTCTCTCGCATCCAGCGCTCTCTTCACACTGTCCATCCATCCTATTCGTGGTCTTCCTCTCAACCTTACACCTCTCACATCAGATCTAGTTATTTTTTTCACCAATCGCTCATTATCCATTCCCCCCATATGCCCAAACCATCGCAACATCCTCTGCTCAACTCGATCAGCCATCTCCCGCACAACTCCAGTTCTCCTTCGCACTTCGTCATTTCTCACACAATCCATACGCATACCTCCACATATATTCCTCAAACACCTCATCTCCATTACATTCAAGCTTTTCCTCTCTGCTACACCCATATTCCATGTTTCAGCCCCATATAACGCAGTCCGTACCACAACACCCTCATACAGCCTTCTCTTTACATCCATTCTAGGCGAACGACATCTAATCCCTTTTTTCACTCCTCCCAGCACCTTTCCTACTTCATTCATCCTAAACTTCACTTCTGCATCTATTCTTCCATCCACAGCAACATGTGACCCTAAATGATTAAAACGCTCTACCTCCTCAAGCAACTCACCATTCAAAACTATATTCATCCTCCTACCATCTACCAACCTCGTACACTTCATCACTTTACTCTTACTCTCATTTACTTTCACTTTCCTCCTTTCACGCACCCTTCCAAACTCCTCTACCAACTGTTTCAATCTCTCCTCTGAATCAGCCACCAGTGCAGTATCATCCGCAAACAGAAGCTGCTTCAGATTCCACTCTCTGCCATCAACATTCACCAGACTCAGACCCCCACCTAACACTCTTGCATTCACCTCCCTTACAACACCATCCATATAAATATTAAACAACCAAGGCGACATCACACATCCCTGCCACAGCCCCACTCTCACGGGAAACCAATCACTCACAGTATTTCCCACTCTTGCACACGCCCTACTATATACATAAAAACTTTTCACCCCTTTTAGTAACCTACCATCGAGTCCATACAATTTTAAAAAGTCCACAAAACCTCCCTATCAATTCTATCATACGCTTTCTCTAAATCCATGAACGCCCCAAAACACATCCGCTAAATATTTTCAAACACCTCTCTCACAGCAAGCACCTGATCCACGCATTCCCCTCCCTCTCCTAAAGCCACACTGCTCATCACCAATCACTCCCTTTGTATGCTCTCTAACTCTCTTAAGTAACACTCTACCATACCACCATACCTACAACACTCAACAGACGTATACCCCTAAAGCTAGTACATTCATACTTGTCACCATTACCTTTATACAACGGGACCACACAAGCACTTACCTAGTCAACTGGCACCATACCTTGCACAAAGCACACATTCAACAATCTTACTAAACCAGTCAATAATAGCCGCTCCACCATCTATCTGACATTCCACAGCACACCCATCCATATATATATATATATATATATATATATATATATATATATATATATATGCGACTCACACCCCTTACCTGACTAACTAGGTAACAATACTTACCTGTAATGAAAGAGGGAGAAATTAGCAATCATAGCGTATATACTACTACTACTACTACCACCATTACTGTTACTAATGATAAGATCACCACAACCACCACCACCATCACTAGTACCACAACCACCACCACCACCACCAGTAACAACAACAATAATAAAAATAATGATAATGACAATACTACTACTACTAGTACTACTACTACTACTACTACTACTACCACCACCATTACTGCTACTAATGATAAGATCACCACAACCACCACCACCACCACGAGTACCACAACCACCACCACCACCACCACCACCACCAGTTACAACAACAATAATAAAAATAATGATAATGACAATACTACTACTACTACTACTACTACTACTACTAATAATAATAATAATAATAATAATAATAATAATAACTAGAACATCGTAAAATTGTCCAAGGACAATTTTGATAAATAAACAACTTCCTACAGCCACTGAATACTATAAGCTAAGCTATAAAAGGACCTTGAGGTTAAGGTCACTGATCTTGGCCTTGTCACGTTAGGTTTTCACAGTCTGTAAGTCCACCAAATTTGATGGCTCTAGTTTTATTCCGTCATTGATAATTAGATGATATCTGGATATTCCGAAGAAGTCCCGATTTTTCAGCCAGGGCGATCTCAGAAACTAATCAACCGACTGGAACCATACTCCTTTCCCCAAAGCGGCCGCCTTAAGGCTATAATGCAGTTGAATTTCAGCTTCCTAGCTTATGCAGTCTCCAAATTATCAAATGAAGACCTTAAACATGAATAAATAACTATTACAAATAATTATATATAGTAACGACCAATACGAAATTACCATTAGATATATACTGTAGATTAGACATTGTTTGGAACATAAGTACAACATCTGCAGGGTAAACACCAGAATATTCTGCACTGATATTAAACACAGTTGAAAACAAAAAATAAAAGAAAAGAAAAAGAAATTAAATAAAACAATAACATGAAATGGCAAGCGCAATATAAGGCTAGAAGAACAATTCGAAGAAGACAGAAATTGAAGAGATAACAAAAAGTGCTGAGAATCGATGTTGATGGAAGAATGAGCAGAAGAACACCGAGAATGAGATGACATGATAAGGTGGAACAGCAGATAAGGAAGGGTAGACTGGATAAGCAGAAGGGTGTGGTGAAGAAGTCATCGGGATGCAGTTCTTTCACGACAAGCCTTGATGACATTTGGAATTAGCGAGGTGGTGATCAAGTGAAGCAGAGAAGTGAACTGCATCAAACGACACCAGATCGATCTCCAGCTGGTTCGGGGAACAGTATGAGGATAAAAATTTATCTAAAGCAGTTTTAACATATATCCTTCATAAAACCCAACCAGTCAACAAAACCCCTGACAACATCGCAGCTATTACCATCTTACCAGTCCTAAATAACTTATCCCCATCATGTATCCAATAAGAACAGCACTGTATTAGTGCCCAGATGGTGATATGTGAAGGTGAGTGGCCGTCTAATGCATGCAGGACTGCCGGCCCTCAGGGAACGACCTGTCTAGTCAAAGCTCTGAAAGAGGGAGAGAGAGAGAGAGAGAGAGAGAGAGAGAGAGAGAGGAAGGGGGGGGGACGAGGCACAGATTCATTTGAATATCACAAACTCGTTTCTCTTCCATCATCCACACAGGGATACTGGAAAAGAGTGCAGGGGAAAGTGTGCATGTAAAACGGTGGTGAGAAACAACACAGTGGGATAAAACAAGGGAAATGGGAGTAATGGTGTGAAAAGTGACCGGAAAGAGTGGAAGAGGGGGAGATGGCACAGGAGGAAGTACGGTAACGAGTCGAATTTGAAAACTACAGTGTCAGAGGTCAGGGAGGAAGAGAGGGTAGGTCGGTGAGGTTAGAGTGATAGGGACAAAAGTACGTCCTTGGGCCTAATGGGTTAAGGTGACGTAATTAATGGGTAAGAAATGCTAGACAGCCTCCTAAGCCCACGAGAATACAGCTCCTGGATTAACCCATTCAGTCCGAAGTCGTCATTTGTGGTTTATTTTTTCATACCACACGGTTTCGTTCTGCCTGGGATGATAATGAAGGTTACATCCTACGCTTCAGTTCGCAAAATCTCTCATATCTCTCTGTTATATTCCATTCAGTTATAAATGTCCACCGTCAGCCGAATAAATAAGTCAGGCGATAGCAAGAATATAAATATAAAACAAATAGTGACGGTGGAGGAGTTAAAAGCAGAAACAGTACCTTTATATCCCAGATGACTTGGGGTATACAAGGAAGGGATTGGTAAGAGTAGCGATGGATGTTCGTAGTTTTTCCCTGTGATTAATATCGTCTGTCTTAAAAATAAAAATAGCAGCTTTAAATCCCCGGTGAATCGGAAAATATAGGCAGAGTGAGTAGGATCTGCAAAGCCTGTTCGTAGTTTTCACTGTGATGAGTATATCTTAAACGCAGTAGCTATATCTCTAACTTCTTCGACCTGATGACATCTTTTCCCAGTATATTCTTACTCTCTCCAGACAATTATATTTCACAGCCTACAGGAGGGGTTTCAAGAACTGCAGGGAGTGGATACACCCTTTACTAAACCCATCACTACAGTACAAAAGGTTCATCCTATGCTGAATAAAATCGTTGAAAGGAAGCAACAACAGATTACACACATAATCCGTCGTATTGGCGTTGAATTACCAGTGACTGGGAACACAGAATATCACGATGTAATTAGTGAAGGCAATGAGGCTGCGAGGGTGTTAATACGTCGGTAAGTTCACCGAGGTGACGGTCATTGACTTTATAACAACAGCAAGGAATAAAAAATAAAGTATACTCAGGGACAGTAAAATCAGCAACACGATAACCTACAGTGTCGCACTCTTCCTACAAGAAGACAGTTTTATTCAATTTAAGACAGACGTACAGTAGTCAAAAAATTATTAAAGGCTATTTTTATCTAACTCATCGTTTTCGAGAAATGTCCCTTCAACAGAATAATACCGCGTTAAGGTAGCACATTCAATAAATTAGTTACTCTGGGATAAACAAAGGTAACTGATGGCAGACGGGAAAAATGACCTGTTACATCCATAATTAAATCATCCATGACTAGGAATAATTAAGTAAGGGTTTACTCAGTGAAGACCATAAGGCTACGAGGGATATAACACGTCAAACTGTTTCATGGAGCTGGCGATGGCTTTCATAACAGCAGTGTACAATGAATAATGTAATAATTTACAGGATTTTTAAAGGGAAGTGAACGAACCAGGAAAAAAACTACTGAGAGTTAAAGCAAATACTTTACAGTGCGCCGCGAGGCCAGCTGAAACTCAGATAGAGATATCAAAGCAAACACATGAAGGTTCAGTTTTAGCAGTAAAACCAAAGGAAATGCTGGAAGTAGGGACGACGAAAAAAAAAAAAAAAAGTCATAAGCACCAGTGCAGAAAAACAAAGAAAGCAAGAAAAAGGAAAGGTGAGAGAAAATAACAAAAATGGAAACAAAAAAAAACGAGAGAACAAGGAGAAGGGGAAAAGGAAGAGGAGGAATAAGGACAAAGTAAGGAAACGAGGGAAAGAGGGCAAGAAGAACGAGGAACAACAGTGGAGAAGGAAGAGAGGCAGGGTTGGGGATGTTGATGGGAAGGAAGACAACTGAGTGCAACCTGGTCTGCTGACATACTGTGGAGGTGAGTTAGAGCGGGAATGGGGGAGGGGAAACAAAGGGAGGCAGGGAGGGTAGGGAAGGCAGAGAGAGAGAGAGAGAGAGAGAGAGAGAGAGAGAGAGAGAGGAATATTAATGAATAATATCAAACACTAATTAATCAAACACATCGCTGCCTAGTTTCATAGAATCAATATTTACTTCCGATAAAGACTGCATGTTGGCTTAAACGATTGGTCTGCATGGCACTTATTCACCTTAATTACCAACAAGTTTGAGTATCTGATGCCGCAGGCAAGGTGTACATTTTAACAGGTGGAGGCAGGATGCTTGACAGAAGCAAATAAATATCTGCATTTCTGTAAAGCACAACGAGGTGTTCACTCAGTATGTCTCTTCTTCCTAAAACAGTATGTTTAAGTTTCACTGATTCAAAGCCTTGGGATGTTAATACATTTATAATAAAAATTTTCAAGCTGAAGTGACGATATCAATAATTTACTAGACATATTTCACGTGGATTGAATTCGTTTCACTGGGTTTGGTTACTTCCAACTTGTGACGTTTCTAAAGAAAATTTTGATCGATTGAACATCTGTTCATTTTGTTGGAAGAACTCCCAAGCTTCCAGCAATCATGCTTTAAATAATGATTTTCTGTTAGTTATTCGGAGTACATAAATTCATTATGTTCATTTATCCCTGTCCGTAAGAAACTACGCTGATAACACTTTGATTTTTGTGACTTTGCGCATGAAACGCTTATGGAAAACAAAGGACCTCACGATCTAAAGTTTATTTTGCTTCGTATGAACATCTAATGATTTCCACAAAAAAAGGAATAAATGAAACCCTCAAGAAAATAAAAACATATAAAAAGAACCAACTTCTGTGAGATATTTCCAATGAATATAAATTTCAAATCTCTGACTCCCTATAAAAAGAATACTGTACGCAAAAATCCTTTCTTCCTGGTGACACAGGGTTTATAGTGTAATAATACTGTTGTTCCTACTGGAAGTAAAAAAAAAAAAAAAAGAACTTGTATAAACTAGAGGGGTACTCAGTGGAGCGCATCTCTCTGACAAGAGCAAAGTAATTTCCAAACCACTCTTCATATTGGGTTAGGGTTTCTCATCACTGATTAGAGTTTTGCAGAAAGTGTTTTCCGGATCCAGAATCTGTAATACGATCCGGATCGGTCTCAAAAGTTAATCGATTGTTCCCTGGGACATGGGCTATCTACCCACCAAATATGGTCCAAATCTCTCTTTTAGTTTTTAAGTAATCCTGCTAACAGACAAACAAACAAACAAACAGGCGTGAAAAAATACTCTCCTTGTCAGAGAGAACTATACTATTCACCCTTCATGCGTGTAAACCAGGCAGCACAGAAATCAGAAAAAAACACAAACAAGTGCGGGAATATTCATTTGTCTCAGTGTCTTACACTTTTTGGGTTCTGCCCGGTTGTTGTAATTTTCACAAGATAAAACATCACCGTAACTTTCCAATGAAAAAGGTAATTGTGCTGAATGAAAATTGTTTGTCTACTTGTATGTCTGTGCTTCCTATTAGCTAACTCATAAAACATTACATACTAATTTCCTTATAGTTTTACCCATGCACAGTCTCCGACAAAGGTCTGCCTTATGCCTCTCGGTTTCCGCTGTTGACTAATATTCGTAAACTATGCGTGGCTTGGCATGTTTCTGTGCCCATAGATGATTCTCTTTCATACCAAGTGTCAGCAAAGAAAGTGACAAACATGTCCCAGTTATGAAGTAGATGCAGTGGAACAACACTCGAAGCTTTGTTCCTGATTGTACAAATCGAACAAAAAAAAGCAATTAGTCTTTTTGATATCCTCTGGGACCTGTAATTAGGGAGAGAAAAAAAAGTCACATCTGTCGGTTAATCTGTATTGCTGCCATGTCGCATGAGTCAAGTTGTGGCGAGGAGGACGCCACAACCCGGCCCAGAAACACCAAGCTGTGTAGTGGAGAGGTAGGGGGGCAGGTGTATGGCGATGCGGGAGCACCCGAGGCCACACCTTGTCATGTATTCTATGGAAGACACAGACTGCTCTTGCTTAATCGTAGAAGGAAGGAATCAACAGCCATATGTTTCCAATTCGTGTACTGTCTATGAGTAACTCGAACACTAAAAAGCTAAATTCAGATCAGACTTATGCGTGGTTACACTGCGTTTATGTGTGAGTGTCACAGTGTTGTGCATTATTCTGATAAAATACTGATATCCACATCTTATTGTGAACATATGACAGTTTCTGCCTCGCATGGACGCTTTTACGGTAGCATGTGCAGTCACAGTTCTGTGTTATGCTTATATATTTCTTTTCCTTTCCTTTTTTTTTTTTTTTTTTTTTTTTTTGCTTACTCTCTCTCTCTCTCTCTCTCTCTCTCTCTTTGGGGGTGGGTGAGTGGGGGTATTTTTGTCTATGTGGTCCTTTGCACAGGTAAAAGTCTCATCCCACACCACCGTGTTGACACACTTGGATTTATCGTTGCCCAACCCAATTAAACGAGTAAAACGCCTTTGTCGGCTAGGTACGAGCGAGGGCATTTAAATAAAAAAGCATTGAAATGTCGCCTTACACCTCGAGGATGCCTAGAGTATATTGTGGCTATCTACCTACCAAGTTTCATGCCTATACTACAAACTATGTGGCCTGTGGCCCTCTTTTGAAGATTTTCGACATGTTGCACTTGGCGCCACGTGCACCGCTGGGTGTGATGAAACTTGTCAAAAACAAATTTTAAAGAATTGGGTTATCATATGGTTCAAACTGTAACAATTATGTAACGACAAACGATTGCATTATGTTACACTTGCTACAATTATGTAACTACAAACAATATGTACCATTTATGTAACAGTTGCATTAACAAGATGTAACTTTTATGTAACTTTAACTACAATTATGTAACTACAAACGATATGTAACAATTATGTAACGACAAACGATTGCATTATGTTACACTTATTACAATTATGTAACTACAAACGATATGTAACAATTATGTAACGACAAACGATTGCATCAAGTTACACTTGCTACAATTATGTAACTACAAACAATATGTACCATTTATGTAACAGTTGCATTAACAAGATGTAACTTTTATGTAACTTTAACTACAATTATGTAACTACAAACGATATGTAACAATTATGTAACGACAAACGATTGCATTATGTTACACTTTGCCAATTAACAGTTGCATTAACAAGATGTAACTTTTATGTAACTTTAACTACAATTATAAGGCCAAGACACTTATGTAACAGTTGCATTAACAAAATGTAACTACAGTTATAAGGCCAACACAATTATGCATTTCACTACAATAACCCAAGTACATACTGTATTACAGTTAAATAATTTACTTTTAATGCATTTATTCAAATATGTATACAATTTGTTTAAAATGTAATATTACTGAATAATTGCTATTTACTATGAATATTATATGTATACAATATTCATACAATTATGTTACTTTTACAATATTATGTATTTCACTTAATTAGCTTATAAGTTCATTATAATGTGTATATAATATGTATTAATATGTTAGGACTATTAACTGTCGATGGTACGCCATTTTCGCGTGACCGAGCAATATGTTAGGACTCCATATAATAATTACAAATCATAATAGATAGATAGATAAATAGATAGATAGACAGCTCTATGCGAGCCTGGGAATGGGAAATGAGCTTGCAAATTACACTGAGGAAAGCTGACGACAGATTACGAAGTGGCCAGTAAGGAGATGATGCAGTTAGTTGTCAGCAATCCACCGGTGAATAAAGCCTTAGTGACCATACACACACATACACACATACTCACACACAGGCTTCTAGAACTTTCCACTCACAAGGAACACACGTGATACGTCTCCTGTTTCACCAGAATTTAGGAAAGAGAGGGCAGAAAGAAGCTAGCCATACAACAGACAGGTCGCAGGGAGAAGGGCTTAGCAACTTGAGAGAGAGACAGAGAGAGCGAGACAGAGAGATAGCTAGCGGGACTCTACTTTATACTCCGCTCTGTGTGAGAGACTTTGTTAATATTTCCAAGACAAATAAAAATAGTCCCATACTATTCTTTACCTCTCCTGTCACTACATGACAAATGGGAAAGAAGATTATCTACTTACAAGCTACTCAAATATAACAACCGCTCGCCCACAAGTCTAATATATATAAAACTCCACTACAAGTAACTACAAAGTCTTTTATGACAAAACCACGCCCTGTGGTTGCTGAGATATTAGCTTCTCAAAAGCGTTACAGTCGGGCCGGGACGGGTCGGGCCGCTCATATGTGAGACAATGTAGGGTACATAGTATCTAGAAATGCATTTTTGATCTTGACTTTCTTCTGTAGCTGTGATGACAATTGCGCAACAATTCCCAAACGTAATCGCCCATCATCACCTCGGTCCACGTGCCCTGATATCTGGTTTCCGTCAGCAGAATGTCCTGGTGGAACCGTTCGCCATGCTCCTCACTGACTGCACCCAAGTTGCTTTTGAAGAAATCGAGGTGGGAATGCAGATAGTGCAATCTGACTGACATTCTGCATCCATGCCAGTGGAATGCACCGATCAGGTCATCGATGAGCTGTGGGAATCTGGTCTCCTCTGGTTGCCAAGAAACCGTTCCACAACCCATCTGAAAGCATTCCAAGTGTGCTTTTCACTATCAGTCATTTTATCCTGGAGTTCGCGACTTGCAAGCATTCTTCGAATTTGTGGACCGGTTAATATGCCAGCGTCACCTTTGTCGTGCTCAGCTTGGGATTGGACATGCAAAAACGCATAACCATCACTGTCGATGGTTTTCATGAATTGCTTCACAAGACCAAGTTTTATTTGTAGCAGAGGTATCAATGCCTTCTGTCTGGAGATCAGTGGAGCTCTCAAAACGCTGCACAAGCCTGATGTGGGACTCTCCCTGAGAAGCCAGTCTTTCCTCACGAAATGTTCTGCATCGCTCCGGCTGTCCCACAAACATAAAAAACCTGAGTACTTCGTATAACCGCCTTGCATTCCAAGTAGGAAAGACATCATTATGAAATCCCCGCAAATGTGATCTGAGTATACTTGATATTTGTCAAACAAATCTTCACATTCTCATAGCCCTCTTTCATTTCCACAGAATGTGCAACTGGAATTGATAGGAGTTCGTTGCCGTTATGCAAAAGTACAGCTTTTAGGCTCTACACCGAACTGCCTATGAAGAGTCGCCATTCTGAGGCCTTGTAATCCACTCCCATGGCTTGGAACAAACCCTTAACATCAAAACAATAACACAACGAGGTCTCTTCACAAAATCTGAAGAAGGATGCAAACTTGCTGTGGTGATTCCTATAACTCAACTTGCAACTGGGATCCGTCAAGTTCCATTCACTTAGAGGTGATGCCAGCAGCTCAGCATTGGACTTGTTGAGTCCTAAATCTCGGACCAAGTCATCCAGTTCTTTCTGACTGGGAAAGTGTGGAGTGTCTCCAGAACATTCTCCAATGTACGATTCATCATCACTTTCCCCTCCGTCATCGACGATGTCCTCATGGTCAGCCATTACTTCAGCCATTACATTGGCGTGCGGTAACAAGACTGGAAATAAACAATTGCCAATTGTTGACAAAAACCTAGCGATAGAAAAGAAAACAACAACAACAAATACACCATTGGAATCAGCGTGGAAAACTGAGTCTAACAAGACCAAAAAAATTGAATAAACAAATTCATTGTCACACAATGTAATTATTTAAAGTCACTGTTCATTTCTTTCTGTTGACACATTTTTATTATTCACTTCCTCTCTCCTCTTTCTATTCAATACCTCTCTGTCCTCTTCCTTTCTTTGGCCACATCCCTTCCCATGTTTTATTCTCTCTCTCTCCCACCCTATCAGTACCTAGAAATCTGAATTTTCTCTCTCTAAATCATCTTTCATTCTATCTCCTCCTCCTTCTCACACATTCACTCCCTCTGGCATAACCTCCTCAATCCGATGACTTAATATACCTGTTCCCGCTTTGCGAGCGCAGATATTATATTTCACTTGGTGTGTGTGTGTGTGTGTGTGTGTGTGTGTGTGTGTGTGTGTGTGTGTGTGTGTGTGTGTGTGTGTGTGTGTGTGAACAAAATAACTAAAAAAAATTATTGAACGTTAAACAAACTTAGACTAAGACCTGAGGGCCTGCCAAGGTATCGACGAGTTTTTTTAGAACAATTTGTCAAAGATGAAGATTGCAGGATTTTTTTTTTTTTTTTTTTTTTTTTAAACCAATTTACACCAAACTTAGTGGAGGGTATAAGGATACGGCAAGAAAAAAATCAATGCTCAAAGTTACAGGCAGGGGCGTTCGCAGGATTTTTTTGTAAGGGGAGGGGGGGCAGAATAAAAGAAATAATACATATATGTGCGGTTACATCAAAATACACACACTCCAAATAGGCATAGGCATATACTTACATGAGTTACATGACTTACATCAAATGCATAGTGACAGAATGCATGAATCAAATCAAATCACTCAATCATCCTTGAACATGAACTGAAGCCGTCGAATTCCAAGGGGAGACCTTGCCCCTCCCCCCTCCGGACACCCATGGTCACTGGGCAAGGCCAGAGTTCGATCTAGCCTATGTCTCACTTTGCGAAGCAAGTAGCTAAAAATATTTTTCATCTGATTTTAACAAACACTGGTGGAAATGTTGAAGATCAGCCAAGGGGTTAACCTGCTGTTTTGTGAACAACAGGTCAAATATCGTCACATGGCAAATGTCACTTTAAACAAGGTAACATGGTAATGTTTTATTTCCATTTAGACAAAATTTTGTGGAAGGATTCAGAGTAAGGCGAGAACAGAGGGATTCAATTTGGGGCACAATCAGTCAAATGTCAAAGTCACAAGGAAAGGTGGGCTCACTTTTTACCCTATTTGGTCCAAACCTGATGGAAGGGTTAAGGGTATGCCAAAACCAAATTAGTTCGGTTTTGAGAGGACTCTGTCCAAGGTGAAGGTTACATCACAAGGCAAAGTTTCGATCTCAGACTGACTGGTGGGCGTGGGTACTGCAGTCTGAGTGTGCATTTTTTCCACTGCTATATCCATTCAGTTTTATTCAGCTTAGGAGTGGCTTTTGAGATATGAAAGGTCAGACAGGGTATTGCCTGGTTCCGCTCTCCCATTCTAGGGTCTGATAGAATAGCTAAATATTATCGTCTGATGGTACTGTGACGAAAATAAAAACGGTGAATATGCACACACTGGAGAGGTGAAGAGCAAGGGTAAGTAAAGTTAGATGCATAAGATAATGAATGAAACAAATGAGGCATATTGTATATTAGAAGTGAAGTTATGGTAATGAGTAGTCAGGACAAATCAAACATAACTGGTAATATAGTACGGTAGTGGACGAGTGGAACAAGCCATTTTCACCTGCACTGAGGTTTTGAGAATGAACATTGTGCATACAAGATTTTATAAGAATTAGTTCAAGTTCTCTTCACTTTCTTTATTCTCATTTTACTTCTCAATATTTTTGTTCTCGCTCTCTCCCTCTCTCTCTCTCTCTCTCTCTCTCTCTCTCTCTTTGTTTCTTTGCTTCTCTGTTTTTCAATGTTCCCTTCCCTTTTCGACATTCTCCTTACTTTGTTTATTCTTAAGTTCTTTCTTCTTTTTTCCACTTTATTTCCTTTTCTTCCTATTTTCTTCGTTATCCATCTCTTCTTATGCTTTCAGCCTTTGTTCTTGTCTGACATTTTTTATTACTTCTTTCGTTCTTTTGTTCTAATATTATGTTTTCATCTTTTTATTATTATTCTCACTGTCACTCTTTTCTCAGTTTTACTCCTGTTCAGACTCACTATTCTGAAGCATAAATGTGTGAAAACGTGTGCTTCTGAGGTAGAGTAGGATTTCGGGGGCTTAATGGTGAGTCAATGAGTGTGGCCCCATTAAACTGGGCAGACTTTCGTTATTTATCCCTCTATCACGTTTTTCCTTGGTCAGGACCCTACTTCACTCCATCCATTGGCGGGTAAAAAGGCTGGGCTGGGGACGACCACGATGATGATGGTTTCCTTTTTCTCTGTCCTTGCCCTCAATTTCCTTTTCATGCTTTTCATGCTCGTTTTTCAGTTCAAATGTATGTTTTTGCCTCGTTTGCCCTACTTATTTGGCTTTCGTGCTTATGCTTTCCTTGTATTTGTTTCCTTAGTTTGTTCTCACTCTCATGTTTTGATCTTCCCTCTCTCTTTTCTCGCTTCCAGACTTAAATTTTCTCACCTTCGTGTTCTCATTTTCTTATTTTTCCTCCAATTACTTCTCTCTTTTCCAATTCTTTCTTTATTCTCCCCAATATACTCTTCATATCCTATCAACTTACGTGCACTCTCCTACACCTCCTTGTCTGACTCCTTTTCTCTCCAACCTCTTTAACAACTTCTTTTGTTCTGCAATTACCTTTATTCCCCAGTCTCTCCTATCTCCCCTACCTTCTCACTCGTTGCCTACATTCTCTTCACTTTCTCCTAATTCTAGTTAACGTCTCTTACACCTTCCCTTAGTCTCCTAGTCTTTCCCGTCTTCTCCACCATCTCTCCTGGCCTTTTATCTCTTTCCCTTCCTTTACCTTCTAATTTGTCTCCTACACCTCTCCCAGTCTGCATCTCTTACACTCCCCCTCACTGCCTTCTTTTCTCTCCTGCCTCCTCCGCCGTCTCTCTTGGTCTCATATTATCTCCATGTTTTCTCCTTTATCCTCCACTGGCGGTGAAGACTCAAGGCTTTTTAAGATAACATGGATGTGTGGCGGAGGGAGAAGGGAAAGTAGACTGGTTTGGGAAGAGAAAAAGGGGAAGGAAAGGGAAGAGAGAAGGTAAGAGAAGGATTTCGAGGGAAAGAGGAAGTGTTAATTGGAAGGCGATGGAAAGGAAATGGATGGGAAAAGAAAGGAAGACAAACGAAAGAAGGGAAGACAGGGGAAAAATGGAAGAAGAGTAGAAGACAGGGAGAAGTCTGGCCAGAAAAGGTAAGGGAAGGAATATAAGGGAAGTGAATAGAGGGGAATGGAAGGTATGGAAGATGAAAGGAGGAGAGAGGATGAACAGAAGACAGGAAGAAGGCGGAATATTTGGCCATAGGAGGTTGGGGAGGGGATGGAAAGGAGAGAAGGAAGAAAAAACAGATGATCAGAGAGGATGGGAGGGAAAGGGACGGGAGGAGAAGGAACAGAAACAAAGGAAAGGTGAGGAAAGAGACAAAGAAAAGAAAGGGGAGGCTGACCGGATTAGAGTTGAATGAGGGGAGGATAAGGGAAGCAAGAGACGGAGAGAACGGGTATGAATGAAGGGGGACGAGAAAGATGGAATAGAATATATAGAACGGGAGGGGTGGAACAGGGGGGGAAGGTCGGGGGACGGGTGGGGAAGAGGAGGAAAAAAGGAACAAGGAACAAGGAGGAGAGAAGAGATAAGGGAAGAAGAGAAGATACGATGTTGGACAGAAGCGGCAGGGTGGGGTGTGGGGAATGTTGGAGATACTGAATGTGAGGAATTAAAGTAGGGCAGACCAGCATCATGCCGGGTTCCCTACAGGTGTCTCTTCTTAGATAAATATAATCGTTTGGAAGCAGCAAGAACACAAACTCATTGCACTTATGAAGGTAATCCTTCACGCTAATGACGTATTTCATAGCCTAGTTAATTCTTGCTATCGCAACATATTTCATTCTGCTTTTGGAAAACCACTCGATGTGAAGGAGAATATAAACATTATATCTACACCCCTACAGATCAAAATTCCCTCTCTCCTGATCTAAATACATTCGTCCAGAAACAGCAAGCAAGAATTTTAAATAAGTCACTGGACTGATGGGGTTAATGACGACAGCTTCTAATCTTTTTCAGGACTAGAGGTTTTCTCTTAGATTTGGCGGCGGAGACAGCGGCGACGACGACGGTGGTGATATTGGTGGTGATTATACAGATGACGACAGCGGAGACATCTGCTCCTAGCACGCGTGTATATAAGCTCCTTTCTGTGACTCCCCCTTCGTTCAGTAAATAATAGGCCGGTTCAGAGGTTCAGTGTAAGTAGTCTCTTCCATAATATGCTCTTGGTGTTCCATGTCCAAGTGCTGAAATATTCGTACACTGTCTGTACACGATGATGGGTGAGGCTGAGGCATGTGGTGTGTGTGTGTTTGTGTGTGTGTGTGTGTAAAGTAGACATAATCGCCTTCCTCAATTCCCCCTTCAGCTGTCGCATTTGTATTTAATCATCCATTACCATTTTTGTCCAGGTGAAGGTCTCCCTACGCTGACAAAGGGTGAAAGTCTATTTCTACAGCCCTTTCACAGCGCGGTTTATCTTCACTATTGTACTGTCGCTAATTCTGATGAGAAAAAAAAAAAAAACAAAGTAAAAAGGTTGAAAGTTACGAGTCGTAACAATATGGGACTGGAAACGCTACTTTCTTCATTATTTATTTACTTATTTACTCTTTTCTGTGACCTCTTCGACCCAACACGATGATAATATCTGATGCATGAACCCGCCAGTCAGGGAACACAGTTATCTACGACCCTCCTTTGAATGTCACGGGGGAATCACGTAACTTTACAAAGGCCACAACTCGCTGACTTTTTCCCGTCACCCACTATGAAGCTGACATAATTTCCGGATTCCTTTAATCTCTGTTGCCGTGATTGCTTTTGCGTTTCATTATGCATTATGATATTTCTAGATACTCCGAACACGTGATATAACTTTTTTTCGTCAGTCGGCAGCGGAAGAGCAGTGGTTTCATGAGCTCCAGTCACAACATATATAACATCCAGTGTACACTTCTAGTATGTGTGCTGCGCTGCGCTAAATGGATTCAAACCATTCTCCAAGAGAACGTTTTTCCTATTTTATTTTGTCTAACACCAGACGATGTTATCCATCTCAGGAGACACCATAACTGGAAGGATTAAACCCCATTAACCAGTTCAGGCACACGACGTCTGTCTTACACTATTATGGATATCGCCACAACACTTGTTTCAGCTTAGCGGAGGCCCTGTGACTTGAGGAAGTTAAATAAATTGTCTCTAAAATCTTCTGTCAAACTGAAACACAGTAATATCTGAGAGCTGTGATGATTCTTTGAGTAAAGAGGTTGTGCATATACATATGTAAGAGTATTAAGGATTTGGTTCAGTCATTTTTTTTTAATAACTTCAAATTTTTTAATAACTAAATAATGAGCATGTGAGTGCGAACACAAATCTCCGTTTGAGACCTAGCTCAAGCACAATTTTCATGAAATCAAGAAAAAAAAAAATGCAGTCTTTTCTGAGGAGTATGTGTGATGTGTACTGTACGTGTATGTGTACATCTTCATCGAAACTCAATGAAAACAACAGCAACACCAATAAGCCACAACAAATAATGAAGTGAGTATTTATGTGACGTGTACAACTGCAATTACAGCCACATACTGTATACTAGCATCCTAACCATTAACTTCACACCTTACCTTCACCCTTACCACTGACATTACACCTCATCCTAACTCTTGTCATTGACCTCACACCTCACTCTCATCCTTACCCTTGCCAACACACCTCACCCTAACCCTTACCATTAACCTCACACCTTATCCTAACTCTTGCCATTGACCTCATCACCCTTACTCTTACCATTAACCTTACACCTCACCCTTACCCTTGACTTCACACCTCACCCTGATCCATACCAATAACCTCACACTTCACCCTCACTCATACCATTCAGCTCATACCTCACCCTTACTCTTTCCACTAACCTCACACCTCACCTTTGCCCTTAATCCCACACCTCGCCCTTACCATTAATCTCAAACCTCGCCCATTCCCTCTAAAAACTTCTATTCCTACCCACATTCTCACAATTAAACAAAGTAAAAATGAAAATGTTAAAAAAAAAAAAAACAGTAGTATACCCGTACTTAGAGAAATTAATATAATGATGGGGAGTGTAAAGTGTAAAGATGCAGCTAAAATCAATATTCCCCTATCCCAGTAGAAAATGTAAATAACAGATATATTGCAAATGTCAATATGCAGCTACAGTTAACATGAAAGCCCTGAACTCCATTCGACTTCATCTTTACGGCCATACTCCCACAACCATTTGCAAACGCCTACACCCACCCTTAAATTCACCATGGTCCCACCCTCAGCCTTATACACCACCCTCACCCCCACCCCCACCCTCACCCACCACTGAGCCCCCTCTCTTCCCCATTGCTGCAGGGAGTGAAGGTGCTGCTGCTATCTGATGCCACCGTCTGATCGCTCCCACCTCCTGATAACTTTCACTTTGACATACTGTTTGCCGGCATCAGACGTCGTAGCTGAGACTGGAAACTTACCTTACGATAATATTAGTGCCTCATAACTCTTTCTACAGTAAGGGCATGGGATAGAGGAATTATTTGCAGTCATCTTTTTTCCTCGTTCTTCCTGGAAAAAAAAACCCTAATTTGCTAGCTACTGTAAGTGAAAGAGGGAGATGTGGAGAAGCCGCCAATCTGATAAAACTACTGTACTACGTAATAACATGAAAGTGGTCGGAGTGGGGGCCCGAAAACTCTCCTCTTTTGTTCTGCAGAAGAGTAAGTCAGAGGAGAATATCTGTTAGACTTTGACTGGCGTGGTTGTAATATGCGTGGATGTAGTGTAATGATATGGCAAGAAGTGTGGGATGGATTAAGGCGTTTTATGAACGGACGTTGGATGCAGATCGATGTCTGCATACAGACAGACAGAAATGTGAGACAGGCGAGGTGTTTTACGAAAGTGAACCAGATGTAATGGCTTTTAAGTGTAACGAACTGCAGCGAAAGATGATGTTAGGGATGGAAGTGGGATGATGTAGGGAGTGAGTAAAAAGATAATATCAAAATAAAAGGGCTGCAGTCCTGATCACAGAAGTACGGAAGTATTTGCAAGACTGTTAATAGGTAAGTGTTGGTTGTTAAGGGTTAGGATGAAAACTAACAATGATAAATGGCCGGCAGTAGGTGTTTATGGACAAGACAGTGATATGAGTGTAGATGATTTTTTTTTTTTTTTTTTGTGTGAGGTTTTGAAGAGAGGCAGTAGGTATGGGTTGTGCAAGGATTACTTGTAAAGGGTAAAGGATGAGCCAATCAATGGAATAACAAGGAAGCATGTGACATGAGGAGTACTGACAACGCTCAAATTCTTGTCACGCTATGATCTCACATAAGAATGTTTATCAAAAACACAACTGAAAAACGATACATCCCTAGAGTATATATGGGTGAGGAGTGAACACCGTGCTCTGATGGACTGTACTGGTGGATGCTGGATAGGCGTGCAGTATCTGGCAACATGTAGTTAGACAGATTATACAAATAATACTTTGTCATTTGAGTGCGAGTGAACGAATAATTGAGGTACGAGTACGCCTAAAGTGTATGAGGTTGTTATGTCGTTGCTGAGTAGGGACATTAATAACACTGGATCCATGAGAAGAAATGGGCAAAGAGGTGAAGTGGGCCAAGCAGTGAGGTGAGCCAAGACGAGATGTGGGCCAACTGTGATGTGACGCAAGAGATGGAGCAAGCTAAGCAATGGAATGAGCCAAGTGGAGGTGAAATATGGAGTAAAATGAGAATACAAAATGACTTAGGTCAAGGGGTGATGAGAGACAAGAGGTGAAGTGAGACAGGAGATAAAGAGAGAGGTGACGCATGGGAAAGAAGTAAAGTGAGACAGGGCGAAGAAAGAGATGACGTGAACAAGAGATGAAGTGAAAAGGAAGTAATGTGAGGTGAATTGAAACAAGAAATAAAGTGAGGTGAAGTGAAATAAGATATAAAATGAGGTGAAATGAAGTGAACCAGGTTAGGTGAGGTGAGAGAGTATACAGTACAGTACAGGTTGAGGTGACGACGTTACTGTGCTTGCAGGTGTCGCTCAATGCTCAATATTTCAGTCCATCACATAATACAGTGTCAGGGAACAGACGTAAAGATATATGGATAGACATAAATTAAAAAGAATAAACATACACAGTTTCATTCTTTCTCTGTCTTTTCCATACAACCCTCTATGACTTCTTTTCTTCCTCCTGTTTTCCTCTTCCACTTCATTACCTGTTGTAGTCTCTCTTCTTCTTCCGCCACATTGCATCCTTTTTCTTCTGCTTCTCTCACCTTCTTTTCTAACCTTCCCTTCCGTCCACTCCTTACGTCTACCTCTCTCTCTCTCTCTCTCTCTCTCTCTCTCTCTCTCTCTCTCTCTCTCTCTCTCTCTCACTCTCTCTCGCTCTCTCTCTCTCTCTCTCTCTCTCTCTCTCTCTCTCTCTCTCTCTCTCTCTCTCTCTCTCTCTCGCTCGCTCTCGCTCTCTCTCCCCACGTGTTTCCTTCCCTCCCCTCAGACATTTCCCCCTCCCCATCTATTTCAACCTTTATGGCACTCTTTTCTCCAATTTTCTGCCAGATTCTCTTTTCCTGTATATTCCCCATATTTTTTCTTCACTTCCTCTCTGGTCTTTCTCTTAGCTCCGTCCATTGTTAACTCTTCTAGTCATCCTCCTCCTACTGTTTCTCACTTTACCCTGATTATTTCTCATTTCATTCACTTCTTGGCCACGTCTCCCTCTTCTACACATGCATCTTTTCCCTCTGCTACTCTTACTCTGTCTTGACTCTCCCTCTTCTCTTTCTCCTCTTCCTCTTTCTTCTTCCCATCCTCCTCGTGCTTCTCTTTTAATTACTTCTACTTTACCTCGAATTATCCTCTTTTTCTTTCTCTTTATCACTTCCAGCCTACACTCTTCTTATTTCTTCAAACTCACTTTTCTTCCTCTTCTTTCTTCCTCATTTTAATTCCCTTCGTCCTCCGACTCTGTTCTATATTTGTCCTCTTTGGTTGAACGAGAGAGAGAGAGAGAGAGAGAGAGAATAAAAGGTTAGGAAGACAGTGGGATGAGAGGAGACCAAAAAAAAATTAATAGGAAAAATGTGCAGGAGAGCGATAAAGGAATGAGAGAGAATGAGAAGTGGCAGAGCTGATGATCTTATGTCACATGAGCAAGGGAGCGAAGAGTGAGTGAGAGAATCAGAGCAGAGAGAAGACAGTTGTAGGAAACGAAGACAGAAGAAAGTAAGATATGATGGATAGAGAGAGCGAACAAGACACGGACAGTCTAAGGAATATGAGAAATATAAGAGTGGGGGAGGTAAGTGAGGAAGGAGGAGGTAAAGCAGAGAAAAATAAGATACGAGATGAATAAGACAGAAGTGAGACAGAGACACGTGAGGGAGTGAGAGCTGAGCGGGAGGATGAGTGAGGGAGAATGAAAGATAAGGGAGGGGTACAGAGATATGGTGAAGAATGAGAGATAAGGGAGAGGATGAGAGAGAGTGAGAAAAACGAATTAAAATCAGACAACAGAACCCAATTAGTGTCAGCACGTCCGGTCCACTACCCCCCCTCGCGCGTGCAGACACACACACACACACACAAAGTCCCCATGTAATTAGAAGTTAAAATGAATGAGGTATGAAAAAGGAGAGTAAGAGCAACTGCAAAAGGGCAAAGAAGGAAGGAGAATGACGTGAAGGAACGAAGGGTGAAGATAATTATACGATAGTTATTGCAAACAGATATGACAGGATTTTAGGGAAGAAGGTGTGAGAAGATAAAAATGTGTAATAAAGAAGGGGAGAGAATATAAAGGTCAAGGTTACCACAAGTCTCCTTTTGTTTCAACATCTTCCTTCCATATTAGTCTTTTACATTCCTTTTTAATTCTTCTTACTGAGTCTCTCTCTCTCTCTCTCTCTCTCTCTCTCTCTCTCTCTCTCTCTCTCTCTCACACACACACACACACACACACACACACACACACACACACACTCAGACGGAACTGAGTATCACAAAGTAAAAATTGGTCGCTTTTCTCCTTCCACCGTAAGGGTGTTAACCCCGACAGTAATAAAGGTCTGCCCTACCCTTAGCATTATTTGGTGGTGGCCGCATGAAAAGCTAAATTAAGAATCGTACTGAAGTTATTAGTGAAGACAGTTTCTTTCCTCTCGAACACGTGAGATCTTTGATCGGTGAGTACAATCAACTCTGGTAACCTGAATGTAATACAAAATAAACCACCGCTCTAAAAGGGTTCACTGCTGTCTGGTTTTCTCTAGTATATCTCATAGAGAGAGAGAGAGAGAGAGAGAGAGAGAGAGAGAGAGAGAGAGAGAGAGAGAGAGAGAGAGAGACAATATGTATGATAACGACAGAAAGCGAGTGTAAAAGAATGCCAGAGAGTGTGAAGGTGTGTCAAATATCAGACACAATACATCACACAATGTCACTTCACTACTTTTTCTACTTAGATAATCTTTTAACTGGCTAAGGACATGACCAGAATGATCTTTTAATGTGCTGAGTGGCGTTTATGCTGTTTCAGGATTTAAAAATGTGAATATTCTTTTTACTACTGTCATATACTCGTATTTATCACCGCCATCCAGCCAGGATGAGAATCCTTTTATGTAAGGGCGAAGGTTTTGTCGTCTTAGTTTTAATACATAGCACTTTTTTCTCTTTCCATAAAATTCTCGAGCCATTTTGTCTGCAGGATAGACAGAATTAAAACCAGTAAAAGTCGACACTTTCAGAGATAATGAATTATAGGGAGCCAAAGCAAGATACGCCAATTTCGAGATGGCTGAACATATTGCATTTCAATGACTGGAGGTCAGAGGCAGAGAGAACTAAGAACTGAGAAATTCCTCGAGCTGACAAGGTGTCTACAGTATATACATGAAAATCATCATCGGTTAATTTTTGCATAAGGAACCACACAGAACAGGAGTAAGTGTATGTAGCAAGGCATGTGCTTTAAATCCTACCCATACACTGACGTATATCGTACTTAATTTTACATACCCTCTGGTAATTTCATCTTACTTTTACGAGAATTTCCGCAATGAAACAACGAAACGTTCGGAATATCTAACCTCCATGAAGCTGCTTATGCAGAAGACGTGTTATGATCTTTACAAGGAAGGAAGACACCAAGGATGCATAGAGATGATAAATGATGTGATTGTGCATTGTCGAAGATGGAGGATCAGTCTTGTAAATGATTGTGGTGACCTAAAATTTGAAGGGATGGAGCTGCTTAGGTATTAATGCAACATTTCTTTTGCCCCAATCAGAAATATATTTTTGTACCACATAGCTATGTGTGTCAGTGCCAAATCCCATGTCTGTGAAGTGACTGTTGTGATGGACGTTGCGAAAAGCAGATGGAAAAGTTAAGAGTGAATTGATCAGAGTATGCGTGGCTAACGGCTGGATGCACTGCTCGAAAGATTACTGATGAATATTAGGGAGATATAGCGAACGGCCAGAGCCCCGAGGAACACCACTACTGACAGCCACAGAAGAACACTGACAATCTACAACAGCAGCTGCAGAACGACCTGAATGGAAATCGCAGTGATTGAGGTACAGACGGAACAGAAACCGTAGGATGGCGGCTTGGAAATACAATATTTGTGTCAAACTCTGTCAAAAGTCTTAGAGACGTCTAATGCAATAGCAGTGGTTCCATCCGAAACCCGGAACGAGGATGGCCAGGAATCTGGAAAAAATGTTGAGATCTCCACTGGAGCGTCCCTTATTTATCACAGCAGAATGACAGAGAAGGCAAAGAGAAATCTTCATTGTTGTGATAAAAGAATGGATAAAACATTCGAAAACTTTTTTCTTCCTTCACCTAAACTGCATTCCCTCCCTTCCTTTCCACCCACCTCTCTCTCTCTCTCTTTCTCTCACTCTCATGTGTAAGCAAGCGTCCTTCCCAGGCGGAAGTTAAAGATAACCGTCATCTTTTTCTTCTCCCGCCCACTCTTTCTTTGACTTACTTCCTTTCTTCCTCCCCTCTTTTTTTTTCTTTTCTGCCCACTCATTTCCTCCTCTTGTCTCCCTCTTTCAAAGCTTCCCCTTCTTTCCTTCTCCTTCTACTCTCCCTCTTTTACCTACCCTCCTCCTCCTCCTGTTTCTCTCAGTGTTTCCTCCTCCCCTCTCTTCTTTCCCCCACGTCCCCTCTTCTCCACGCCCACCAGTAACTTCTCCCTCTCCTACCCACTTTTTTTTCTTACCCCGCTTCCTCTCTCCCACTATGCCTTCTCTCCTTCTTTTCTCTCTGCGTCTCCCAATCACCCTCTATCTTCTCCTCTCGCCTGTCTCAGACCTCCATTTTTCAATCTCCCACCCATTCTCTTTTTTCCTCCCCTCTCCTCTTCCCATCACAACCTCCCCCCCCTCCTCTTCCCATTCTCTTACCCTCCCTTTCTTTTCTTTCCCTTTCCTCTCTTACTCACTGCTCCCTTCCCCTTTCTTCTTACAATTCCCTATTTCTCTCTCCCATACCTTCCTTCCTTCTTTACTTCCCCCTCTTTTCACTCAATTCCCCATTCCCATTTCCTATATCCTTGATGACTACAGTGTGTACCCCCGACACACACACACACACACACACACACACACACACCACTTATCTGGCAAAACCTGTGTTGTTTCTCCATCTGTTACTCTATCGGTATTGAAATCTCTCTCTCTCTCTCTCTCTCTCTCTCTCTCTCTCTCTCTCTCTCTCCCTCTCTCTCTCCCTCATACAATGGGATCACTGCTCTCCCCACATACCGAATTTTGAGTTATCGAGCAAAGAAAAGTTTTACTTTAATTGTTCTGGTAATTAATAAATCGTTTACCTACAAATATCACAATCAAAACTGGTTTAATTGCACACTGTTATGGTGACTGCCAAGTCATAAAAGGATTTCTGAAAGTGTTCATCCATGATTTATTAAGATACATCTGGAATACTGCTAATACTCATGGGCTAATAATCATTTTGCAAACAAATACGATATTCCTGTACAGGAGCAACAAGTGGTGATATTATAATGCTTGACGTTAATTATTTTGCTGCTCCATATTACCTATTCTGTAAGAGACCTAATTATCCCAGCATTATTCCTTATCGTGTAATGTGAGGTGGACGGTGTGGGCATGTGCGTGTGGCAGCTGGCCCACCTGCTGGAGTGCAGAAGGCAGCAACAGGCGATCCCTTCCCTTTACCCGCACCCTCACCCTTACCCTGTAACCACCCTGCCTGTCAAGCTGGTGGTGTGAGAGGAACATGGAGCTTCAGTGTGGTGTATTGGCCTGGCGTGGAGGTGGGTTGGGGGAAGGGGAAGGGGTCAATGCAGGGTACTACAGGGCACACGGATTTATAGCCCGGGGGGAGGGAGAGGGGGAAGAGAGGACAGGAAAAGAGGAGAGGGGAGGAACAATATATTTTTTCAAATGCCGACCAGTTTTAACACATTTACTGTGTTGTCTCCCTCCAATTGAATAAAACTGTCTGGCGATAGCCAGGATGCAATAAAATAACATCGTACGGTATGAAATGGGTTCATGGAGTTTGTTAATGAAAATCATTTTCCTTTTTGAAATAACAAAAACAGGACCAAAATCCGCGTCGGCTAAAGTTGTCCCTTCCAGTGTTTGGTGAATGTAGGAGCAAAATTCAAAAGTCGTTATGTCCACCTCCCTGTACACCTAACCAAGCACATAGCGGCCCTCACCCCTCACCCGTGTATAACACAGAGACATTAAAACTTAAAAGATGACAGAGAAAATCATCATTACCATCATCATCATCATCATCATCATCATCATCTTAACTACTACCACCATTATCCTCATCATCATCATCAACATCTCATTAAACCATCATCACTACGATCATTATCATCATCATCATCATTACCATATCATCATCATATTTACCACCACCGCCATCATCATCATCATCATCATCATCATCATCATCATCATCATCATCACCTAGATTACCACCACCACCCATCATCATCTCAGCAAAAAACTACCATTACCATCATCATCATCATCATCATCATCATTACCATCATGATCATGATCATGATCATGATCATCACCATCATCATCATCGTCATTACAACCGAACACTACCACGAACACTACCATCATCATCATAATCGTTATCATCATCATCTCAACTATCATCATTATCATCATCATCATTATCGTTGCGTCCCTCCATCTGACTTCAGATTACTTACAAAAGGGCGCATTGAAATCTGAGATTATTTTGTACTTTTTCATTATTTTCAAAAAGAAACTACTTAAGACAGCATTCTACCTATCAAAAGGCACCAGTTAACTATAAGACACATAATTATGTAAAAATTTCGTGACTCTATAGTTAATACTTCGATTTTTGCTTCGGAAACGAAATCTCTAAGCGTGTTTACTTTTCCATTATTAAAAAAAAAAAAAGTAATAATAAGACATAGCATTCTACCTATCAAAAGGCACTAGTTCACTGTCCACATAACTATGTGAAATTTTATGACTCTATGGTTAATACTTTCTGAGATTTGCTCCGGAAAAGAAATCTCTATGCCCGGCCAGCCGTCCTGCCGCCCAGCGCTGCAGTTCACTACTCTCCTATGTCAGGTGGAGGGTAAAAAGGAGCAGTTACCAGTGAAGCTGCGATAACAGAGGGAAAGAGATGCAACACTGCCAAGAAGAGAGTATGTGAAGGGAGTCTGTACGGGGAGAAAAGTTGATTAGAGGAAAATTCTTTGACTTCACGCTGCATACAAGTGCTGTATGTGGTGAGTTCCTCAACATCTGAGAGTTGTAGTACCCACAGGGGTGAATAAGACCTCTGAATGAAGTCAACAGCCATACACGGGAAAAGAAAGTATAGAATAGGGTCAGCATACCCAGCCTCATGGAAGTGAACTTTGCAAAGGAGTTAACATGATTTTTACAATGTGTGTGTGTGTGTGTGTGTGTGTGTGTGTGTGTGTGTGTGTGTGTGTGTGTGTCCATCACCACACAGTCACGGAAATGAGTGCTATAACATAGGCAGCAGTCACCATCTGCCACACCCGGCCGCACTCTGTGATATATGAGTGCCGCAGGGAGCCACTACAGAAAAAGACCTTATTAAAGGAAAGAGCTGACGAAGTTACACAGAATTCCACAACTATCCAGACACGCAAACTACACGGACTTTACGATACTTACTTGTGGGGCTGGAGCGCACTGGATAAAAAAAAAAAAAAAAAAAAAAGAGGAGGGGAGGATTAGATTGGAAGGGATTGTGATAGAGAGTCACACAGCTATACGGATACATAAACCATGCTGCATGGTTATTACAAAAGAAAGCAAACAGCAAGAGACCTGTTGGTCCATTCGCAGCTGTCTGGTATACGAAAGGTTATAACTGTAAAAAAAAAATAAATAAATAAATAAATAAAAGGTTAAAGACAAGGATAAAAAACAAGGCACGGAGGAGCGTGGCGGGGAGAGCAACTGCAAATACAGATAAAGGGATGAGGCTGGAAGGAAGTAGCGTTACAAAAAACTACTAATTATCAATCAAGTGCGCTTTTTGAGCTCGTGACGGGCGAGTGAGAACCATGTTATCACTATTTCCCCTGGAGATTTCCCTTGGTGATTTCACTGTCAAAAATAGCAAAAACGTTAATATAAAATTTTAGGCGGAATCTTAAATATTTATTTGCTAGAGCTTATCAAAAAAAAAAAAAAAAAAAAAACACTTACGACGGAGAATCTTTTTAAATTTTCATTTCGTAATTGAGGCGTTCACCGGTTAGAGCCGAACACTCCATTGGAAAACTCGAGACCCCAAAGAGTTCCTATGCCTTTATGGGTGAGTTTTTAGTTGTTAACAAAATTTACTGAATGAATGTATGACATGCAGAAAGAATTTCAACTCTACTTCACATACAAGTACCGTAAAGTTATTAGCTTCTACTTAGTGTGGCGGTCGGGTCAGGCCGGGCAGCTCATTTCCAAACATAACTGAGAGTAAACATCGTTTGCTCACTCGTAATAAAGAAGTTTAAGAACACAATAGCAAAGACAAGTGCTCGTGGGCCTTTTGGGCCCCTCGCACTTGCTCCTGTGGAGGGCTCTCGCGTTTATGTGCTGTTCTAGTGTAACGTTGTCACTTGGATTTTTTGCAGCTAACCAACTGGTGTTATTTGCAGCTTCGAGAATGGAACCCAAGTTGTCCGAAATACTTCAGTTGTACAGTCAGGGAAAGTTCCGCGTTACCCACTGTTCGAAGCATTGGTGGCGACAAATAGTCACGAAGCAGCAGCGAGACCCTACATGTCTGGTAACTGTGAAAGGGACTGAGGGTGGCCGGGGGTCGGAGGGTTTGGAGATTTGCTCACGTCACAGGATCTATAGCCAATGATAATGCGTCTGACGTATTCTCAAAGTGAAAAAGCGTTATGTTGTTTGTATGGTATCACACTGTTCTCTGTGTCTGTCTACATTACTGCATATATAGTATACATGTTTACTGTCAAAGGTATGCTTCTTTGCCTTCGTTTTGTATTGCTAGATAGGAATGATAGTTGCAGAGACGGATCTTACAATTAGGACTTCTCATGTCATTACAAGTTAAAGTTTAATACACAAACTATCAACAAAACATTCAGGACTCATAAGGATAATGTAATGGCAAAAAACAGGTTAAATATATGGTTAACTGCAATAGCCTCTATTAACATGAAATTAGCAAGAGTAAATTTACCTAAGTCAGCCCTGATAAAATGAAAATACACTGGGTAATGCTCAGTTAATGCAAGATAAATTATTACAGATACAAAATATTATTAAAACTGGCTGACAAAATGAATCCTACATAAATTACAAAATCCTTACTAGGCCTAAGAATTAACCTTACGCTACACAGTACAAGAAAAAATGCAACAACAGTTATACTCAAATTACACAGCTGCTAGATGGTTGGAGACTTCCTGAGCACTCACAATAATAACTGTACAGGGGAGGACAGAGATGTGAACAAAATGAGGAGCAGATCTAAGTGGCAATAATGCAGAGACTGAGCTTATTATATAGGGGCCAGCAGACCTTGATACAACTTGTAAGAAGGACGCGCAAATGAAGTCATGGGGACAAAGAGTTGACAATCCTGCTCTGAACAACAGAAAGAACGACTTACTATACTATAAGGGAGGAAGGGTGGAGTGAGGTAGAACACGCTCGTGATCAAACATGCAGCATAATGTACGTTAGAATTACACAAAGGATAATGAAATCATAGGCTATGTAAGATCTCCCCACAAAGAAAAAAGAAATTTACAAAGGAAATTTCTTATTACTCTAAAATAATCTGTCTAAAGTCTAGATAAGCAATCTGCAATAACATTTTCTTTCCCCTTGACATGTTGTATGTCTAATGAATACTCCTGAAGAAGTAGACTCCATCTTGTCAATCTCTGATTTTTATCTTTACACTTACGAAGGAATTTCAGTGGGTTATGATCGGTATAAATGACTATGGGGTCAAAACCAGAAAACAAATAAAATGAAAAATGCTGCAAACCCAAAATCAAGGCCAAAAGCTCTTTCTCAATAGTTGAGTAGTTCTTTTGAGGTGGAGTGAACTTCTTACTGTAATAAGATACAGGATGTTCAATACACTGATCATCCTCTTGCAGCAAAACAGCCCCAGCTCCTGTATCACTTGCATCAACAGCCATCTTAAAAGGCTTAGCAAAATTTGGAGTAGCGAGCACTGGCTGACTTAATAGGATAGCTTTAAGTTTGCTGAAAGAGGATTCACAGTTATCGGTCCAGACAAATTTAACTCCTTTTTTCAGTAGGTCTGTAAGTGGTGATACAAGAATAGAAAAGTTAAGAACAAATCCCCTGTAATAACCTACCATTCCCAAAAATCTTTGTAGCTCTTTCCTACTTTTAGGTCTGGGAAGATCACTTATAACCTGAACCTTAGCTGCTGGTGGTGCAACATGTCCATCACCAATTACGTACCCAAGGTACTGAACTTTAGCTTGACCAAACTCACACTTTGATAAATTAACTACAAGATTAGCATGAACCAAACGCTCAAGAAATTTACTGACATGGCATAGGTGATCTTTCCAGTTGTCACTGAAGATTAATACATCATCAATATAAACAACACACCCTGCCAAACCCTCTGTTACAACATTCATGAGCTTCTTTAATGTGGCTGGTGCATTCTTCATACCATATGGTATTACCGAACATGCAAAAGTCTTTCCTAGTGTTACAAAATATGAGATCTCCCTAGCACGTTCAGTCATAGGTACTTGCCAGTATCCCTTTAACAAATCAAACTTACTTATGTACAGTCGCCAAACTTTCCACCTGGGCCACCTAGCCGCGAGAGGTGGGTAACGGGTGCTGGTAACAGTGTATTTGTTTGTTCGTTTGTACATGCTCGACGAAAGTTCGGATCATCAACTCTCGTCTTCCGTAGTGAACCTCAGAGTTCATCCCAATATTCGGTCGACAATTTTTAGCCAGAAGAATTTCAAAGGAACTTCTTGAAAGTATTGGATAATGCGAGTATTGAAAACAGTAAGTAATATAATCTTTAAAAATCGCATCTTTACATATATTACATATTTATAAACGTAATCATTTACATTATTATATGATAAACCCATGGCTCATCACTTAATCATTACGTGGATCACTGTGCTTGCAATGCAAACACGGCTATTGTTTTAACAGTTGATATATATTAAATATGTGAAACAGTACTGTGGATGACGTGGTAATTAACGCTTCCGCCAGCCGATCCGTGTGACGTGGTTCCACCCCAGTTAGAAGAGATGGGTTTCTCCTAGTAAATACCAAGCCCTTATCTTATGACCTAGTCTTAGTAGCAGGCAGTCAGCAACCAAAATCACATATCCTCGCACCCCGGGCCTCGGTGACGGGCGCTAAAGCGCCTAGGGTCATGGGATTAAAAAAAAAAAAAAAAAAAAAAAAAAAAAAAAAAAGTGTTCCAGCCTGTAATGATAATTTTATGTTCGTTATGTTGCATTTACCAATCATATAAGTAAGATGACAGGCAATGGTGATATAAATGTCCCAGCTATTCATGAAGCAGTAGCAATTGTGCTTCAAATGACTGGAAGCTTTTGCATACTGTGATGTAATGGTGGAGTCTTCATCTTGCTATAATGTGAGATAATGTTGTTTGGTGAAGACTCGATGAGCGTGTAAATGTGTGACCTCACACAAAAGCGGCACTGCTCACAATCAATTTTCCGTGTAATGTGTAATTCAGTCATGTGAAATGACTATAAAGGTGTGCTGTTATGACCATAGGCATATGAAATATGATACGGTAAGTCATTTCATAGCTGATATAATAGCCACATTCCGCAGCAGTATAAATAAACTCTTTGCCTGTTGAGGTGACGCTGTTTTAACATACCTCTTCGTGGTGCACCACAGAACACATAAAAACATCTACCTAAAGTACTACCAACGAGGAAATAAGCAACCGTTAACAGTATCTGAACATCATTCTAACGTATACTGGTCGTGTCATTCATGATGTGAATATGGAAGGTATCTTACTTGTAACTTGACATAGATGTTAGGTAACTGCATTCCTCTTCAACCTATACTGATAGTGGTATCAAGTGATAACCCTGTGAAATGGAATTACTGATATAAGGAGAGAGTGAGAGAGAGAAAGGCTTGGAGCGATTCCAGTATATAGTGCATTAACATGTTATGGTAACAATGTAAGAACAACATAGAAAATAAAATGTTTAGTGTTAAGAATGCAATATTTAGTAGAACGCTAATGGATCTCAAAGACTAGTTCGGCAATTATTATCACTGGCGGTATGAATAACGTAACCCCCCTCCCCCCGTCCGGCGCCTGCCCTGGCCTTCACTATGCCAAGCTCCTCCCTTAAGCAGCTCTCTCACCAGCTCGACCAGTTGCAGGAAACCGGTCGCATGGAATTGTTGCGTGCCATAGGTTGCACGGACCAAGGCCAAATAAGTATAGTATAATATATATTATTGTATTATATATAAGAGTATATATCTATATCATATTATATATATTACCTTATATAATTAATAATCATATTTATTTGGCCTTGGTCAGCGCCACCTATGGCACACAGTTTTCCGTGCGACCAGTTTCATGCGACTGGCTGAGCCGATGGGAGAGCCGCCTTACTCCTGAGACATTTTTCTCTCCACCCAACAACGTACCCAGCCGTCTATGGGATGAACTCTGACTCTGACTGAGGTTCACTACAGATGAAAAGAGTTGATGATCCGAACTTTCGTCGAGCATGTACGCAAGAACAAACAGATACACTGTTGCCAACACCCGTTACCCACCTCTCGCGGCTGGGTGGCCCAGGTGGAAAGTTTGGCGACTGTACCTAGCCTTTCCGATCTTGTCTATGCAAACATCCACGCGAGGGAGAGGGTGTCTGTTTTGGTTATCTGATTAACACGTCTGTAGTCGATGCAAAGCCGCTGTGACCCACCTGGCTTAGGGACTTAGGTGACAGGAGAACTCCACTCACTCTGACAGGGCTCAATCATCTTGTGGTCCAACAGGTAGCCAAGCTCCTTCTGGATGAGAGGAACTTTCACTGGGTTCACACGGTAAGGAGGCAATTTAATTGGCTTTGCGTCTCCAACATCGACATCATGCATCAACACAGTAGTTCTTCCTGGAGTGGCACGGAACACTTGCGGGTACTCCTGCAGTAATGCCGAAAACTCCTGCCTTTCCTCGGGAGGTAGATGAGAAAGCTTAGTCTGGAGATCATTCATGATATCAGGATTCTTCCCCAGACTATCACTCAGGCTCATACTGCATGGGAGAGCTTCACTTGCAGACTCGGGTGGAACAGCTACAGTGCAGACTGGATTATTTTCGTCCCGCCTGTGATATAACTTTAGCATGTTGATGTGACATAGTTGCTTGTTCTTTCTACGATCTGGTGTGACGATGACATAGTTGACATCACTGAGTTTCTTCTCCACGAAACAAGGACCACTAAACTTGGCTTGAAGAGGTTGCCCATGAACCGGTAGCAGAATCAAAACCTGATCTCCTGGCTGAAAGTGGCGTAACCTGGACTTCTTATCATACCAAGTCTTCATCTTCTCCTGAGCAGCTCCTAAATTCTCTCTCGCCAGCTATAAAGCAATGGACAGCCGTTCTTTGAACTTCATCACATACTCCAGCAGGTTGACGTCATCTTCCTCCGACAGCCAGCATTCCTTGAGCAGCTTAAGGGGTCCTCTTACTTCATGGCCAAACAGTAGTTCAAAAGGTAAGAACCCCAGTGATTCATTTGGAGATTCTCTTGCGGCAAATACAACAAATGGAAGACCTTTATCCCAGTCTTTCTGATGTTCCAAACAGTATTTCCTGAGCATCGATTTGAGTGTTTGATGATATCTCTCCAACGCTCCTTGGGTCTAGGGATGGTAAGCTGAAGACGTGATCTGGGTGATGCCCAACTCTTTCAGAGACTGCTTGAAAACATTTGACATGAAATTATTTCTTCGGTCTGACTGTACCTCCTTGGGCAGACCAAACTTGGTGAAGAACCCTAGCATTTCCTTAACCACGTTCTTTGCTGAGATATTTCTAAGTGGAATGGCTTCAGGATAACGAGTAGCCATATCAATGAGGGTCAACACATAAGAAAACCCTGAAGAAGTCTTAGGAAGAGGGCCCACAATATCCACCAACACACGGGTGAATGGCGCCTCAAAAGGAGGAATGGGAACTAGAGGTGCAACCTTTTCGGTCTGATTACACTTCCCCACAACTTGACAGGTGTGACAAGACTTACAATACCAGGAAACATCCCTGAAGATACCTGGCCAGTAGAAGTGTTTCAAAATGCGTGCCACAGTCTTCCTCACTCCAAGGTGTCCTGCCAAACTGGAATCATGAGCCACTCTAATGATATCCTGCCTACAAACACGAGGGATGACAACTTGATGTACAACCTCCCATTCACAGTCGGCTGATGCTGTTGGGGGTCTCCACTTCCTCATAAGTACTCCTGACTTTATATAATAACAAGTAGAAGCACCAGCTGACTCTTCCTCACTGCAAGCAGAGTTAGCAAGACCTTTCAACTCAGGGTCAGCAACCTGCAACTCAACCAACTCTTGACGAGACAAATTATCAACACTACGGGGTACTGCCTCATCTGGTGAGTGGTCCAAATTAGCAAGAAAAGTGTCAGCTAGGATAACATCATCATCATCATTATCCTCTAAATCACCAGTAACTTTAGACTTAGCCCTAGTGACAGCACATGCGTAGAACACATCAGGGACATCACAATCCTGGGTCGCAGCCACTGGCTCACTAGACAACTGAGGAGCTGGACACACTTGACTTCCACCAATATCATTTCCAAGTAAAAAAGTTACACCTGACATTGGGAGTGTCTCAACCAACCCAACCATAACGGAATCATTAACAAAACCAGACTCTAAATTCACTCTGCACAGAGGGACAGAGAAGTAATTATTCCCTACACCTTGTAAGATTACAGTTTCATCAGAGGAATTAACATTAGAGCCTAGAACACTGATCAGCATAAGGGATTGGCAAGCACCTGTATCACGATATATTTGAACTGATTTCCTGTCATTACTGTCCAGAGGACTGACAAAACCATCAGACAGGAAATTAGCACATGAACTCTTGAGAGTGTCACCCACGTTACTGCTCAAAAGAGGAGCTCCATTATGAGAATTTAAGTTACCCCTCAAAGCAGGTTCAGTTAACTCAGTTAAAGAATTCTGGGAACTCTCAAGGGTGGACACTAGACCAATTGACTGAATATTTCAAGACTCCTTTTTGTTCACATCACGCTGTCTCCTGAACATTTCTCCGTAGTATGACCAAGCTTACTACTATAAGTACATTTACTTTTCTGAAATCTAGAGGTGAAGCTGGTATTTACTTCCTGAGAAACATCATCTTTATTCTCCTTTCTGTTACCTGTACTCTGAGTAGAGGCAACGTACTTATTCTCAGCTTTCACTTTTTCTCTAGAATATCTCTTGTGAGTGAGAACATATTCATCAGCTAAAACTGCAGCATCAGACAAATTATCTATTTTTCTCATCAAGATATAGGCTTACATCTTTATTAACACACCTCTTGAAGTCCTCCAGCAAAATCATCTGCTTAAATTTACCAAAATCAGAATCCACATTCTTAGAATTTAACCACTGCTCTAACAGATCTTCTTTGATTTTTGCATACTCAACATGGGATTGCTTATCTTGCTTATAAGTTGTCCTAAATTTTACTCTATAGGCTTCAGGAACAAGCTCATAGACCTTAAGAATCAAGCTCTTAACTACATCATAATTAACAGATTGATCCTGAGGCAAAGATGCATATGTTACTTGAGCTTTA
>NC_137024.1:15059679-15139679 GCF_032717465.1 Coenobita brevimanus | reverse complement strand
ACTCTGTTCCTTTGTAGCATTGCTTCATTCTTTCTTTATCGCATATTCATTTTTTCCCGTTCATTCTCGCATTTACTTTTAGTGCTAGTTTTTCAAGCTACTTTCTCACAATTACTGTTCGATAATTTTTAAGGTGACTTAAATTCTTTTTCCCGACCTTCGACTCTTATAATCCCCCTTTTTTTGTGTTATTTTTCAGACTCTTTCATTCTTCCTTTATAAGCCTTCGTCTTTCGCTGTTTTTTCTGTCTTCATTTATATTTCACTTTTGATATCTTGTTTCCTCCATCATTTTCTCCTGTGTTTCCTTGTTAGCATTTTTTTTTTCAGCCTTTGTCTATTGTTCTTCCCATCTGTTACACGTTTTCGTCTTTGCCTCTTGTAATCCGCTTTTTCGTATTTTTTAATTCTTCCCTCTCAAAGTTTGTTTTCAATATTTCTTTCAACCTTTGTTCGTTAATCAGTCGCTCTTTTTATTTTAGCCTTATTTCATTATTTATTCTCTGCCAACCAATCACGTCTCTCTCTCTCTCTCTCTCTCTCTCTCTCTCTCTCTCTCTGTCTCCTTGATCTTATTTTTTTTTTAGCATATCACTATTGTTTTAGCATGTTTCAACCATTTAAAAATATTATTGCTTCAAAGAATACCTCTTGCAGTTGTTTCATCATTATTTTTTTATGAAAGCCAATTTGTTTGTTTGTTTGTGTGTGTGTGTGTGTGTGTGTGTGTGTGTGTGTGTGTGTGTGTGTGTGTGTGTGTGTGTGTGTGTGTGTGTGTGTGTTTACCACCTAGTATGGAATTTGTCTGACTAACACACTTTTTAAATTTATACAAAAAATTACAGTCAACACTTACAACTAGGTTGAGCGGGAATGCCAGAATGTTATTTCCTGGTGCAACATTAAGGTTTAACGAGGACACACACACACACACACACACACACACACACACAAACAGGACAGAAATTGTGTCCAATATAACAGGATGAACAAGAAGCGGTGCCAAGACACAGCAAACCAGTCCCCGGCAGTCATTTTAGTGCTGGCGTATAAACATAATAGGATATCTAGTCAATGATGTCATATCAAATCTGGAGTAAATCGGATGAAAATTGACGATTTTATGCCCATTTGAAATTTTAGGCCGGACCCACCTGACATTGACCTCTCTACCGGTAACTAGGGGATGACCCGCCTGATGTAATGAGGTATGTTATAGGATGCAGATTTGAAATATGCACCTTCAGGTCATGTCGATATGTCGAATTTGAAAGGAGTTATGGCGGAAACCATTTTTTTAACTTTTTTTTTTTTTTTTACATTTTTGGGGTCTACAGTCTGGGTTTCTCCCAAAATTTAATCAGATGATTAGAAGGTCATAGCCGATCATCACTGTAATTATGGTCAAAATCGCACCAGTAGTTTTCGCATAAAGTTGTTAACAGACAGACAAACAGACGGAAAGACAAACAAACAAACAGACAAACCGAGTGAAAACAATACCCGTCCCTGAGCCCCTACGGTGCGGAGACGGGTAGTAAACCCCCCAGCAGCCTGCCTACCTACGTTCCACTCAATTTCCCTCTATGAGTCCAACCTGAATTAAATTTACATTATAATAACACCAACCAAACAACATCATTTGAGACGCTTTGTAAGGGAGACACACTTTATAAAACTATGATGAAAGCTCTGATATTTGCACCATTGTGGAATTGAATGGAGCCTTAAAATATAAGTGATGTATGATACCAACATTTGGGAGGGAAAAATATAAGTTTCGATGTGAGAGTTGGGATTAAAAGTATTACATCCAGGTGTCTTTTTCTAATACTGATTATGACCATTTATCTCTACGGTCTCTACTCAACGTAGAAGAGATTTTTCAACTGAAGAGGTAAGATACAGCGCCTTCACTACAGAAAATCAATTCTAAGTCTACTGAAACTGCTTTGCCAGAATATATGTTAATAAATTTGTCATACAGCTTAAGAGTGAAAACTGTCGTGTGTCTTAAGGTTATTTCCTTGGCCAGTTCTACCTTTACTAATAATAAGCTTTTGTCATAGTAACCCTGTATTAGGTTAAATGCTGTTATGGTTTGTTCTAGTTGTATATTTCAAGATTCGGTAATGTTTGTTGTGATTTATAAATAGCCATAGAAATAGTAATATCGACGAATACTTTCCATTCTCCCTTCACGAAGTTTTAATAAGGAATCGATCATTTATTATAATGTCATGGAGATAAGAGCCAAGTGTTAACTCCAAGACTGCATAATTTAGGTTTGTGTCGTATGATAACTAGTTTCCAAACCAGCTGCAAAAGGTGTTAGAAAGTTGAGGACATAAAAATCTTCAAAACGAGAGACAGGTGTTCAAATGTGGTAAACATCCCTGGAGAACTGTCGCAAAGTGAAATTATATAATTCAAATCTAGCTACCAAATCGCAAAAACCAAAGACTTTTGACTCATCTCCCATCCAACGTTTCGATTAAGGTAAGAAATGAAGTCAATCTATATACAGAATATAAACGAGCGGCACTGTTTGTTTGTTAGTATGTTTTTCCTTCAATCACGCCCAACCCATGGGCCAGAGACACCCAGACCCGTTTATACTCGGAAACAGGGTGACCCAAGGATGGTTTTGGGGGGGTCAAAATTCGGATTTTGGTCATTTGAGGTCACCGGTAGAGTGTTGGCCTTTTTGGCCCAAGCAACGCCGGGTACCCCTGCAGCCCAATTTTTGGCATGAAGACTCACATGACCAGTTCGGACATAGGTTATGTGAGGTTGACCTCCGAGGTCATTTGAGGTCACCGGTCGGAGGTCATTTGAGGTCACTGGTAACAGTAAACAAGTGAGCACAAAATTAATACTGTGCATTAGTCTGCGAAAGCTGAAATAGAAAGTTCCTGGACCTCATTTAATCCCTCTTCAAAAGCATAAGAGGTACATGGTCTCTCTGGAGTAGAATGATTGAACTAGAACAAAATGTGTTCGCCTTATTGGCCCTGGCAACGCCGGATATCCCTGCTACCAAATGTATGAATAATGTGTTCAGCGTTTGCAACAACATAGACACATTCTTTACTATATTTATATACAAATACAAAGGGAAGGTTGTTATAGTAAGGACTCACTTGGGAAGGAGGGAGGAAGGAGTATATATGCTGAAGCAGTTCCCTTTTGGATTAAGAGTATTCTCCAAACACATGAGGACACATTACACTTGTACACACCTCACATAAATATTCACATATACATAATATATATAACACATCTACACTCAGAGCGTAATTTTAGCGATTTAATGGAAGTGAAGGAATGGATGTTTACTTGTGTACGTATTAATCCTAATGGCTAGGCCTGAAAATACAAGCTAGACTTGACCGTTATGAATTTGAAGCGGTAATAGTGTTCCAAGCGCTTAAAAAAAAAAAAAAAAAAAAAAATCATTCATCATACTAAAACTTATGACATTAGCTACATAGCCTACATCTGTACAATACTTAAATAAACCCCGAGTCATAACAGCCATTTCCATCTCCATTCGTAAGTAACCAGTAGAACACATAACAAGACGATTGTATGATGGACACAACGCTGACACACACACCTTAACCCTCAAACCTCTGCTATCCTCCATCACCTATACCCCCAAATCTCTAAAACCCTCCACCCACAACCCCCACACGTTTACTACCCTCCACCCATAACCCCAACACCTCTATCACCCTCCACCCATAACCCCCACACCTCTATCACCCTCCACCCATAACCCCCACACCTCTACCACCCTCCACCCATAACCCCCACACCTCTATCACCCTCCACCCATGACCCCCACACCTCTATCACCCTCCACCCATAACCCCCACACCTCTATCACCCTCCACCCATAACCCCCACACCTCTATCACCCTCCATTCATACCTCCACACCTCTACCACCCTCCACTCATACCCCCACACCTCTACCACCCTCCACTCATACCTCCACATCTCTACAACCCTCCATCTGTACTCCCACAACTCTACCACCCTCCACCCATACCCCCACACCTCTACCACCCTCCACCCATACCCCCACACCTCTACCACCCTCCAACCATACCCCCACACCTCTACCACCCTCCAACCATACCAGCACACCTCTGCCACCCTCCACCCATACCCCCACACATCTACCACCCTCCACCCATACCCCCACACCTCTACCACCCTCCACCCATACCCCCACACATCTACCACCCTCCACCTATACCCCCACACCTCTACCACCCTCCACCCATACCCCCACACATCTACCACCCTCCATCCATACCCCCACACCTCTACCACCCTCCAACCATACCACACCTTCATTCACCGTTACCACACAAATAACTGCTATTCGGTTCGTAAATCAGTGGTTTTACACTGGCTGGGTCAGGCATCATTTTAAGGGTAAGCAACACTAAGAAATTCTCAGGGTTGAACCTTACGATTCTCATGTCAATAACTTACGCCTGGTGGTCCTGTGGCTTATAAACCGCGGTCTGAATCCCACTGATAACCGTGGGGTTGTTTACCATATAATACGCTAGAGGGGTCGCTAGGGTTCCTGCCCATAAATTTTATGAACTACATTATGCTTATCCGTTACATTAATCTCACATCTTTTTAATATAAAAATTATACTAATTAACTACACCAGATTATTAAGCATTCATAAGCAAAAATTATCATTAAGGAAAAGGTTCACAAGAATTTTACCGAATGATATGGTCGGGTGAGAAGCGGACCCACAAATACTTTTTTTCCATGTCTATTTTACAGCTATTTTCACCACCGTATTTTATTTAGCTCAGCAGATACCTCTTGTTGTGAAGGGAATCGACTGAATCTCCTCCGTAGAATGATGTATACTGTTTTTCCCCCAACCCCCATCCCCACTCCACATTTGCGTTTCAATAGCCAGTCGCCGTGAGCACTTTCCCTACGTAAGGAACAAAACATAATTCTGCCACTAAGCTGCCCAAGCCATCCTCCTCTCACAACTTCACACGCATCAGGACAGACAGACAAACTCTCACTCTCTCTCTCTCTCTCTCTCTCTCTCTCTCTCTCTCCTGTAAGTCATCGGAGCGAAAGGGACAGCCTGGCGGGATTCTAAAGGGTCATTTGACGGTGCAGGGGGAGACAACATTAACAGATAGACAGACTTGTGGAGAGATAGACGTCAGATAGATAACAATGATGACATATGTCTGGATAGACAGATGAAAATGATGACTGCGACAAAGTATTTGGAACAGCGATAGAGACAGCTGGATGAGAGAGAACTGAACATAATGGACCTTACACACAAATATATGGATAAACTAAGAGACAGACAGATAGACAGACAGATATAGGTCTATAGACAGACAGACAGATAAACAGAAATATACAGATTGACATAAACAAACTGATCTTGTACAGATATGGATAGATGGGTATGAAGATATATGATAGGCAGATGAACACACCCAGATAAATCTACTCAAAAAATGTATATAATACTGATAAAGGACATATAAATAGACTAAGTAAAGTCATAACCAAACAGACATATACTGTAGAGCGTGGCCCCTGAAGTGTGTCCAAAATCAGACGTATTGTATATCCTTGGGTTAAATCTGAGTAACATGCGATATGTCAACATGGGTCCAGTACCGAGCTACAGTTGACTACTGATGACTTTGTGTTAAAATATTCTCTTCAATTACTCCAGGCATTATATCGAATACGAACTGGAACCCTGATGACAGAGCAGTAGACACTCAAAAAAATAACCATACATAACGTCTGATATTATTACAGGCAAATGGAACAATAGGTATTGGTATAGCCTTTGGTTCCTTCTTCCTAAAAAAAAAAAAAAAAAAGAATAGGCAGACAGGTGTATAGGCAGATGATGACAGACACAGAACGAGGGAGATATTGGGTAAACAGAAAAAAAAGGAGAGAAAAAGGGTAAACATAAAGAAGACACACACACACACACACACACACACACACACACACACACACACACACACACGCAGAAACTCATCTTCAGTGCAGTACAGCAATTTCCTCCACCCTTTCACAACCACACGTGGGATTCCCAAGTTCATTTCACAGTCCAAACACGGGGTATGCAAAACATCAGAAGAAAAAGAGTGAATGGGTTAAAAAAAAATACTGATATATAGATAGATAGATAGATGGATATTTACACACACAAACCCCGATACATCTGGTTCTTACCCTTGTCTTGCAATCCTTCCCTTATTCCTTAACTGAACACTGAGGCTGGAGTAAAGATTGGCTGAGACCTAACTGTGACGTGACTGGCAGCAAATATTCTCCTGGATGGGATCCTTTTTTACTGGAACTGTTCGGCCCATATTCGCAGAAATTCACAAAATTCTGAAGTAGTCTTCACAGGATTATCTTCAAACATAAGACATGAAATATTCCAGCCCTCAACATTTACCATCAGCTTTATTCCCGTCGGCACGAGCCTTCTTTCTGACTTTCCTCATAACCCCATCCAATTAAAAGTTCTTGGCAATCTCTCTCCGACATTTATTTTTTCCACCAATTAAATCTTACATATGGGATCTACTATTTTATTGTTTTTCTTTTCGTTTTCTGTACCACTTATGTCTCTTACCGTTTAAATCCCACATACAGTTTTTAGGTGCTGACAAGCATCTCAAAATGTCATAATCACTGTCTGGCTATGTAAGTGGTAGAGTTGTAAGTATGTGGCCGAAAGCAGTTAAGGAACCTAGCAGTAGTTTACTAATATTCTCACACAGGTCTATTCCGGTTTTAACCAAACTTCCTGAATGCGTTAAGGGTAAACTAAAGGGTTACCTATTGTTTTATTAGAACAACTTGTCAAAGATCAAGGTCACATAGTGAGTTGAACTTAATGTTATGATCCGTGAAAAGATTAGCCTAATGTCACATGGCGACGT
The DNA here is from genome assembly GCF_032717465.1 of Coenobita brevimanus. Lineage (NCBI taxonomy): Eukaryota > Metazoa > Arthropoda > Malacostraca > Decapoda > Coenobitidae > Coenobita > Coenobita brevimanus. Next base: position 15,132,685 of record NC_137024.1, on the reverse strand, counting down.
AGAAATTCGACCAATGTGTGTATGCATGTGAACAAAATATACAGTACAAAAGTTTTTATCTTACTAGTACAAAACTTAGAGCGGAAGATCAACCAAAGGTTTGTCCAACTGTCTCTGAGAATAATCGGCCAAAGGTCAAGATCACATGGAAAGGTCAACTTAGAAAGATTTTATCTGATTTAGATCAAACTTACTTAAAGGGTCCAGGGAATACCAAGAATGAAAAAAAAAAAAAAAAATAGAGGTCCCCCAAGAGGGGAATCACACCAGCCGCAAGCAGATACACATCTAGCGTTGCTCGGAATATGACTTTGACCTTGACCTACTTTCACGAATTTCGAACTCGTAAGAGATTTTCATCCCTACTACACATCTGTAAATTTTTTGTGATGGCATCTTGAGCGGCTGCGAAGTTATCGTGCTAACAGACACACAGACAAACAAACTGAAAACAATACTTGTAGGAGATTTTCATCTCTACTACACATCTGTAAAATTGGTAATGATCACATCTGTAAAATTGGTAATGATATTTTGAGAGGTTGCGAGGTTATCGTGGCAACAGACAGACGGACCTTGACGTACTTTCACCTATTTCGAACTCATTTTTTTTTTCCCCTACTACACACCTGTAAATTTTTTTTATGATATCTTGAGCGGTTGTGAAGTTATCACGAAAACACACACACACACACACACACACACACACACACACACACACACACACACACACACACACACAAATTGAAAACAATACCAGCTTCGCTTCGCTGCTCGTAAAAACTAGAGGCCCACCAAGGGGGGAATCACACCAGTCGCGAGCTGATACATATCTAACGGGGCTCGGAATATGATACTGACCTTGACCTACTTTCACCAATTTCGAACTCATAGAAGATTTTCATCCCTACTTCAAACCTGTAAAAATATTTGATGATATCTTGAGCGGTTGGTCATCGTGCTAACACACACACACACACACACACACACACACACACACACACACACACACACACACACACACACACACACACACACACACAAATTGAAAATACCAGAGTCGCCATCGCAGCTGGTGAAAACTGAGACCAAGCACTCAGAGTTTAGGGTCACAGGGTAAAGTCAAGGTCTGTAAGCGTGACATGCTTGCCTGCACTAGTTATTCCTAAGAATGCAAGAGGTCTGGATATTTTTATTTGCCCAACTCTTGGAATCTCCTTTTTTTCTTACCTTTTCTTTCATCGTGGTGGCTGTAATGGCGGTGTGACACAAGTGATGACATGGGGTTCAGCGGGGTTACATCCAGATTATGGTAAAACCTCACCGGCCGTACTTCATAATTCCTTCGCTCAGGTATTCGTGTCACCTGCCATGCACTATCTCATTACAGGAGTTCTCTCTCTCTCTCTCTCTCTCTCTCTCTCTCTCTCTCTCTCTCTCTCTCTCTCTCACCTATTCTGTTATACATATTCACTCTTTTCCTCCATATTTTCTCTCTTTTCTATGATACTTTGCAATTTATCAAGGATTTTTCAGTATGGTGTGACAATAACTATTTTTGTACCGGTGTTCTGCAATTTAATCATTTTCTAGTGAACAGTAAACAACTAGATATCTGTCTGTCTACCTGCCTATATATCTACTTATCAATCTCTTTTTTTTTTTTTTTTTTTTTTTTTTTAGTATAATAAAAAGTTTTGCCCTGACTCTGCGATTTTTAATAATCTTATTTTAGAGTCCGCTGCCGAACGGAATTTCATTTGGATGTGCATTAGGGACCATTCATTTCATTCTTTACATTACTGAAAAACATTTCGCTCAGTTGCGTTAATTGCTTGTGAATAACGAGGCCACATGACAAATTAATAGTCTGTCTTTTAGAATAAGACCTAAATTTAGGCAACACCGCGGAATCCTGAAGTACTTAATTGATCGAAATCAAGAATAGTTAATGTGCTATGTTCATCCTGGTCACATTCTCCATACGCATTCAATCATAAGCCAAGAACAGTTTCTTAATCGGTCTGTGTTCTGTTGTATTCTTCATCCTACCCTTTAATCAATCTTTTAAATGATTTAATATCCACTACTTACTTTCACTTTCCTGACCCAATCTACTTTTGCGCGGGCGCGTTCACACACACACACACACACACACACACACACACACACACACACACCTCCATCAAAACATAACACCAGCTCTCGCGTTCTTGCTTCCTGAGCGCGGGTGTAATAAATAATACCAACCACCATCCAGACTCATAACATGCCAACAATACATCAACAACACATCCTCATCGCTTTCAAATTAAGTTCCATCGTTAGGTCTTTAAAAAAAAAAAAAATGCCTTCCATCTGCTTCTTGTCTAGGGACTGTAACTACAATTTCTAAATGTACATTAATGCTAAGTAATTAACACGCACCAATTTTTCACTGACTACAGTCAAGAACACATTTTCACAGATGTACTTTCTTTTCCCCTTCCGTATTCGATTTACGAGGTGATAACTTCTCTCTCTTCCTATATTTCATTTCAATTTCCAACTTGCAACAACACATTACAGTGGACAACCTGGTATCGGAAGGGAGGAAGGGACAGCGGAAGAGGCAGGGAAGGTGAGGGAGGTAGGGAAGGATGGCGAGAGGAGGGATAAAACATGGAGGAGGAAGTAGTGAACGTGGGAGAGAGAGAGAGAGGGTGGGATAAAGGAGGAGGGGGAGGCAGGGAAGATGGAAGGGAGAGAGGGTCATTAATATATAGAGGGTGGCATGGATGGATGAGAGGAGGGTTAAGAAAGAGAGGGAGGCTGAGAATCGAGAGGGAAAGTAATGAAAGAGGAGGTAGGGACGGTAAAGAATGAGAGAATGGTCGGAAGGGATGAAAGATGTTAGGGATGGGAAGGAGATGGAGGAAAGGAAAGATATAGGGATGATGCAGAAAGGAAAGATGGAAGGAGGGAAAGGGAAGATAAAAGAAGAAAGACGTAAAGATGGAGGGAGAAAGGGAAGGTATTGAGGGAAGAAGGGAAAGAGGACAGGGAAGAATATGGAGGTAAATAAGGAGGGATGAGAGAGGGTAAAAAGGGTGATGTTTAGAGTAGTAGGGAGGAGTGTGTTAGTAAAGGGAGGTGTGAGATGGAAGAGTGGAAAGGATATGGGGCAGATGTTAAAGAAAGAAAGGGAAGCAGAAAAGGAAAGAGGGTTAGCACAGAGAAGCAAGGGGGAGGGAAAGGTTGAAAAGTAAATTGAGTTAAGGAGGTAGAGGAGAAAATGAGGTAAACGATGAGGGAGATGGATGCTCAAGATGGAGAGGTAGGTACGTAAGGAAAGAGAACCGGTGCACAAAGAGAGTAAGGAAGAGAGAAGAGAGCATGTAAAAAAAAAAAAAAAAAGAACTGACGGGATAAGGAAGGGGAGCCTCTATGAATATTAAGCCACTCTGAGGTCGACGGCAGGACGGAACCTTATCATCGAAAAGAGTAATAGCCATAATTAACACTTCCCCACTGGTGGCGAATTACGAATGGGGAAGGTGTTTATCAAAAGGCAGCGGAGAGTATGCTTTGATGGCATGGTCACATCGACTAAATGAAAATAACCCGAGTCATGGAAATAGTGTATACGAATGAATTTGAGGACAGAAGTAAGTCTGGAAGGCCAAAAATAAGTGGATGGTTATGGTACAAGAATGTGCATACAAGCATGGTATGGAAACAGAAAAAAAAAAAAAAATGAAAAATGAAAAATGATTAAGCCAGATCAACGAAGTACAGTTTTGTATGGAGATACAAATGGTAATATTTATCTATCTATCTATCTATCTATAGCCAGACGCCCTAATCCCGCAAAGGGTGGCCGCAGACAAAACGCCTTCAAGTCGCTCTGTCACCCACCATTTGACTACCCTCCCCCCAACTCACCCCCCCCTCCCTCATATACCTCTCAACTCCATCCCTCCATCTCATCCTCGGTCTACCTCTCCCTCTCCCTCCCTCCACCTCACCTACATACACCCTCTTAGTCAGTCTTTCATTCTCCATTCTCTTCACATGTCCAAACCACCTCAGTGTATTTCTCCTAATCTTCTCAGCCACATCCACATCCACCCCACAGCGTTCCTTCACTTCTTCATTCGTCAACCTGTCCCTCCACGTCACTCCACATGCTCCTCTCAAGTAACTCATTTCCACTGCTCTCACTCTTGACTTGTTCCCCTCTTGCAAGGTCCATGCCTAGCTTCCATACGTCAGGGTAGGGATCACAATACTATCATGCAGTGACTTCTTAACTTCCATGCTCATCTCCCTATTTCTCATCACAGCTTTCAGTGTACCAACAACCTTCCTTCCCTGCTGTACCCATTCACGCACTTCATCCCCCAAAGTTCCATCCCTACTCAACACACTACCCAAGTACTTGAATGCACTCACATTCTCCATATCCTCACCATCCAACCTCACTGCACACTCTGTGACTTCATTCCTCTCAAACACCATAACTTTACTTTTGTTTACATTAACTTTCAGATTCCTCCTCTTACACACTGTCCCAAATTCATTCACCAACCCTTGCAACTCCCATTCATCTTCACTCAAAAGTACTGTATCATCAGCAAACAGCAACACCGGAAGCTTCCAAATCTCACCCTCATTCATTACAGCCACCCCCACATCCACTGCCCTACCACTTTTATATTATGGCAGTCGATGGAACAGTATCAATTCCACAAGTAGTATTAAGCCATTTTTTTTTTTAACCGATCATTTGGCCTATGGGGTCGATCCGAGAATTTCGAAGGCTTAAATGACGAGATAATGGATGCATAGGCAATCTTACTGGCTACCGTGTACATTTCTCGTACCTTTGTATTTTCCCGTAGCTATTACTGGATTCCTCCCAGTGCGCAGCGATGACGTGAACGACGACGACGACGACGACGACGATGATGATGATAATGATGATGATGTGGTACATACGAGTATGCTGCTCTACAAACATTGATAACTAAGTAGTAAATGCATGCCCAGATTATCCATTAAGAGAAAACAGAGTACAGTGTTACAGAAACACTGCATGTCAGTTCATCATATACCTGTGTAGCCTACATGAACGCCAACTTAAGGCAAGTTCTCTCTCTCTCTCTCTCTCTCTCTCTCTCTCTCTCTCTCTCTCTCTCTCTCTCTCTCGAATACATAACATATTTTCACATTTTCTCTCTGTCTCTCTGTACTTCTCTTCATCTCCTTTTTTTTTCCTTTCTCCAACTCCCTAACACTTTCATTTTGGGCCGAATGCCTTAATAACCAGAGGCTCTGACACTCCAAAAAATTTAGCTTATTGACGAGATTTAAATTCTTCCTAAAATCGTATTCTGATATTCGATGACAAACTTTTTTTTAACTATCTTAATCTTTGTCAAAATGAGTAAATGACAATGGTTCGGACATATGCATGCAGCTAGACGGACAAACTCCAACTACCAACACCCACTTCAGATTTCCGCCAAGGCTTGGTTTTCGAACCCTTGGTTTATGGCGCAGGCTGATTTTGAGACCGTCAGGCCACTGTGACTCCAATGATGGTAGCGCCAGGATCATTTGTGCTTTTTACATTACTGAATCATTACTGCACATCGTTCCCTCTAAAGGGGTATATTTTTTTCTTACCTGTGTTTTTGCAAAACATGTTATCAGGGGGCAGAATCCTAATTCGGGAAACCGATTACACAACGATTTTCTTTAACCGAAAACCGAAATATAACATTGTAATAATTCAGTATTCTGTCGCTGTCTACTAAGTCTGAGACTCTCGAGCTAAGAAGTTTTAACTTAAAAGCAAAACTGACCAAGTAAATTGGCAAAACTATTTTTTTTTTTTTTACCAAAATATATATATATTTTTTCATAGGGAAAGAGCATAGTTTTGCAATATACACGAAAGGTGCTAAACAGACATTTTAAAAAATATTTTGAAAATGTGTTCCAATTTCCAGGACTTCTTTCTCCTGCCCGTCCTGAATACCTTGCCTTGTACCATGAACTCACACCACTGTTATCTCGCAAGACCCCCTCCTCAGTATGCATCTACTTGCTTATTCCGGGACAGGGTGACCATGCAGATATTTTTTGTATCTTCCGAATCACTTTCAATGCCTTATTGAGTCCCCGCGACAAATGTCTTTGTAGAGACAGACCCTCCCCCCACTGCCAAAATTATTCCTCTAAGTGAAAATGGTTTACATAATACTGTATGTTATTAGACGATTTCACTCAGTGTCGTACCCAACAGAAATTACTTACTTGCGAGTCCGAAGGTCCTGTAATGAGGTCAAGCATTAGCACCCGTGAGAGTGCTGCATTTCTCAAATAGACAAGCCAGTACACACACACACACACACACACACACACACACACACACACACACACCGCTCGCTGGTGCAGTGGTAACGCTCTCGCTTGCCAACTGGTGGACGGGAGTTCGCGCCTCGCTCAGGTTGCGAAAAGCTTCACTGACGAAGTGGGTGGTTACTGTCCCCCTTGAGCAAGGGGACGGGTATGTGCGTGTGTGAAGGTCACAGCCTTGCCCTTAGATCGGACTATATGAGCTCTCAGCTCCCTTCCGGGAGGGTAAAAGCTGACGATCACGACCATCAAGTGATCCTGACCGACCCGGTGAATTACACACACACACACACACACACACACACACACATCACAAAACACACATACATATACAGTATACATCAGAAAACACACACACACACACACACACACACACACACATCACAAAACACACATACATATACAGTATACATCAGAAAACACACACACACACACACACACACACACACACACACACATCACAAAACACACATACATATACAGTATACATCAGAAAACACACACCCACCCACACACACACACACACACACACACACACACACACACACACACACACACAAAGATACATTCAAATAAAAAAACACAATCACTATCTAGAGACATACACACACATACACACACACATACACATAAAAAATGCACACACACACACACACACACACACACACACACACACACACACACACACCCATACACACACACAGTCCCCTTGTATTTTGAAGTTAAAATGAATGGGATATGAAAAAGGAGAGAAAGAGCAATAGCAAAAACGCAAAGAAGGAAGGGGAATGAAGTGTAAAGAGAAATTCGTGATGAATATTGGAAACAGATATGACAGGGTGTTTGCGAAGAAAGTGTGAGAAGATACAAATGCATAATAACGAAGGGGAGAGAATAAAATGGGAGATGATGGTTACCACAAGTCTCCTTTTGACTCTACGTCATCCTTCCATATTACTGGTGGCCTTCTGAATTCCTTATTATTACGGACCGCTGGCCCACCCGATAGCAAAGAAGGACGGAGAAAACAGAGGAAGGGGGATAGTGCTAGTAACTCCTTCACTATGAGGACGCCTTTTCTATCTTATTTGCGTCATTTCCGGACGAGTCTATTCAGATCAGGAGGCCAGCCTTGTTGTGAACGGCTCGTACCAATTCCTCCAGTTCCTAAGGTATCTTCCAAGCAGAATAAACTACCTAGTGGTAGAAGGAAAAGGGGAGAAAAAAAACAGAAACATCATCGTATTCGAGGGATGAAGCTGAGGCATATGGCCAGCGTTTTAAAAAGCCTGGGAGCCCGGTGTATAAATTAGTCTCCCCTCCTGCACAGAAAATGGCCCCTAGGAACTGCACAGCTCCAACGAGGACTGGGGATAGGGTAATTAAACTACGACGAGGAAAGACACGGCAAGGATTAAAATACGAAAAACATTAAACGAAAGGAGGTAAATTTGGCTATGTATGTGAAAAAAGATCATTTAAAAGAAGGGAGTAATCCCAGTTAGAATTCTTGCTATTCTGGGTTAAAAAGAGAGAGAGAGAGAGAGAGAGAGAGAGAGAGAGAGAGAGAGAGAGAGAGAGAGAGAGAGAGACAAATTACAGTGCAATACCCGCGCCCTCCAACTGGTCTTAGGACAGAATATTTGACTTGGCCCTGTGTCCTTCATCTTCAACCGATTACCCTCAAAATAGAATTACTTCATTCATGCCTGACCATTAAAGCTTCTACCAAGACCGGTCGAAATCGAATCAAAACTGTTTGACTTAACTTGTCCTGTGATCCTGACATTTCTCGTGTGACCTTAGCATAGGAATGACTGCTCTTGATGTCAAATACCTTTATCTTTGCCTTACCCTGAACAACTCCACAAAGTTCGGTCTTAATCGGATTTTAAAAAATAAAACTTCAAGTTAACTTTCCCATATAACCTTGACTTATGACCCATTGTTCTCAACAACAACAGGCTTGTCCTCAACCGCTCCACCAAGTTTGGTCCATCTCACAAAACAAAGACACATGGATCTAACTTTGTCCTTGCAATGTGGTCTTAACCTTCCCCTGATTATTCTGAAAATCGAATCTTTTCATTAAGCCTTTACCTCAAACCCTCCTTTATGTTTTATGTAAATTGAAAAAAAATGGGTTTAGAACAACTAAGAACAAAAATCATTACTTACCATATCCTTCCAGTAATGTGTACAACATATAGTGCTAGATTGTGTCGACTGCACAAGTTAACGAGTCACCCAGTTCTGATTTTTATGACAATGACACCAGGCAACTAGATTTTCGAGACAATTTTCCTTTCAAAGTAAAGTGATGATGTAGTACAGGGCGAAATTTACTGTCCTTTCTCCCTCCCTAACTTATTCTCAGCTTTTTTATTCCTCTCTCTCTCTCTCTCTCTCTCTCTCTCTCTCTCTCTCTCTCTCTCTCTCTCTCTCTCTCTCTCTCATACCCTACTCCCCTTCTTCATTCTTCAGTCATCCTCCCTTTGGCTTCTGGGTTTCATCACTTCTGTCTTCCTTAATCTTCATCCTGTCCTTTCATTTCTTCCCTTTCTTTCTTCAGGCTTCAGTCGTTTCCCGGATTTCAGGTGCTTTAATTTCATTTTTTTTAATTCAAATTTCCCAACTCTTGTCTTTCTGAATTCTCGTTTCCCTTTCCCTGCTTTCTTAATCTTCGTCTTTCTTACTTCTCTTAATTTTTGGTATTCGAGTGTTTACCACTTTTAAATCTTCTTTTAATGTTTCCCTCCTCTTCTGTCTTTCTTTCCTTCATTCTTTCCTCTTCCTTCTGCCTGTGGGTGACTCTACACTAAGTGACAAGCCAAATGGTTTCCTGTACACCAGGAAACCATTTACTACGCTGGGTGGTAAGCACATAACCAAATTATGGCGCCTGGTGGTTTAATGAGTAATTATTGCCACCAATCGGATTGAGCCGGTGAAGGTTTATATCCAAGGGATGGTTGGGGTTGATTGCTCATGTAATGCCACTCAGGGATGAGTGAGGCTGGTCACTCTCATCTTAAATGTCGGGACCAACTGCTTAGCCCCGGACTCCTACGCTCCTCATAGGGCAATGTGGGATTGGATGATGGATGGATAGATGAATTAATGTTTCCCTCATATCTCTCTTCCTAAACCTTGTCTTTCTCATTTTAATTCAGTCTTCTTCTTTGTCTTACTATCTTTTGTTTCCTTAATTTATCATTCCATTTTCTTAATACTCATTAGTATCATTTTTGTTCGTTAAGTTTTTACCCTTTCTCCAGGTTTCCTCGATTTTCTTTTTTCTGATCTGCTCACTCCTGACATTTTAAATGCTTGTCTCTTCCCTTTATTTATTCCTCGACTTAATTACTAAATCCCCGGCATTCTCTTTCTTTACTCCGTTACATTGGGCTCCTGTGTTGCTTTATTTTTCCGGCGTTCGTTTTCTTATTTCCTCACTTCCTTCCCGACCCTTGTCTCATTCGGTTGAGTATTTGTGTCCTTATCCTCTTCCCTCCTTTTCTCTGCTGAGTGTTTTCCTGACTTCCTCATTTCTGTCTCCTTAACAAATTTAGAAAAATGGCGTCTTCATCTGGTTTACTCACACAAATACATAACGATTACACTCAGTTCAGAATTTTTTTTTTTTTTTTTAAGTGGTTAGTTAGGACTATAAACAAACCTTCCAGCAAAAAAAAATCCCTAAACTGAATTTTAAAAATCTTGAGACATGAAGATCGTAAAAAAAGACATCATTCTGAATGGGTTAATAATCTCTTTGTTTTCATGACTTCATTTTCGCCAGTGTAAATTTTGCCTTCGCCTTTTTATTCCTTAAATCCTGGATTTATTTTTCTCCCCTCTTTTGTTCCTAGTTCTTCCCATTTTTTTTTCTTATAAGCTCTCGTATATTTTCTGTTCTATATATATGTTCATCTTCTTCTTCTACTTCTTCTTCTTCTTCTTGTTCTCATCATACTTAATAATAATAATAATAATGATAATAATAATAATAATATAATGATGACGATAATAATAATAATAATAATAATAATAATAATAATAATAATAATATCATTATTATTATTATTATTATTATTATTATTATTATTATTATAATCATCATTATTATTATCATTATCATATTTACCACTAACGGATATTTAAAAACAATTAGCTACCAAATTGTTTTCCATGCTTTTTCAAATAATTCCATCTTTCTTTGTTCAAGCAACTGCATTTAAAAGATTTCATTTTACTCTTTGGTGTCATAATGATTGTACTTGGTCTTGTTTCTCTCATTTCCATATTTTTCATTAATTTTCCCTCCATACCATTGCTATTTTCCCCTCATTTTTATATATTTTCTCATCATTTTCCTTTTGCATTATTCCTTCTTTCCGTTCTCAAGTCTTCGTAATTTTTTTTTTCATATTTTCTCTTGTTTCTTTTCATATTAATCCTTCTTCCATCCTGTTTCTGTTTCTTTTCTAATCGTTACTTCGCAATATCATAACATTTTCAACTGTATATGGGTCTTATAAATTTAATATCCTTCTGCCCTCACGTTCACCCCGTCACCATTCAGTCTGTCTCTTCCCATCTTATTATTCTTTTTCTCTCACGCCTCCTTTCCTCTCTGCCTCCCTCCTCTACCATTTTATCTTCAGTTCCTCTCACATCACCTCTCCTCCCTTAACTCACTCACTACGCTAATTCCCTCTCTCCTATAAGTCCATCAATATCCTTTCATTCTTACATAGTTTATATTTCCTTTTTTTTTTCTTTCTCTCTCTTTTATCTACCACCCTTCTCCCTCAGACAGGTTATCTTTAAAGTAACTCTCTGTCTGTCTGTCTGTCTGTCTGTCTGTCTGTCTGTCTCTCTCTCTCTCTCTCTCTCTCTCTCTTTCCTCTTCCACTTTCCTTCTTCCCCACCCTCCCTTTCTTTTCCCATCACCCCTCTTTCCTCTCCTCTTATGCCTACTCTTTTCTTCTCTCTCTTTCTATTAACTTTCCTCTAATCCTTCCATATAAATCATTATCTGTTGTCTTTTCATTCACCTTGCCATCTTTCATCTTCTGTTTCTCCATTCTTTGTTTCCTCTTTCGTTTTTCATCTGTCCTCTCCTCTCTTCTCTCCTCTCAGTCTCTCTCCTTTCCCTCCCTTCCATTCTCTTCCCACCTAACCTCTCCCCTCACTCTTCTCTCCTCTGCTCTTCTCGTTTGATTTCCTTTCTCTCTCTCTCTCTCTCTCTTCTCTTCATTTTTCCCTTGCCTCTTCCTCGTCTCTCCTCCCTCACTCTTTTTCACTCTAAATCTCCCCTCTCGTGACTCCCTCAGCCACAGCTCCTCCAGACCACGTTTTATGCAAAGACCGTTCATTCGGGAAAACACAATACTTTTGCCGAGCTTTTTGGTAGGCAGGTAAAAAGAAAACTGGGAGAAGTAAGGGGGTGAAAAGGGAAGCGAGTGAGAAGGAAAAGAGGGAAGGCATATGAAAATTGATAATAGAGGAAGAAGGCATATATAAGAAAGAAAAGTGGGAAAATGCGAGTGAGGGAAGTGGATGATAAAGCATAGGAGGGAAAATGTAAGTGAGGAAGACGGTAAAAAGGAAATAATTAATAAGAAAAAGTACGAAAAAGATTTAGCATACAAAGCAGAAAAATGACAAGAAGCAGGAAGATATAAAGGAAGATGATTTAACAGAAGTCGCAGGGAGAAATACATAACAAAGGATGAAAGAAGAGAGATAATGAAGAAGAAAGATAGGAGAAAGCAGAATCAAGAAAGGCAGACAGAAGAGAAGTGTGGGGAAGGGAATTGGAAATGTACTAATAAAAAGATGTAACAGAATAGAAGCAGGAAAGAGGAAGAGACAACAGCCGTGTGATGTGGGAGAGAAAGGAGTATGGTAAAAACAAAATTATGCAAACTGCTAAAAGACGAACCAAATATGTAAGATGAAAGGCAGAGAAAGTACACATATATGAAAAAAAGATTGAAGTGTATGATGAAATTAAAGCAAAATAAAATGTGAAACAAGGGAGAAAGGAAATTATAAATGAAGAAAAGAAACAAGGTATGAGAATGAAGCCATGCGGGAATGGGAATGGGGAAGGCGGTGACAGAGACGACATAACTAAAGATGAGTGAATAAGAGACAGATTGGAGGTCTTAGGAAAGGAATACAAAACTGCTGAGATATAACAGAGGAAGGAAGCAGACGAGGGTGAGAGAAGAAGACTGTGATGTGGATAAGGGAGTGGGGAGGTGGTGGTGGAGGTCCCTGCCCCAGTATCAGCAACAGCTGAAAGGCAGGTGGCCAAACACATTTTTCAAAGACCCCCCTCTGGACATTCCTGCCACCACGACTTCAGTAACTGGCACATCATTGGAAAATGAATGGGACCTGGTTAGAAAAACAGAGACCTGATTGGGATCAGACTGGAATCTTACTAGATCCTAACTGGGAACTAAACTTGACTGGGTCCTAAGGCCAAACTGAAAACTGACTGGGACCTAACTAAGATTTCATTGGAACGTGTGACTTTACTGGCAGCACATATTCGCCTGGATGGGCTCCTCATTTACTAAACCTGTTCGACCCATATTCACAGACGTTTAAAGAATTCTGAAATAGTCTGCACAGCATCATCTGCTAACATTAGTTGATTCCAGCCCTCACCATTCATCACCAGCCTCATTAATGTCGGCACGATTCTTCTTTCTGACCACTCTCACAATCCCTTCCACATTTCAGCATATTTCACATAAACAGTTCACAGTTCATGACAATCTCCCCCAACATTTATTTTTTCCACCAATGAAACCTTATGTACCGTATGTGGGGTATGGGTACTTTTCTTCTATTTTCATTTTCTTTCCCATTTATGTCTCTCACCAATTAAATCTTACACAAAATTTCCAGGTGCTGACGTCTCAGTCACTGTCTGACTTCGGAAGTGGCAGAGTTGTAGTCGAGTAAGTGGCCGAGATGCGGTTAAGGGACCTAGTTGTAGTGTACTATTATACTCACACAGGTCTGTTACAGTTTTAACCAAACTCGGTAACAGGGTTGAGGGTACCTAAGGGGGTGACCTATTGTTTTTGAGAACAGTTGGTCAAAGTTCCAGGTCACATGGTAAGGTCAACTTAAACAGTAACAATCTGTCAAAGATTAAGGTCACAAAGCGAGGAAAAAATTCGACCAATGTATGTATGGAGGTAAACGAAATAAACAGAAGAGTTTTTACGTGATTTAAACCAAATTCAGAAGAATAACTGAAGGTGAAGCAAGGGTTTGACGTATCTTTTTGAGTATAATTGGTCAAATATCAAGATCACATGGAAAGGCCAACTTAAAAAGATTTTATCCGAGTTAGACCAAACTTGGTGAAAAAGTTCACGGAATGCTAAGGATGATGAGAGTAGATTTTGAGAACCAGTCAAAGGTCAAGGTCACAGGATAAGGTCAATGGTTGTCAGCATCTGTTATGATTCCCACACTACAGTAGTATATGAAGGAGAGCGGATGGATGTTTTCTTTGCTCTTTGCTCCGATTATCTTTTTTTTTTTTTTCCTTCTTACATCTTTTTTTTTTTTTTCCTCCATCGTGCTGGCAGTTACGGTGGTGAGAAACAAATGGTGATGGTGGGTTCACTGGGGTTGCATCCAGGTTTTGATAAAGCCGCACCGGCCATACTCTATAATTCCCTGACTCATGTATGTGTGTTACCTGGCATGCTCTCTCTCTTTAAAGGGAAGTTGTTCCTCTCTCTCTCTCTCTCTCTCTCTCTCTCTCTCTCTCTCTCTCTCCAGTATATTAATTGAACTCCCCTCCTCACAATCACCAGTCCTGTTTGAGACAGTCCTGTATGAGACAGCCCTAGCATGTATTCAATATGGACGGTGGGTGTTAGCGCCGAAGTGGTGACATGTGGAGGTGTAGGAGGACTACTGGGCCTTGGGATAGGCAACTGTCCCCAAGAAATAGGCCCTGAGCCTTTGCCCAGAGTCGGACACATAAAAAAAAAAAAAAAAAAAAAAAAAAAAAAAAATCGTTGTCTTGTACGTGTTTCTGTGTCCAACTGTATTTTGCATTTTATTAATGATTTTCCAATACGGATTGATAGTATCTATTAGTTTTCTGGCATTTAAGCATAATCTTCTCATTTCTTGGTGCGAAGTATCTACTAGATCATCTGTTTATCTATCTATATCAATCGATCGATCGGTCTCTTCGTTCTCTAACCCCATTTTTCCTGTTTGCAAGTATCAAGAAATCATCTCATTCCTCCATGTCACCCATACGGAGAACAGCAATTGGAAATGATTTTTGTACCCAGCTCTTTGAATTAAATGACATTATTTTTGAGCCATTCTTCGAATGGAATAACATTTTGAATTACATTACACTTCGTTAATTTTTTTACGCACGCGGCCGAGATGTAGTAGTGAGTTATACAACCACGCTCACTGAAGTACTTCCGCCTTGGTGTTGGGAGTTAAAAAGAATTACCTGGATCACCTGCCGAAAACCTGGTCCCAGTGTGGGCCAACTACTGTGAAAAATTTCGTTTTATTTCCGTATGTAAAAACAAAAACCAAGACCGTGCATACGGCCGTTGCCAAGGTCCTCAAGGGAACGTCCCCATCGTGCTGAGGGAAGGGGGCGTCTTTTAGGAGCACAGCCTACCTTAAACCCCGTCAGGATGTAGGTCTGCCATTATGAAAAATTCCGCGTTCCGGGATATTTAAAAAAAAAAAAAAAAAAAAAGTAAAAACGTTCCCCTCCGCATTCCGCACCCACTTGACAAACAAGGCAATCCTAGCCTGCTTAAAGCCTGATCTGGGAGAAGGTCTACCGCTGTGCAAAATTTAGTTCCTAGATACTCCGTCATCATCATCATCACCATCATCATCATCACCTGTCTGGAGGTATACCGTGTCCTGTTCAGCACAAACAACTTCTTTTTAATGTAGATTATAGATTTACAATACAAACAGCTACACCTCATTCAGCCTAAATCAAACTTACTCCTCCAGCAAACTAATGCCAAAGCAATATCAGATCAAAACTAACTTCAACCAAAACATCATGAGAACATCAACATCTTCACACCTACATCATATCTACACCACCATGACACCATTAACAGCTTCACACCAACATCACATCTACACCACCATGACACCATTAACAGATTCACACCAACATCACATCTACACCACCATGACACCATTAACAGCTTCACACCAACATCACATCTACACCACCATGACACCATTAACAGCTTCACACCAACATCACATCTACACCACCATGACACCATTAACAGCTTCACACCAACATCACATCTACACCACCATGACACCATTAACAGCTTCACACCAACATCACATCTACACCACCATGACACCATTAACAGATTCACACCAACATCACATCTACACCACCATGACACCATTAACAGCTTCACACCAACATCACATCTACACCACCATGACACCATTAACAGCTTCACACCAACATCACATCTACACCACCATGACACCATTAACAGCTTCACACCAACATCACATCTACACCACCATGACACCATTAACAGCTTCACACCAACATCACATCTACACCACCATGACACCATTAACAGCTTCACACCAACATCACATCTACACCACCATGACACCATTAACAGCTTCACACCAACATCACATCTACACCACCATGACACCATTAACAGCTTCACACCAACATCACATCTACACCACCATGACACCATTAACAGCTTCACACCAACATCACATCTACACCACCATGACACCATTAACAGCTTCACACCAACATCACATCTACACCACCATGACACCATTAACAGCTTCACACCAACATCACATCTACACCACCATGACACCATTAACAGATTCACACCAACATCACATCTACACCACCATGACACCATTAACAGATTCACGCCTATATCCCACCTAAATCAATCCCACATCTCCACCAAACCCACTCCAGCAACACTGATCCTCCACATTACAGCCGCACACATTCAATCCAAGTGAACAGCAGACCAAGACTACTTACTGCACCACATTCCTACTACATCAATAAAAGAACAAGACAGACCAGGGGCCGGATGCACTAACGCAGTTACGGTCCCGTAACTCGCTACGGGCGGGGGAAAAGGGAGCGGCGTCGGATGTTGGCATGCACTAAACACTTTCGGAGACCTTACGGGAGCCGGAGTTACGATCGCCGCTAAGGTTGGGCCCGACCAACCTTAACGTCTCCCGTATCTTTCAGACACCCGAAAATAAATTGAATTAAGCATTCTCTCGTGTAAAAAAATTATTTCACTAAACTGGGTAGTTAACAGAGGTGCTGTACAACTATATACAGTGCGCTGAATTGTACATTAGTGTAAATTAGTGGTTTCAGTATTAGTGTTCATTAGTGTTCTATTGTATTATATGCTCATCAGTGTTGTGTAGTACTATAAATTAGTGTTTTACAGTATTAACGTATGCTTTAGGTTGGTAGAAAATTATAGTGTGCTTTAATGTAGTCTATAATAGTGAACAGCAATGTTAGTGTGAAATAGTGTAAGGTGTAGTGCTGTAGAGTAGTATAATATGTTCTGTTGTGCAGTAGAGTACACCGTCAGGACAAGAACCTCTAGGAGAATAGCCTAATAGGTCAAGCCCCTAGAAAAAAAAAATCCCTTTTCTAATATAGTGTCAAGATAGGTTAATTTAAAATCAAGGTTAGGTTATTTTTGAGTAGGTTAATTTTTGTTAAGTTAGGTTTGTTTATATGTGGACTGGATTATTGTAAGGTTAGCTTAGTTTAATTTGGGCTCATATAAGGTTAGGTACTGGGTTAGGGTAGGTTATTTTAAGAATTAGGTTAGGTTAGGTTAAATGTTGGTTAGATTAGGTTTATTTTTGTTAGGTAAGTTTTGTTTGTTTTTGGATTGAGTATTGATAAGGTTAGCGATGTTAAACTAATGTTAGGCTAATTTAAGGTTAGGTGAGATTAGGTTGGTGTAAGAATTGGGTTAAGCCTTGATTACTTTTAGTTTAAACCAGATTATTTGAAATTTAGGTTGTTTAAGTTAGGGTAGTTTATTACTGGAATGGGGTGGGTTAAAATTAGCTTAATTTATTAGGCTAGGCTAATTTAAGTTTAGGGTTATGTTGAGTTAGCATATGATAGTTGTGTGAACAGGGCAAGGGGAATTTTGACATTTCAAGAGGGCAATTAATTAAAAAAAAAAAAAAAAAAAGCCTAACCGGTCATAAAAGCCTGTTATGTTGGTTAGATTTTATGGTTTTTGGCTTTTGATTTGTGCCTTATGAGAGTAAGGACAAAATTTGGATCCTCACATAATTGTTATGGCCACATAAAAGTACATAATCTTAATATAAACAGATTATACCAAAATTTTCACTAAAACCACTAAATTCCATGCCATAAAAATTTAAGATTAACCCGAGTATATATTTATTCAAAACTTCAAAGGAGGGATGGAATCCCTCTTGGGACTTAGAAAGGAATTATTCAGTATTTTCTGGCAAAAGTGAGGAATGACTGAGAACAGGATATATGTGAATCTCAGAGCAAGGTTAGGGTTGGATAAATTTAGCTTGTTAGGTCGATTATTATTATTATTATTATTATTTTTTTTTTTTTGCTGGCTTAGGTTAGCTTGTTCTATGTGGCTCTTATGTTTCTTCAGCTAAGTTCTGTTAGGTTAGGTTATTTAGTTAGGTATTGTTAGGTTGTTAGGTAAGGTGAAATTGTTTGGTTAAGGTTTGGTTAGGTTAGGCTCGTTGGCTTAGCTTAGGCTGTTCAGTTACCTTTGATCAGGTTACTTTAGGTTCTTAGGTCAGGTTACTGTTAAGCAAAAAATAAAATAAAAAACTACACAAATTTATTTTCTTTGCTGGAGCTTTTATCCCAGGGTGCTTTTTCTAGGGCGCTTTTTTTCGACATAAAATGTCAGGTACAGTACTGTACAGTGTACAACAGTGTCAGTTTAGTTTTGCAGAACGCACATTAATGTCGTAATAGCGTTGTACGGCAGAAATGTTAAATATAAGAGCGATTCAGTCTGTACAGTATACTGAAGGCACTTTAATGTACTCGTACATTATTGTATAATAGTAATGGCAGTACTGCTGCACAACATGCAGCAGTAGCTATGCTGGTAATATTGTGAGTAATGCTTTCTGCTCACTGCACTTCCCAAACTGACAAACACTTCATATATTTCATCCAAACCTGTGCCCGGATGCACGAACGGCCTTAAGGCTACACACGGCCTTAAGTCGGGTAGTTTAAGGCCGTAGGTCGCTAAGGCCCATGCACGAAGCACTTACAGGAGGGTAAGCCTCGGTAAGGCCGCCTCAGCCGCTGAGGCTGGGTCGGAGCAGCCTTACTGTATTGAGACCCGTAAATAAAGTAACTCCGATATGATATTCTCTATAGCACAAACCGGACCAAACTTGTTATTGTTTATCTCGGTATGGAGTTGATGGTTGCGTGTAAACTAGATCGTGCTTTGAGAAGGGAATGAAGGTTTTCTGGATCCACTGAACCCCCATAACATAAATGATTACCATGCATTGAGACAATATCAACTCCCCAGGAGCAAATTTCTTCGTTTAACAGAGCTTGAGCCTCATACTGGGAGTGTCACGCTACACTCCCATGCCATTCTTGCCTACACAACAATTTTTGGCAACCCATGGGAATTTTCAAAGTGTTGTTGGAGAGTGGTATTCATCAGTCAACAAGTATATCCAAAGTGGTATCACGTGTGACAGATGCTTTATACAGGAAATGACAGAAAAATTAAGATGCCCAGTGCTTTGCTGAGAAGAACAGAGACTAGAGGGTTTCCACAGTATAAATAATTTTTCTAAAGTGCTTGGGTCCCCCATGAGAAGAGAGGGAAAGAACACATCCCCAGTATCCCTGCTTGTAAAGGGCAACTAAGGAGGAGCCTTTTTGTTTTCAGTCCTTCATTCCTAACTGTCCTCTTCTGTCTTCTGTCCTACCCCCTTTTCTTGATGTTTGCATGTTTCTTATGGTCTTTATTTTCCCTCTACTTCTGCTTTGCCATGCAGCCATATTATGGGATGGTGATAATTCTTCATTGTTAACTTCCTAAAGTGCTTGGAGCAATGGACTGAACCCTTATACCAATTAAGGCCCTAGATCACAAAGAATATGTATTTGTCAGTTGCAATGGGTTCCATTCACTGGATGTGCAAGTTGTGACAGCAACAAAATGATATTGAGCTGTAATTACAGATATCCTGGCAGCACTCACGCTGCCTATATCTGGGCTAATTCTAACCTCCACCAGAGATGTGAACCAAGGTGTCTATGGTGACAATTTTCTGCTAGGTAACTGTGGTTGCTGATTACTTTGTGTGAAGTTAGACAATGGTTAGGTAAAACATGGCAAACATAATAAGTTTCCGTTCATATTGCTATTTTGTTTCTTTACTCCTAAACCCTCTCATCTTACTAATGTTTTAAAGGTTGTTTGGGTGTAATGCTGGAGTGCTTTTCATTGCACCCTACATTGTTTTCAATTAATTACTGATACTTCACTTGCTTATCCTTGACTGTTGTGTTAATGTTACCGGCATTGTGTGAAAATAAGGTATTGTATAGAATGACCAGGTATTCGACAGAATGTCTACCATTTTTTGGCAAGGTATGAAATAAGCTTATTTCATTCTGACTTTATACATTTGACCTAGGGATTTTATTAGAATGCCTAGGTATTCTGTAGAATGTCTAGCATTTTTATGGCAAAGTATAATAACCAAAAAGGGGTTAGGCTGGGATAATCTAGGTTAAGTTTAAGTTAGGTTAGGCTAGGTTAGATTAGGCTAATTTAAAAGAGCGCTGTTAGGCGTTTACCTAAATTAACCTAACCTAACCCACCTATATCGAATTTGAACGAAGCCTAGACTATCCCAGCCTAACCTAACCGCAGTCTAAATTAGCCTAACATACTGAAATAACAGATTTCACGTTTGCCGGTTTGCTACAATTTGGTCGTTTCTCACTTTGCCTAAAACAAACACGGTAATCTACAGAATACCAGGGAAATGTGTACAGATGATTTTCTTAGATCTTGTCTTGAAATTTTAGCATTACATAGTTTACCTAGGCATTATATGTGACGGGTTTCCCACTTTGCCGGTAACATAAACACTCGCTCTCGCCTCTCACCCCCAGCTGATTCATGAAGCTCTGTGATTGGCCCAGTGTTTCTGTGTTCTGCCGTCTGATTGGTCGGAAGAGTCTCAGCTGACGCACGAGATTTCCCCCAAAACATTCCCTACAGTTAAGGCCAGCCTTAGCTAAGGCCAATGCACTAAACTTAAGTCAGCCTTAAGACAAGGCAAGGGGTCGTCGTGCATGGGCCTTAGAGGCAGCCGTAGGGCCGCCTTTAATATTTCATTTAAGGCCAGCCTTAAGGCTGCCATCCGTCGGAGTTTTGTGCATCCCTGCCCTGTCCTCTGTTTTTTTTTTTTTTTTTTTTGAGTTCTTCTCAGCTGAGAGTCAGTGTCACCAAACACGATGATTGGCTGAAGCGTCTAGGCAGAGAAGCATCCTGCGTTGTGATTGGCCAAAGCGACCATCAGCTGAGCGGGGAAAAATTCCCTCAAACACAGTGAGTTTTTCCCCGCCCTTAGCATTTACGGTCACCGTACGATGGTGGGAGAAATGTTAGTACATAGCAAAACACCGACTATCGTACGGGGACCGTAGCGGCGGCGGCCTTACGGGGACCTTACGGGGACGTGTTAGTGCATCCGCCTCCAGGCCAACATCATACCAAGAAAACTACTCCTCCCCCTCCACACACACACACACACACGGCAAGACATCACAAAAATTAAACACACAACCGCATATATATATATATATATATATATATATATATATATATATATAAACACACGAGAGAGAGAGAGAGAGAGAGAGAGAGAGAGAATGAATAATTCCCAGTCACTAACTCAAGAGTTGCCATTGATCGTCAGCTAGTTCAATATGGAAGTCGGGCTACTCATCCAGAGACCACAGAAATCGTATATCTTTAAAAATCTCTCCCGTGATATTTAATGATATACCGCACGTAAGTTCTTCATGATATTATTATTTAGTAGTTATACTAATTTCCTAGATATGCTTTAATGCGGTAAATGCAGGAAAACTTTACTATAGCCGCCGTGAAAGTACGCCGGGTGTGACGGCATTCATCACATATATACAAGTCTCTAGGTACACATTTTGTTTGAAACCCAGATAATTTAGCTTTCTAAAAGAACAGTGCTTCATCTCCAAAATGCAAAACTTGTACGATGTTTAAAACCGAAATCGTGCACTGACGCGACCGCCGGCCGAAATCCGACGATGCCGAGGGCTCCAAAATACCGTACAATAACTCAAAACAACACACCAGTGGTGTACTCTGAACAGGGTATTCCTCTAGACTTCATGAAATACTTCAGTCTAGGCAATGTCCATTTTTCTCTGCAACGGTTTTCCATGATCTTTGTACAGTAGGTCCATCGGGGCAGTAGACACACGTGAGTTTGTTATTGTTTACGATCGTAACGTACGATCTTCAGCCGTGTCGTGCTTAATGAAGAATCGTTACATGTTTCTCATAACACTGTTTAATTTGTTTTGATTGGCACATACATGAAGTGGATGTATAATAAAGCTTATCGATATTTAAGGAGGGAAAGAATAATAACCGTCCCCAAACCGAGATGGTAGACTTAGCCCACCATTTCTTTATTTTCTTTGACTATAATACAGCCTCTCTTCCTTGTAGCAGTGACTAAAATAATGTTGTTATAATTTCTCCCTTCCTGTTAGTGACACAGAGGGCACGTAAAATGAACGGAGTTTAGTAGACCGACTTTGATGTCGAAAAATAAATAATCTGGTAAAGAGTGGCAGTTTTTCATTGGTTAGTGACATCGGGAACTAAATATGCCAACACAACACCGCTTCTCCATTGCCTCCCAAGTAGGCCTAGTATAGATTTTTTTTCCGTATATGTACGGCGGGGAAAATGTTACTACAAAAATAAACTTCCACATACAAATAGTGTACAGGTTTTCAAATTTAAATGTAAAAAAAAAAAAAAATCTTGCCCTATGGGTACAGGTACAGTTTTTCCAACTTAAATGCAAAAAAAAAAAAAAAAAATCTGCTACTGGTACAAATACAGGTTCTCAAGTTCAAATGTAAAAAATATAATCTTGTCCAACGGGTACAAATACAGGTTTTCAAGTTTAAACGTAAAAAAAAAAAAAAATCTTGTCCTACGGGTACAAATTCAACTTTCAAGTTTAAAGGTAAAGAAAAAAACAAGTTTTCACTGACCACAGCCAAGAAAACATGTTCATGTAAGTTATAAAAATTTTTACTCCATCGTTCGATGTCGAATTTCCGAGATGATAAATGCTCTCCCATCCCACATTTTATTTCAATTTCCAACTTCCATTTACATATTTTAGTGGAAAACCGTGTATCAGTTGGGAGGGAGTGAGGGTGGGAGAAATGGGGAGAGGGAGGTCAGGTGGGGAATGAAGAATAGATAGTTCAGGAGGAGGGGGTAGGAAAGGTTAAGGAGGAAAAGTAAGAAGAATGGAGGGAGAGTGAAGAAGGCAAGGTAGGGTGGAAAGGAATGATGAATTGTGAAGAAGGGGAAAAATGGAAGAAAGGAGAGAAGGCGAGGTAACGGAGGTGAGGGAAGTAGAGAAAAAAAGCGGCGAGGTAGGGTAAGAACGGCAACGGGAGGTAGAAAAGGAAGGAGGGAAGGAAGGAAAGTAAAGATGGAGAGGGAGGGAGGGAGGAAGGGGGAGAGGGAGGAGGGAGAGAAGGAAGGAGAAAGGGAAGGCAAATGAGGAGAGGGAGGTGGAAAAATGGGAAGGCGGGGTAAGCATGGAGGGGAATGTATGGAAGCAAGAATGGAGAGTGGAAATGTAAAGAAGGATAAGAAGGAAAGAGAGAAAGGGAGAAGGTAGAAGGGAAGGGGAGAGGGAAGAAGGGAAGGGGAGAGGGATGAAGGGAAGAGGGATGAAGGGAAGGAGAGGTCAGGCAGAGATAAGTTGGGATAGAAGCTGGGAGGAAAAGTGGAGGTGAGAAAGGTAGCGAATGAGGGAGGGCAAGAAATTAGAATAAAAAAGGAAAAGGAGAGAAAGGGGTGAAAAGGAGCAGGGAGCAAGGCTTGATAATGAGACTGAAAAGCGGGAAACAAGAGATGGAAAGATTATGAACAAAAAGGTGATGCAAGAAGGACGGAAGCCGGGAAAAGGATAAAAGAAGAGTGCGGATATAGCCAGAAATAAATGAAAGACAAAAAGTAATGGACCGAAGATGAGAGGCATTTACCAGTAAGAAATGGAGACTGGGATGATTTAAAGGAGAAAATATATGAAGAGATGGAAGGTAAAATCAGGAAGAAGAAAATATCGAAAGGGTTAGATGTGACACAGCCAATGACTGAAGAAGATGAGGAAGGGAAAAGGAGATGTGTAATAAGAAAGACGACAGATGCAGCGAAAAATGAAGGAGCAACTAAAGAAAATGAGGAAGACAAAGTGAATGCAGGTAAGGAGTGGAAAAAAAAAAAAAGCGAGAAAGGAAAAGAATGGGTAGCAGGGAGACATGTGAGGGGAAAATGAAGGAGATAATGCAAAGGAGAAAGATATTTGAGAGAGAAGTGTGTGAAGGAAGGGGAATTAAGGGAGTAATTTTGGAGTAGCCCATTACCGAAGAACTACATGCGAAATATTACCTGCACGCTGTTAATGCATCACATCATGTTAAGGGTACATTTTAGTTTTCTTTCCTGCTTTGTATTTTTTTTCTTTCTTTTTTACTGCTTTGTCTGTGGTTTTATCCCTTCAATCAGATTACGTACTTTTTTCATTTCCTCCTTGCCACCATCAGTCGGTTTTCATGAACTTTGGACATGCTTCTAATAGTGAAGGTTTAAATGACGACTTTAGCTAACCTCTTCCTGTTAGAAAAATATCTCGTAAACTGAGTAATATCGACTGAAGGTACCAAGAATAAAGTGAAAAATACGTTATCGGAGTGAAGTGGAAAACCCTTTTATTTCAATTAAATTTTTCTCTTCGACCTGACGATATATATATATATATATATATATATATATATATATATATATATATATATATATGCAAACTAACCACAGGAGAAATGAAAGGAGCGACAGTGACTACTTTCGTATATATCATCTTCAGACAGGGTCTCACTCTATCTGAAGATGTAATATACGAAAGTACTCACTGTCGCTCCTTTCATTTCTCCTGTGGTTAGTTTGCATACATATCTTCACGGTGAAGTGAAGTCTCTGCATATATATATATATATATATATATATATATATATATATATATATATATATATATATATATATATATATATATATATATTTAACGTGGGAAGGATGTGAATGAGATTTCCTTTACCTAAACATCACCAAATTTATCGTCCTTCAATCTGCGGCACGAGACTTCAGTGGCCGAAAAACAGTGCTACTGCAGTATACCCTTTTCACAGCACTTCGTGACTAACATCGTGTTTATGTAGTAGTCTCATAATGTATCTCAGTGTTGAATAGGGAGTGGTGATAATTTTAGGTAGTTATAGAGGTAACAAAATATTGTGATGAAAAGAATAAAGGCCATACCTAAACACTACAATTCGATATGTTTCTAGAAAGCTGATTAAAATAATATGGAGCTACAAAGAATGAAATTTACTTCCTCCAGCTGAAGAGGGTTTTAAGACAGTTGTCTGAGACAAAACCAAAGTGAACTACAATCCGAGGACCTAATGTATTCTTTTATTGCTAAGGCCACGACTATTAAGTACATGAGAAAGCCTTGATGGAAGAAGGGGATAAGCACGTATGTGCTACCCTTTGGACGACGAATGACCGCCCCCATGAGTGAATAATTTCCAGCAAATAATCACTATGCACTGATATCTGGCGGGATGGGAAAGGAAACGATGTTAGAGCCAAAGCAAAGGTAATACCCAGGCTTGAGGCCGGGTAGAGCAACAATTTCTTTTTCTTACTCTACGATATTATCTCATTGAAAAGCTTTTTTTTACTACCAACAGGCGATTCACTGCAACTTAAGAAAGATCTTTGTATGTAGAAGAACTGATGAAGAATACTGTGTATGTAGCCCGTCCACCTGCATATCTACAGAAATACGTAATAATAGGAATGAGTTAATCTTGACGTAAAACAAGTGGACCATAGGTAACCAGACACATCAGGGGTATACCAGAGATCTTTTGCTATGTTGAAGGGGTCTGTGTTGTGACAAAGAGATGCCTGGGGTTAGTATGTTATGCTGTGTGAGTGTGTGTGTGTGTGGAGGGGGGGGGGTGGCTGCATTGCAGTGTGAATATAGTGGATTTTTAACCCGCGGCGTCCCATCGACGTACTTCCACGTCCTCACGTTATGTCACAGCTAATCCCGTCGACGTACTTCAACGTCCTGCAATTGCGAGGTTCATAATTTCCACAATTTTCAAAATTCGCGCGAGATTTTCTATTCGCCCACGTACCCAAGCCTCCCCTACCTGCTGCCAGGCAGGCAGCGTCCTAGACCCCGCGTGACCCGCGCTCACCCTTGTCTCGGTCACTCACCTGCTAGCAGTGACCCAGGTCAGACATGGCGCGGAAAGGTCTCTCAGACGAGGAAATTGCATCCGCCCTGGAAGCCTTCACTGGAGATAGTAATTCTCCACTCGACGATGATGTGGTAGATCGCGATTACGTCCAGCCAGAGGAAGAAATAAGTAGCAGTGATGAGGAGGTCCCTTCGCCCCGAAAAACGCGGTATGTGACATACCGTAAGGCAAGGGAAGGCCAGCCTGCTCACCAACCACGTGCACGGCTATCTCTCCATCCCGAATCTGATGAGGACGAGGACGAGGATGATGAGGATGACGGCGGCTTAGGACGTGATATCACCGCGTGGTTGGGAAAAGAAAAAATATCACCACGAGGATCAGAAGGTGGGGCGAGAAGACATATAAGGTATGGTGAGAGTCTTTTGTCTGGGGAAGTGGAAAGTGGTGTGGTGGGATTGCTGGGTGAAAGGGAAAGTGTTGTGGTGGCAGCGCGGGGTGAAAGTGAGAGTGGTGTGGGGATAGTGCGGGGTGAAGGGGCAAGTGGTGTGAGGGAGGCAGCACGAGCACGTGGTGCACGTAGGCCTAGGGGAGAGGAGGTGGAGCCACTCCCCAGCACTTCTTTCGCCCCAGAATATTCCCAAACTTCCTCCCCACAGCCCCAGGATGTGGGGAAAGGAAAGAAAGGGAAGGGAAAGGGTAAAGGAAAAGGGAGGTGGGAAGAGAAGTGCGAGTGATGAGAGGCGCCGCTCTCCACCTCCCCAACTTCCCCCACCACCCTCACCTCCCCACCCTGACGAAGGGGACGATGGGGACGTGGCTGGAGACGGTGGTGTCACGTGGAACTGGGAAGATGGAAGTAATTTTACTCCCGTCATTCACCCTTTCACTGAGGAGTGGCGGTCTGGTTGCACGGCTCCAGGTGTGAATGCAGGTTCGTCTAGGGTGGATTTTTTCCACTTGTTCTTTGGTGAGGTGTTTGTGGGGCGCATAGTTGAACAAACTATCTTTTCACAATCACAGCGCTGTGAAAGTGAACGTTTGGGAACCACGAGCAGGCATTCCCAACAGTATGACTATCCGGTTACAATTTCAGAGATGTTTCTATTTTTGGCCCTGGTTCTCTTGAGGGGTGTGGTAAGGAAAAACCAAATTCCTGCCTACTGGACAACTGACCCAATCATCCTCACACCTTTCTTTGGAAAGGTGATGAGTCGTAACCGATTTCAGTATATTCTCGGCCGCCTCCACTTTTTTGATGCAGAAGATCCAGCCAATGCAAATAACACAGATAAAATGAGGAGAATTAGGCTGGTATTTGATCATTTACGGGAAATGTTCCGCTCCTCATTTTATCCCTACAGAGACCTCGTCATAGACGAGAGTCTTGTGTTGTGGAGAGGCAATATTTCCTTTAGGCAGTACATACCCAGCAAGAGACACCGTTTCGGGTTCAAGATCTTTGTTATGTGTGACTGTAAGACTGGTTATGTGCAAGACATAGTCTTGTACACGGGCGCACAGACAGATATAACAGAAGATCGGAGTATAGGACTCTCTGGGGCCGTGGTGAAGACAATGATAGAAGAGTACCTTCATCGTGGTCGTGTGTTGTACCTGGACAACTGGTACACTAGCCCTCTTCTCGCTAGGTTCCTCCACCAACACGACACCGGAGTCTGTGGTACAGTCAAGAGAAACCGTCGCCATATGGTCAAGATAGGGAGGAAACTTGACAAGAATGAGGTGGTTTTCTTCCAGGCCAATAACATCCTTGCCACCCTGTGGAACCACAACAGGGAAGTTTGCCTCCTATCAACTGTTCACAGCCCCCTGATGCACCGCACAGACTCCGTGGATCACCGTAGCGAGAGGAGGCGCAACGTATGGAAACCCGAGTCTGTACTGGACTATAATCTGAACATGAGGCAAGTTGATCAGTCAGACTCGATGATTTCAAATGTTGACTGTGCCAGGACCACGATGAAGTGGTACAAGAAACTCTTTTTCCACTTGCTCGACATCACGGTCCTGAACGCCCACTACCTGCACGCAATGACCACCGGAGTATCCAAGACCTTTGAGGGGTTTGTGAGGGAGCTGGCACGTGAAATAATCGCCAAGCATGCCCAGGACAGACCCACACACCGCACCTGCACCCCCATGGGTGCTCAGACTCCCCTACGTCTTGCAGGACGCCACTATCCCAGCGCAATCCCTTCCGACCCAAACCGTCGTAAACCCCAGCGTCACTGCCATGTATGTAAGCACTCGACAGTCAGACCATCCATTCAGAGAAAAGACACAAGGTACGAGTGTGTCGAGTGCAATGTTGCGTTGTGCCTTCAGCCTTGTTTCAAGGAGTATCATAATTTCCTACACTACTGAAACTGTGTGGGAAGGCGAAATGACGCTCATTATAATGGTAAGGCCAGTCAGTAGGTGCTAAGTCAAATATAAAGTTGAAACGGGTGTTATTTTTTCAGAAAAGTAATGTATAAATTGAGAATTAGTGTAAGTTGAAAGAACTGATATCAAAACTACACCCACTGTGTAAATTTACGAAAATATGACGCTCAGTATAACACTCTGGTCAGTAAATATGTGATAGCAAGGAAATAAAGTGGAAACGGGTGTAATGTTAGCATGAATAAAACGTATAAGTTGAACAATAGTGTAAGTTGTAATAATTGATGTCACGAGTACACCCACATTCTGGTCAGTAAGTATGTGATAGGAAATATATAAAGTGGAATTTGTTGTAATGTTAGTAGTAAGGTATTTTATAAGTTGAATACTAGTGTAAGATGAAACAAATGATATCGCGATAACACTCCCTGTGTAAGTACGCGCTAATATGACGCTCAGTTCCATCGTAAGTTCTGAAATTATGTGATATCAATTATATCAAGTGTAAACATGTGCAATGTTAGTGGAGAATTATTATATAAGTACAAAAATAGGTTGTAAGTTGAAATAGTTGTCATAGCGACTTCACCGTGTGTGTTATTATGCGCTATTATGACGCTATATATTTACGTAAGGCCTGAAATAATCTCAAAACAGTTCTATAAAGTTTAAAAGTGTATAATAATATTAGAAAAGTATTATGTAAGTATAAAAAACACAATAGGAGTTGAAACAACAGTCACAGCGAGTTCACTCACTACGTAAATAAGCGCTAACATTACGCTAAATGTTATCAAAAGGCCTGTGAATACGTAAAAACGGTTCAATAAAATGTAAAATGGTATAATGTTATTGTAGAAGTATTATGTAAGTAAAAAAAATGATATGTATCATGATTTTAGAATGTTAGCGATTCATCGTGACCAAGTTGCCCGATTTTGCTCGTTTCGCACGATGGTACAATGCTTATTTCTGCTCTATTTTTGTATAAAATCCAATATACTCTTTTATCACATGTTTTTATGTTTGTAATAAATACATATCTACTTACTTTCATTGGTTTCCCAGACTTATAATACCATAGAAAACGTTAGAGGCTCAGACCGCCTACGGAGAACACGGGGCCAGGTGGGACCAAGGCATACCTGATTAGGGTAATTATAGACCCCGGGGACCAATTTCTTTGCCACTGACCATTGTTTCTGACCAAAAGCGAAAGTTTTAGCAAAAAAAAAAAGGGTCGAAAAATGGTCGGGATTGGGGGGTACCAGTGGTCAAAAAGTGGTCGGGACGGGGCTGGTTAAGGAGTTCTATGTGTGGTTGGTACTGTAGCAGGGAAGAGTGAGGGTCACATCTTAGCCTGCCTAAGTGCCCTGGTGTCTCTCTGAGTAGGGTAGGATCTGAGGGGTGGATGTCTGGGTGGTGGTTCAGGGAGGATGCACGGTAGTTTGGTGAGAGGGTTGAATGGCTATGGTAGCTGTGTGTTTTTGGGACTTATCGGGTGTGTGTTAGTGAACTGTATTGTCGGGTGGGGGAGTGTGATTATTACTGAGGCATTCTGTATCATTTGTGTGTGTGTGTGTGTGTGTGTGTGTGTGTGTGTGGTGGGGGATCATGCAATATAAAGTTACGTGGACGGAATGGATCCTGAGCAGAAACAATGAACTGTGTCCCTCTCACACCTATGTGATCTTTTACTAAAATAAAGTACGAAGTTCTTTCAATTCGGCCAAATCATCAATCATGTTTGCCTAAAACACTTCTCATTCCGTGGATTTCTCTTGATTATAATCGTCTGACATCAGCCGAAATCCGATGCTCAGTACCTCTTTTGTAAAGAAAATGTTAATTGCTGCACTCATTTACTTCCATTCTTCCATTTTCTCACTCTCATGGCTGGGCGGGAACTGAGACCTTCCATGAAACTCGCTGTCCGCATTCATGACCACCAGTTGAATCTCTTTACGCAGTATTTTTTTTTTTCTCTTAATAATGTTAGCTTTCTTTAGTTTATCTTATTTTTCACGTGACAGGAGTTGCAGCCATTTTTAAACTTGGTACACGACGAAAGAGGCTTTACCTTACAAACGTTGGAGCCAACACCTTGAGTGGAAAGACGTCTTTTCTTAGTTTATTCTTACTATCTCTGAGCAATATTTTTCAGTTTAACAGCACCTTTTATAGCGAAAGGATATATGATGGATACACCTCACGCGGACAATATATATCCGTTTGAAGGTCGCAAGAGTATAATCTGTGTGGTGTCCCTCCCGGTAGTGGCAGAACGGGATGAACATTCTACCTTGAACCCTAAAGCCTGTTTGTTTCCACTGATATTTCTTTATTATTATTATTGTTATTATTATTATTATTATTATTATTACTATTACTATTATTATTATGATTATTATTATTTCAAAAACGTAGCTAAAGCTCATCTGTCTCCCCACAGTTCTCTCACAATTGCCGCTCATTTCTTTCGCTGTCCTGGGGCTCTTAAAATTAATCCACCGTTTCTCGTCATTCCATTCAACAGCACATCACACTGAGTCAATATCTTTCTCAAAAGCCATCGTTTCCAATAAACATCGTCGCTCGCAGACAGTAAAATTATCATAGTATAGTATCCATGAGATTACGGGTTCATCATATATATATGTTTGTAAAGACAGGTACCCCAAATATAGTTTTTTTTTTTAATTCCTGTATTTATACACCGTTACCATTGCTAGCTTGGCTAAGGACACATCTGTCACCGACAGTTCAAAAAGACTCTCTTAAACTAAGTACAACACAGCCGTTCTCTGACGTGGGAAGAATACATATTATTTGTTTTAGCTTCACTTCAAGATTTTCGTCCTTCATTAACTGATGTAACATACTTCAGTGGCTGAAGAAGACAGTGTTATCGCGTGATATCCTTTCCATGGCACTTTTTCGCGACTTTCATCGTATTTAAGGGTAGCGTCTCGTTGCAGCTCGGTATTAAATTGATGGAAAAGGTAATTTAAGGTAGTTTTGGAGTTAAAACACTTTAGTCATGATAGTACCTAACCCCTCGAATTCGAAAAGTCTCCAAATCTGAACAGAATTATTTGGAGCTACAAAGAGAGAAATTAACTTCCTGAAGCTGAAGAGGGGAAAAAAAGGACAGTTATTTCAGACAAAAACAAAGTGAACTACACTCCTGATCATGTACATTATATTATTGCTACGGCTACTACTGATTATTCAGGACAGGAAAGACTGTTGGTGGGGGAAGGGAATAAGTATGTAAAAGCTTTCCCTTAGACGACGAATAACCGCCACCACGAGTGACTAATTTCAATCAAATAATCACTACGCACCAATATCTGGCGGGGTGGGAAAGGGTGGGATGTTAGACAGACCTAACCAGCAAAGCTAATACCCAGGCTCGAGGCCCGGTAGCACAACTTATTTATTTTTTTTTTCTTCTTTTTTTTTTTTTTTTACTTACCCTACGATGTTAACATATTGAATAGGATTTTTTTTTTTAACTTACTAACAACTGGCGATTTTATATAATTTAAGATGGATCTCATTATATCGAATCCGTCCAGTTTTAAGTCTGCAAACATACGTAATCGTACCAGAGGACCAATCTTGACGTAACAACAGTGGATCACAGGTAACTGGCAATTTCATCAGGGCGCTACCGTACCCTAAATCTTTTCTTGATTTATGTTCACGGAGTCTGTTTTGTGACACTGAGGTGCTTGAGGTTAGTCAGTGTGTAGATCTGTGTGTGAGCGGGGAGGGAGGGGGAGGTGGCTGCATTTCAATGAGGGTATAGTGGATTCTTATGGAGTTCTGTGTGTTGTTGGTATTGTAGCAGGTAAGAGTGAGGGTCACATCTTAGTCTAAGTGCCCTGGTGTCTCTCTGGGTAGGGTAGGATCTGAGGGGTGGATGTCTGGGTGGTGGTTCACGGAGGATGTACGGTTTTTTGGAGAAAGGTTTGAATGGTTATGGTGGCTGTGTGTTTTTTAGTCTTACCGGGTATGTGTTAATGAAGTGTATTGTCGATCGGAGGAGTGAGGTTATTACCGAGGCATTCTGTATCATTTGTGTGTGTGTGTGTGTGTGTGTGTGTGTGTGTGTGTAAAAGCTGCCCATTTAACGACGAATGACCGCCACCAAGAGTGAATAATTTCAAACAAAAAATCATTACGCACCAATATCTGGAGGGGTAGGAAAGGGTGGGGTGTTAGACCCACGCAGCAAAGCTAATTCTCAGGCTCGAGGCCCAGTTACTTTTTTTTTTTTTTTTTTTTACTTACCCTACGATGTTAACCTGTTAAATCTTTTTTTTTTTTTTTTACATTACTACCAACAAGCGATTTTATATAATTTAAGATGGAACTCATTATATCGAACCCGTCCAGCTTTAAGTCTGCAAACATAAGTAATCGCAGGAAAGGACCAATCTTGACGTGAAACCAGTGGACCACAGGTAACGGCAACTTCATTAGGGTGCTACCAAAAATCTTTTCTTGATTTAATGAAGGAGTCTGTGTTGTGACACTGAGGTGCCTGAGGTTAGTTTTTATTTTTTTTTTTTTTTTTTGTTTTTTTTGGAGGGGGGGGGAGTGGCTGCATTTCAGTGTGGGCATTGTGAATTCTTAAGGAGTTGTATGTGTGGTTGGTATTGTAGTAGAGAAGAATGAGAGTCATATTTTAGTTTATCTAAGTGCCCTGGTGTCTCTCTGGGTAGGGTAGGATCTGAGGGGTGGATGTCTTGGTGGTGGTTCATGGAGGATGTACGGTAGTTTGGCGAGAGGTTTGAATGGTTATGGTGGATGTGTTTTTGAGACCGGGTGTGTGTTAATGAATTTTATTGTTGGTGGAGAAATGAGGTTATTACTGAGGCACTCTGTATCATTTGTGTGTGTGTGTGTGTGTGTGTGTGTGTGTGTGTGTGTGTGTGTGGTGGGGGATGATGCAATATAAAGTTACGTGGACGGAATGGATCCTGGGCTGAAACTATGACTTGTGTCCCTTTCACACCTATGTGATCTTTTACTAAAATAAAGTACGATATTCTTTAATTTCGGCCAAATCATTATTCATGATTGCCTTGAACACTTCTCACTCCCTGGATTTCTCTTGAGTATAATCGTCTGGCATCAACCGAAAGCAGATTCTAAGTAGCTCTTTTGTAGTGAAAATGTTAATTGCTGCACTCATTCACTTGCATTCTTCCATTTTCTCACTCCCATGGCTGGGCGAGAAAGATGACCTGCCATGCACCGCACTGTCCGCGTTCATGACCACCAGCTCAATCTCTTTACGCAATGTTTTTTTTTTTTTCTCATAATTACGTTAGTTTTCTTTGGTTTACCTTATTTTTCACGTGACAGGAGTTGCAATCATTTTTCAACTTGGTACACAACGAAATAGACGTTGCTAGAGCGATCTCTTTGAGTGGAAAGACGTCTTGTCTCGGTTTATTCTTACTATCTCCGAGCGAGATCTTTCAGTTTAACAGGAACTTTTGTAGCGAAAGGATATATGATGGATCCATCTCACTCTGACATATATCCGTTTGAAGGTAGCAAGAGAATAATCTATGTGGTGTCCCTCCCGGTAGTGGCAGAGCAGGATGGAAAATCTACCTTGCACCCTAAAGCCTGTTCGTTTCCACTTCATTACTTTATTATTATTATTATTATTATTATTATTATTATTATTATTATTATTGTTGTTGTTGTTGTTGTTGTTATTATTAGTATTAGTATTAGGGGAGGGTTAGTGCCCCTCCCCGGAAAACAACTAACTAAAAAAACAAACAAGAAGCCTCGGACAAGGACTGACCTAACGATGACGACCCAGGACCGGACAAAGGACTTGATAATGGCTACATGGAATGTAAGAGGAGCGAATGATGAGGTGAAAGAGAGAGAGATTGTCCAGGTGCTTGAGGGTGCGAAAGTGGATGTATGTGGAATAACTGAAACAAAATGGAGAGGAGAAAGTGTAAAAGAATCGGAGTATGGATAGGATATATGTGCAGCAGTAGGTGAGAATGAGAGGGCAAAGGAAGGAGTATGTATAGTTGTGAGTAAAAGATGGAAGAACAGCATAAGACAATATGGATCAGTTGGGTCAAGGATTGTGTGGGTAAAGTTGGAAGTTGGAATACAAATGTGGGCGATTGTGTGTGTGTATGCCCAACGCAAGGTGATATGAATGGTAAAGTAGGGAATGTGAAGGTGGATGGAATAATTGGTGAGTGGGGTGTGCCTGCTG
This sequence comes from Coenobita brevimanus, assembly GCF_032717465.1. Taxonomy (NCBI): domain Eukaryota; kingdom Metazoa; phylum Arthropoda; class Malacostraca; order Decapoda; family Coenobitidae; genus Coenobita; species Coenobita brevimanus. The sequence continues at coordinate 15,097,868 of NC_137024.1, read as the reverse complement.
AGATAGATGAGAACGGGAGTGCGTTAGTGGACATTTGTGCTGGGAGTGGGTTGGTGATAGCCAATACCCTCTTCAGGCATAAAATGATCGACAGGTATACATAGCGAGTGATGAGATGGGTGGGTGGTGAACTGAATGAAAGGAAGGCGATGATTGATTATGTGTATGTGGATGAAAGGATGCGAAGATGTGTAATGGATGCAAGAGCTTATAGAGGTTGGGGGAGTGGACTTTCTGACCACTACTTGGTGGTGGCCAGAATTAGGATCCAAGTAAGATGGAGGAATAGAAGAAGGGAAAGACGAGAGGAAGGAGTAGTTGCAAGGAGAGTGGAAAGGTTACAAGAGGAGGAGAAAAAGGCAGAGTATAAGAGAGAAGTGGAGGAACGACTGGGCAAATATGAATTGGAGCAGATCGGGGACGTGGAAGGTGTGTGCAGGATATTTACAGAAGAAATGAGTGCAGCATGTGATGTGGTGTGTAGGAGGAAGAGAAGATGGAGGGGGGTGCAAGGAACAGCGTGGTGGACTGAAGAGGTGAGACAGGCTGTGGCACAAAAGAAGAAAGCATACAATGAATGGATGAGAAATAGTGGCGTAGAAGAAGTTGAGAGGCGGAAGAGAGAGTTACAAGTAGAAAGAAAGACAGAGATGAAAAGATTAGTAAGAGAGAGTAAGAAGAGAGTGGATGAGGAATTTGGAAGGAATTTGAGTGTAAAGTGGAGGGACTGTAAGAAAATGTTCTGGAAAGAGGTGAAAAGAGTAAGACAGGGTGGAAGTGAAGTTAGCAGGGGAGTGAAAGATAAAAATGGTAGATTACTAGTGGAGAAGGGAGAAAAAGTGAGCAAATGGAGAGAACACTTTAAGGAATTGTTGAACATAGAGGATGGAAGTAATGCGAGTATAAGTGGCTAGAGAATGGCTGGGAGAAGGAGGGAGGTGAGAAGACAGGAAGAAATCAGTAGGATAGAAGTTGTGGAAGCAATGAAGAAAGTTAAATCGGGGAAAGCCCCAGGAATTGATGGAGTGTGTGGTGAAATGCTGAAGCATGGGGGAGAGATAATAGTAGAATGGATGTGGAAGATGTGCAGATTGGCCTGGGAGGAAGGTAGAGTCCCGGAGGATTGGAAGTCAGGTATAATTATTCCCTTGTACAAAGGAAAAGGGGAAAAAGAAGTGTGTGGTAATCATAGGGGCATTTGTCTTCTTAGTATAATAGGAAAAGTGTATGGTAGGATACTTATTGACAGAGTTAGAGAAAGAACAGAGAGATTAGTTGGAGAAGAACAGGGAGGCTTTAGGAAGGGAAGAGGTTGTGTAGATCAGATATTCATTCTTAGATCTATAGTGGAAAAGTTTCTAGAGAAGGGAAAGAAGTTGTATGCGGCTTTCATGGATTTGGAGAAAGCATATGACAGGGTGGATAGACAAGGATTGTGGAAAGTGTTAAGAATATATGGAGTAGATGGGAAGCTGTTGAATGCTGTGAAGAGTATGTACGATGGTGCGAAGGCTGCAGTGTGTGTGTGGGTGGTGAACTAAGTGAATTTTTCTCTTTGAAAGTTGTGTTGAAACAGGGATGTGTCATGTCTCCATGGTTGTTCAATCTGTACATGGATGGGGTAATAAAAGAGGTACAAGGTAGGGTAGTGGATGTTGGAGTCGCCCTGGTGAGAGAGGATAGTGTATGGAAACTCCCTGTACTGTTGTTTGCAGATGATACTGTGTTGTTGAGTGAAGACGAAGGGGAGCTGCAAGGCTTGGTGGATGAGTTTAGGAGAGTGTGTAAGAAACGGAATCTAAAGGTGAATGTAGGGAAGAGTAAAGTGATGGTCTTTGAGAGAGGTGAAGTCAGTGAATGTACAGCAAGGTTGGATGGTGAGGAATTGGAAAATGTGAGTACGTTTAAGTACTTGGGTAGTGTGATGAGTAAGGATGGAGGTTTGGAGGGTGAAGTGCTTGAAAGGGTACAGCAAGGAAGAAAGGTTGCTGGTTCTTTGAAAGCAGTGATAAGAAACAGGGAAGTGAGCATGGAAGTGAAAAAGTTACTACATGACAGTATCGTGATATCAACTCTAACGTATGAAAGTGAAGCTTGGACGTTGTTGGAAGGACACAAGTCAAGAGTGAGAGCAGTGGAAATGAGTTATTTAAGAGGAGTCTGTGGAGTCACATGGAGAGACAGGCTGACGAATGAGTATATAAAGGAGCATTGTGGTGTGGATGTGGATGTGATAGGAAGCGTTATGAGGAACACACTGAGGTGGTTTGGCCATGTGGAGAGGACGGAGGGTGAAAGACTGACGAAGAGAGTGTATGTGAGTGAGGTGGAGGGGGAAAGAGGAAGGGGGAGGCCGAGGATGAGATGGAGGGATGGCGTGGAGAGGTATATGAAAGAGGGGGATGTGAGTTGGGAGCAGGGCAGTGAAATGGCGGGGGACAGGGCGACTTGGAGGCGATTTGTTTGTGGCCACCCCAAACGTGATTGAGGCGTCTGGCAATAGATAGATAGATAGTTTTTGTCTTGCACGAAAGCTTTACTCTGAACAGATTTGTTTTATATTTTTTTTTTATGGTGCGTCGTGTTAATCCATGGGACTGTCTCTCTGATGGCTTCCTCTCCACCACACTCACTGTGGTCTTACTGCAGGTCAATAAGCCCAGTGCTGGAACTTCCATCAATTATGGGCTAAGGTTATTTCACGTGAGGATTACGGTATTTTTATAAACGTTTATCATTCTTTACACTAAGAATTTAATCACTGCCATATATTTTCTCTTTTATGCAATACATTCGTTCCCAACAGACCATTATATTAGAAACAGGAAAAAACTTATACAGAATGATGTCCTTTTATATTATTTTTGCTACGAACGGACAATTTCATCTAACTTATGAAGGCCACCTTTCAGTGAAAAAGATTAAATAATTTATCAAGAATTAGCCGTTAGACAAATATTTTAAAGATCATCCCACGGTAAACAACCCCAGCAATGTCTTTATGTGCAGGAATCAAAGAAGGTCACGTCAGACATAAGAGTAAGTGACACCATCCTCTAAACACTACAATGTAAGGTTCTAATAAGATCAGTGGTAAAAGGCACACAGTGTAGACACAAGCCTCGCCTTTATTGCAAAACTCTATTTATGTAGGGGGATGCAATACAGCACGTGATAACGCACGTTGTACAGCATCTAAAGAGGCACCGTGCAAACTACCCTATGTTCATGATCGGAAATACCGATAAAACTTCACTTCAGCATTTGGTTTTTGCTTCTGCATTAGAAATGAATATTCCAGAACACCATACAGTTCATGTAATAGTCTATGTCCATAAGCATGTTACATATACAGTAGGTCAGACCGGTGAGTGGAATATTTCTTTCAGAGATTACTAACATACATTGTAGGAGTTATTTTTTTCATGTCGATCATATTAACTTCCGTGTCTTTATCGTCCAGGATTCTCTCTCCTCATGAAATGGGTAAAACTTTTTTTCAGACTCTCTTTCCCGGCACGCTGAAGTACCCTAGAGGGATGGCGCTAACAGCACGAACAGCAAACACAGCTTGAGTACCACTGGCCCGTGTGTGTGTGTGTGTGTGTGTGTGTGTGTGTGTGTGTGTGTGTGTGTGTGTGTGTGTGTGTGTGTGTGTGTGTGTGTGTGTGTGTGTGTGTGTGTGTGTGTGTGTGTGTGTGTGTGTGTGTGTGTGTGTGTGTGTGTGTGTGTGTGTGTGTGTGTGTGTGTGTGTGTGTGTGTGTGTGTGTGTGTGTGTGTGTGTGTGTGTGTGTGTGTGTGTGTGTGTGTGTGTGTGTGTGTGTGTGTGTGTGTGTGTGTGTGTGTGTGTGTGTGTGTGTGTGTGTGTGTGTGTGTGTGTGTGTGTGTGTGTGTGTGTGTGTGTGTGTGTGTGTGTGTGTGTGTGTGTGTGTGTGTGTGTGTGTGTGTGTGTGTGTGTGTGTGTGTGTGTGTGTGTGTGTGTGTGTGTGTGTGTGTGTGTGTGTGTGTGTGTGTGTGTGTGTGTGTGTGTGTGTGTGTGTGTGTGTGTGTGTGTGTGTGTGTGTGTGTGTGTGTGTGTGTGTGTGTGTGTGTGTGTGTGTGTGTGTGTGTGTGTGTGTGTGTGTGTGTGTGTGTGTGTGTGTGTGTGTGTGTGTGTGTGTGTGTGTGTGTGTGTGTGTGTGTGTGTGTGTGTGTGTGTGTGTGTGTGTGTGTGTGTGTGTGTGTGTGTGTGTGTGTGTGTGTGTGTGTGTGTGTGTGTGTGTGTGTGTGTGTGTGTGTGTGTGTGTGTGTGTGTGTGTGTGTGTGTGTGTGTGTGTGTGTGTGTGTGTGTGTGTGTGTGTGTGTGTGTGTGTGTGTGTGTGTGTGTCGAGGTGCTACCTACATACCCATTACTACTATCACACCCAAACAGTATCCATACCCAAAATATCCACACCTACACACTATTCACAGGCAGACAACACCCACATCCACACAATACCTATCCATATCTAGACACTACTCATACCCTCACATTACCCAAACCTAGACACTACCCACATCCACACACTACCCACACCCTCCCATAACCCACACCTACAAACTAGTCTTATGCAGACATTACCCACATCCACACCTTACCTACACCCTCCTTCTGCTCTCTCTCTCTCTCTCTCTCTCTCTCACACACACACACACACAAAGGAGAAAAAAACACTACCTTCGGCATTTCACATCGACTTAACCATCCTTTCACCTTTCCTTTTACCCCGATCCATTACTGTCACACCAACTCTCTTTTATGCATTAAACATCATCACTCCATCCTTTTCCACCTCGACCCTTTTCATACTCCTTTCCAGTATTATCTTTATCACCTTCCACTCCACGACTCTTTCAGTTACGGTGCTCTCCGATTTTCCTTTCACACTTTTCATCTTCGTCCTTCTTTCCACTTCTGTATTTATACTTTCTAACCCCTTCCTTCCCTCTCCTTTTGCTTTTCCCACTCTCCAGCCGTCTTCACTTTACTCTTTTCACCCTCCACGGCATCCTTTTCCACCCAAGTTCAATCTCCATCTTCTACTCCAATTTGCCATCCGCTCTTCCACCCCCTCTCCTACTTTCATCTTACACCCCTGCTGCCATCCAACATTCCACCTCCACTCCAGTTCTTCCACCTTTCTCCACCCTGCCTTCCATCCCTTCAGACCTAACAATACGTAACCTAACTTTGTCTTCCACCTTCTTTTCCACCGCTTCCCCCACCACAGTTCCACCACTCCAAGCTTCTACGCTTTCTATCCTTTCTCCTAAAGTCAACTAACACACACAGTCCCAGTTCCACGCCAAGTATTAAGGCTCTTTGTATTTTTCCTTTTACTTTAATTTCTCTCTCTTTTTCTTCCTCTTGCTAAACACAGACCCTGTTCTATACTTTACTTACATTTCCAAGGCACCGACGAAAACACTTCTATTACTTTGATCCTTATTTTTTTTTTTTTTTCATTCTTAATTAGGTGGTCTGGTCACACAGAGAGAAGGGATATGAAGATGGCTGTGAAAAGGTACCGATATATATTTGTATACGGGTTTGAGTGGATTTGAAGGCAGGAGGCGGTGTAGAAGTTTCAGGCTGATAAAGATGAATATGATAAATGAATGTGTTTAAGCAAAGCGTAAAGAGATGCAAAAGAATTGATAAATCGTTAAAATGAATGGACGAAGTGCGTATGGAGATGTATATGAAAAAATAAATAAAATAAAACCCTCTTTTTAACATGCAGTCAACGGAATCATCTACAGTATATCCTACAGCCATTATGAGAAGCAACATTTCTTTTGTGAAGAACATTAGGCCTGGGAGGTGGGGCCGATAATTTCGAAGCGTGAATAATGAATGAACGGGTGTATGGTCCATTTCACTTGGCATTCAGAAGGTATCTTTCCATTTACGTGCCTTCCTATTCCTGTTTCTGGATCCCTCCTAGCCCAAGTATTAGTGGCAAATGGAGTTGGGAGACAGATGGATGATTAGCATATGCAAATCGGATACTGTTGGATTAACTGAATTCTATACAGGGACTGAGGGCAGAGAGGCAGGGAGTGAGATGAAAGGATAAACAGGAGTACATGGGGGAAGGAAGTTTGGAATGGTAAGAGAGGGTGAGGTGGAAGGATCAACAGAAAGAGTACATGGGGGAAGGCAGTTAGGAATGGCAGAAGAGAGTGAGGTGGAAAGACAAACAGGAGTAGCCTACATGGGGAAGGGGCACTTTGTGAGCAGTGGGAATGAGTGGTGATAAACAGTGCTGGAGAAGCTTAGAGGCGCACTTAATACAACCACCCAAAAGAATCCTTGGGACAGAACATCTAACTCACCTTCTGTTTCTCTCTTCATCACAACGTTAATCATGTCGCATTAAACAATATTCTCTGAAATCCCTGTATGTATATTCGTATGGCACCATCTTTAACACTTTCACTACGATAACGTTTTTTATATTATCCTTGCTAATGACACAAGAAGTAATTTAGTTGGAAAACCACTTTTCAAACTGGACGTGTTAAGCATGCCGTAACTTTCATTATTTTTTTTAAGAACGTGCAAAGCCTTCCTTAATCATCTGGCTGTGAAACACTATGGATCACAAAAGAATCCGTGCACAATATGCGTGAAACATTTAGGAACACGCAACGAAGGCACTGAAATATTAGTGTCCGACCTGCCACACGTTGGTAGCCCTGATGTCGGGAGGTGTCATATATCGCCAACGAGCAATATCCTCTTGCAAACATATAGCAAATGTTATATTTATATAAACAGACACTGTTCATACACAATGAGACGTTGGTAGTGTATACCAACCCTCCCTCAACATCAGCAGTTGTTAGAATGTTTTCGGTAGGCCTCGCACCCTCTGTGCACCGATACTTTTGTGACCCATAGTGCCAACCCTGACTTTTATTTCGGTTGACGTGACACCATTATAATATTCTCCATAAAGACGGTACCGACAGTATTAAAAGGTATCAAATAACACCCTCCCCAACACTCCTCTACACTTATCTGTCTGTCGCACTGCAACATAGGTTCACTTCACAGGACGGCCCTGTAAGGGTGATTGCTTGCATGCGGTTGATGGATCTGCTTGATCAGACGAAATGAAGTAGCACATGAACAGCTACATCAACAGTGCAATTCAGCATAATACCGAAACAGACCAGCATTTTATCACTACAGGAAACTGGTCTGCTTTTGGGATCACACATGCAATGCCAGACCAGGCTGCATCGTTTTCTAAGTACTTGGGATATGCATCGATCCGTCCCTGCAATAAAGCTGCCCTCCCCCCACCACACCAAGTCAAAGTTGCCGCAATCCCTTTTTATGCATCCGATCGACCCGGCAGGCAGCGCTCTTTCTTTCTGTGTGTGTGTGTGTGTGTGTGTGTGTGTGTGTGTGTGTGTGTGTGTGTGTGTGTGTGTGATGGATATGCTGATCCGGCCTACAGCCAACACTGATGGCTCTTCATATTAGCTCAGCACGTACGACCTGGACCGGTATATGAGGACCGTACCGATACATGAGGACTGGACCGGTACACGAGGACTGACCCAGTACAGGAGAACTTGTACGAGACCTGGACCGATAAATGAAGACTGGACCGGTAAACGAAGCTTACTCTGGTGCACTAAGCCAGGTCCAGTAAATTGAGGCGTAGACCGGTACATGAGGCCTGGACTGGTACTAGATGGTGCACTAAGCCACTTCCAGTAAAATGAGGCTTGGACAGGAACATGAGGCCTGGACCGGTACAAGAGGCCTGAACGAGTACAAGCGATATGAAGATACTAAAGACTTGAAATGGTACACAAAATTTGAATCATTATAAGGAAACGAAGATAAGAAGAAGCGAGTAACACTGTAACACATGTGAAGAGGAAATGAATGAGAGGAGACGAAAACAGAAGAGTAACAGGGATGGCGTGGAATATTAAACAATGAAAGCAGAAGGGATAAACACGCTGATGAGAGAGGGACGAGAATGGAACGTGAGCACGAGGGATGGAACAAGAGCCAGAGAGAAAAATGAGAGAGAGAGAGAGAGAGAGGGGGGGGGGACAGTCAGGACCTCACAGTCTCGGTCTCCAACAGCGCTTAAAGTCGGGGTGCGAGCCTGCTGGGAGGGAGAATGGGGGAGCAGCTATTTTTAGATTCCCAGCTTTCTGGTATCCATTTCTGGACAAAGCCTTGAATACAGTCCTTACTTACCCTTTTGCTCGTTATAGGGAGGTCTTTCCTATGCTAAATAAAATCGTCTGCAGCCAACAAGGACAAGATTACCCCTTACGTCACAAAATAAAGGGGTTAAGGAATGTTTTAAGGAATTTATCTTAGAGTGTTTTTGTGGATCGGTGTTTTGACTATGTTTTCATTGCTTCTGCAAAGGGGTGTTTCTCTTAGTGCTTTTATCAATGGAATTTTTCTTAAGGAACATCTTTTGTTAAAGAGTGTTTTTGTTAAGAGGTCTTATTGTCAAATAAAATTGTCAGTACTGAAGCGAACTGGTGAAGAAACAAAGAAATGGTTTCAAACTGGAAACTGTTAGAAAGGGAGAAAGAAGATACAAACAGGGAATACAACAGGACTCCACACAAGTATATGGAGACCTAAATGTCCAGTCGATGCAATGGTTGATATACTGTATATCAGACACTAAGGACTGGGTGGGTGGCAGAATGGGCCATGTGGTAGTAAGTGATGAGCCACAGTAAGGTAGATATAAGTAAACATGATAATGTAGGTGTTTTAAGTTGGCTCGTAGTAAGGATAGTCATTTTTATTATCCAATATCAAACCATAAATGGGTGAGGTAGGTGGATAGAGTGGGTGGAATGGTGGACGTTGGTGGAGTGTGCTGGAAAATGTACATACTCGTACTATGAAGGCATGTTTTGTAGGTAGGCCAGTAAGATGCAAGTCTAAGGTGCAGAAGCAACAAAAGCAGAATTGCTCTGGGACCTGCGGCGAGGTTCTTGTTTCAGTTTTCTGTATTTAATGACCACTTTTATGTTTGAATGAGCTTAAATGAAGAACTTTTACTGAAGTTGCTGCTAAACGGCGCCACCACAGGTATCAGCTGACAGCAGATTTGTATTCTCCACGTCAAATAACCTTATTTGGGACCACTTCTATGTCTCAATATGTTTAAATTATGCAGTTTTACTAAAGTTGTCGCTAGACAGCGTCACCTCAGGTGTCAGCTGATGCATGGCAGATTGGGATTCTCCAAATTACCGTATATGGTACCACTTTTATGTCTCCAAAGGCCTCCTTTCAGCAAATCCGCCAGAGGCAGAAGAAGAACGCTGGCCACTCATTGACCTGGTGGTTATCGTCGCAGGTAAAAGTGGGTGGGGGTGAGTAGGGTGGGTTCAGATAGTGATGGGTGCTGGGGCCGGTCAGGATGAGTACACCCTGTGACGGTTAGTGTTATATTAGTGTCGCTGTTGGCAGTGGGAAGGTGTAAGTCACAGACTTTTCTTAGAAGCACGTTGTCAAAGTGTAGAAAAAGGGGTAACTTAGGTAGAAGGAAATGAGTGTGTTGAGCTGGGGTAGCTGTGGATGAAAGGGCAGAGTGAGAGTAATACACCCTATGAAGATGACCACTGTATGTTTGTCCTAGTATGGTCATGGTGACAGTTTAGTTCAAAACCTTCTCCACAAAAACAAATATGAAAGACAAGAATTTAACATCCGCCACTCTTACGTACCTGTCACCTCTCAACGCCTGCAAAAATCATCATCATTTAGTAAAACAGTGTATTACCCTGTCTTACAGGGACTGAGACTTGGAGCCACACGCAGAGAGCGTCCAGCCGCCCTAAAACGACATCGCTCCTACCCCGGTGTGCCAATACCTGCCCAACAAAGATATGTCATACCAGAACGATAACACTTCCTGCCATCCATACCTCCCCCACTTCTCTCTCTCTCTCTCTCTCTCTCTCTCTCTCTCTCTCTCTCTCTCTCTCGCAATGAAGGTCTAAATCTCTATGAATTCCATTACTACTATTGTCTTACTTAATTTCATTCTTGTATTACAGTATTTGTAGACTTAACCCTGGTTCGGAAGAAATCTCGGACTTTTGGGGTTTATTTATCCCTCACTGAGGACCGTGAGCTTTACCATTGATTTTTTTTTTTTTAATGTTTTCCGACTCTGGGCATAGGCTTCACAGCCTGCTCCCAAGGCCCAGTAGTCTTCCTACATACCATACACCTCTACATGTCACCGTTCTTTTTGTTTTATATTTGCTACCCTTCAGACGTTTCTCTTTATTGGACTGAGAGAACCCTTTTAATAATGAGGTCATTTCACTTCATTATCTTTCCCCTTTCTCAATGACCATCATCCACCCCTCCACGTTACTCTAAATAACAATCCCTCTCCTTCTTCAGACAACATTTGCAAGCATTCGTTTACAACTTTCCCTCCGCTTCTTCGCCACCTCTAGCTCTCCATCATACTGGCCATATCGTTCTCCTTCTCCCTTACCTGCTTTTAAATTAGTTTTTACCCAGCCCTTCGCGCCACATCATAATTTATCAAGTGATTCCTTTTCTTTTCTCTAATACATTTCAGTTTCGCTTAACCGTAACTTACTTTATGTCTTTTCTTCATTTCATTCACAAGCCTTCCAAGGAAAGTCTTCATTAAACTCACTGCAATTTTCCTACATCAGAAGAACGTTCAGCTGTAAGGAAATGTTAGAAGTAAATTCACAAAAGCTCTCATATAACCTATTTGTCAGGTGTGTGTGTGTGTGTGTGTGTGTGTGTGTGTGTGTAATTCACCGGGTCGGTCAGGATCACTTTGATGGTCGTGATCGTCAGCTTTTACCCTCCCGGAAGGGAACTGAGAGCTCATATAGTCCGATCTAAGGGCAAGGCTGTGACCTTCACACACGCACACACCCGTCCCCTTGCTCAAGGGGGACAGTAACCACCCACTTCGCCGGTGAAACTTTTCGCAACCTGAGCGAGGCGCGAACTCCTGTCCACCAGTTGGCAAGCGAGAGCGTTACCACTGCACCAGCGAGCGATGTGTGTGTGTGTGTGTGTGTGTGTGTGTGTGTGTGTGTGTGTGTGTGTGTGTGTGATAGAATGAAAATATGTAATGGATGCAAGACCATACAGAGGTTGGTGGAGTGGACTTTTGGACCACCACTTGGTGATGGTGAAAGTCAAGGTACAAATGCAATGGATGAATAGGAGAGAAGGACAGGAGGCAGTAGTACATACAGGGAGGGTAGAAACGTTGCAAGAGGATGGAAAATAGGCAGAATATAAGAGAGAAGTGGAGGAGCAATTGGATAAATATGATTTGGAGCAGATGGGGGAGGTGGAAGGTATGTGTAAAATATTCACAGAAGAAATATGTACAGCATGTGAGGTGGTGTGTGGGGGGATGAGAAGGAGAAAGGGGGTGCAAGGAACAGCAAGGTGGAATGAAGAGGTGATACAAGCTGTGGCGCAACAGAAGAAAGCATACAGTCAGTGGATAGGAAGCAGAGGCATGGAGGAAGTTGAGAGAAGGAACAGTGAGTTATATGTGCAGAAGAAGAGGCAGATGAAAAGATTAGTAAGGGAGAGTAAGAAGAGAATGGATGAAGAACTTGGAAGGAATATGAGTGTAAAGTGGAAGGAATGTAAGAAACTGTTCTAGAATAGGTAAAGAGAGTTTGACAGGGCGAAAAAGAAGTTAGTAGAGGAGTGAAGGACAAAATGGTACTTTGATAATAAAGAAGGGAGAAAAAGTGAGCAGATGGAGAGAACACTTTATGAGGCTGCTAAACATAGAGAATGAAAGTAGTGCGGCTATAGGTGGCTGGGGAATGGCTGGAAGAGGGAGGGAGGTGGGAAGGGAGGAGGAGATCAGTAGGACTGAAGTACTGAAAGCAATGAAGAAAGTCAAAATGGGGAAAGTCGCAGGCATTGGTGGAGTGTGTGGTGAAATGCTGAAGCATGGCGGAGAGATAGTAGTAGAATGGATATGGAAGATGTGAAAATTGGCCTGGGAGGAAGGTACAGTTCCAGAGAATTGGAAGGTACACTTTTCCCCTGTACAAAGGAAAAGGGGAAAAAGAAGTGTGTGGTAATCATAGGAGTATTTGTCTTCTCAGTGTAACAGGAAAAGTTTATGGTAGGATACTTACTGATAGAGTTAGGGAAATAACAGAGGAATTAGTTGGAAAAGAACAGGGAGGTTTTACGAAGGGAAGATGTTCTGTTGATCAGATATTCATCCTTAGGTCTTTAGTGAAAAAGTTTCGAGAGAAGAGAAAGAAGTTGTATGGGGCTTTCATGGATTTAGAGAAACCATATGACAGAGTGAAAAGACAAGGAATGTGGAAAATATTAAGAATATATGCAGGAAATGGGAAGGTGCTGAATGCCGTGAAGAGTATGTGTGAGGGTGCTAAGACAGCAGTGCATGTAGATGGGAAACTGAGTTAATTTTTCTATATGAATGTTGGAACGAAAAAGGGATGTATCATGTCTTAATGCCTGTTCAATTTGTTTATGGATGAGGTTATAAAAGAGATACAAGGTAGGGCAGTGGATGTTGGAGCGGTTCTGACGAGAGGGCAGCGTTTGGAAACTTCCTCTTCTGGTGTTGACAGATTATACTGTACTATTAGGTGAAGACGAACGGGAACTGCAAGGCTTGGAGAATTAGTTTGGGAGAATGTGTAAGAAACGGAATCAAAAGGTGAACGCCGGGAAGTGTAAAATTATGGTCCTCGACAGAAGTCGTCACCCAATGCACAATGAAGTTGGATGATGAGGAAATGGAAAATGTGAGTGCATTTAAGTACTTGTGCAGCGTGAGGAGTAAGGATGGAAGCATGGAGGATGAAGTGCTTGAAAGGATACAGCAATGAGGAAAGGTTGCTGGTTCTTTGAAAGCACTGATAAGAAATAGGGAAGTTCAAAAGTTGCTGCATGATGGTATTGTGATACTAACCCTAACGTATGGAAGTGAAGCTCAGACCTTTTTGGAAGGACCCAAGTCAAGAGTGAGTGCAGTGGAAATGAGTTATTTCAGAGGAGCACATGGAGTTGCATGAAAACAGACTGACAAGTAAGGAAGTGAGGAAGCGTTGTGGTGTGGATCTGGATAAGATAGAAAGCATTAGGAGAAATTCACTGAGATGGTTTGGCCATGTGGAGAGGATGGAGAGCGAGAAGCTAACGAGGAGAGTGTATGTGGGTGAGGTGGAGGGGGGGAGAGGGAGAGGGAGGCCGAGGATGTGGTGGGGGGATAGAGTGAAGAAATATGTGGGAGAAGGAAGTATGAGCCGGGGGGAGAGCAGTGAAATGGCGGAGGACAGGAAAACGTGAAGGCGATTTGTTTGTGGCCATCCCTTACGGGATTTAGGCGTCTGACAATAGATAGATAAACGAGCAGTTCTACAATCATATGTCACCTTCAAAACATACACTGTCTATTTATGTGATAATATTTCATGGTGAAAGTCATGTCATAGACCAGAGCAAAGATGCCCTTCCATGCCGATCCATATACAAGGCCAAAATCCAGCAACAAGCCCTAGTCTTCATCTACTAACTATCAGTCCACACGCAGTAACACCATATTAAGTCCATTTTCACTTCGGTCCGCGAGAGACCACCGATAAGACAGGCCCAGCAGAAACGCCTTTAAAATGACAAGTTTCTTTTTAGTGCTAGAGGGGTGTCTTTTGAGATCCACCACTGCGCAGTCCTACATTCAGACCACCATACTTACTTCACCTCACCGAACACCACTCCTCCCACTCACCTCACCTCACCTAACACAACCCCTCCCACTCACTTCACCACCCCTCCACTTCACCCCACCACCCATTCACCCATTATCCCACAACTCCACTTCACCTCAGCACTCTCCTACCTCACCATCCACTCACCTCACGTCACCACGCCATTTCTCCACCTCACCTAACATCTCTCCACTTCATCCCTCCACCTCTTCTCAGCACCCTCTCTTTCCATGGCCGCATTTCATTTGGGCGCAGAATCAGATTTTCTATCATTCTATTTGGGAGCCAGTATACCACTTCATTTGGGCTCCAACATATAGTTATTAACCTAATGTAACTTAACCTAACCTATCCCAACTTAACCTCTCCTAACATAACTTTGTCTATCCTAACCTATCCTAACCTAACCTAATCTGTTCTAAAAATCCTAACCTGACCTATCCTACCCTAACCAAATTTAACCTAAGTTACTCATATGTTAGTAAACGATTTTTCAAAATGGCTATGACCCGTTCTAGGTTACTTTAGGAAAGGTTTTAAGGTAGTTTTAATTCACTGCTCACTACTCTGTTTTAACTCAGCGCGCATATAAAGTTTGATGTGGCGCCCAATTGCAATATTTTTTGCGCTCAAATGAAATGTCAGTGCTCCCAAATGATATGCGCCGCTTTCCATTCTTCTACATCATCTCAACTCCTCTTCACCCCTCCACCTCACCTCCACCTCATTTCAACACCCCTTCATCCTCCACCTCTCTTTAACCCTTCCAACCCCTCTCTATCCAAATCTTTTCACTCCACTTCACCTGTCCACAACGCACTAAACCACTTCCCTGCCCTCCACATTTTTCATATTTTCTAATAGCCTCCCAACCCTACTACCGCCAGCACAAGTCTCTGCCAACATTTTGTACAGCCGCAGCTAACACCTCCGTTACACTGTCCGTAGCTGTGCCCAAACCAAATATCATCATGCTAAACTAATCAGCTGCATTCAAGCGGGTTGAAAGGGTGACACATTCGCCTCATTAAATCGGAACCACAAATATGCACCATGGATTTTTATGCAAATATACACCAAACATAACAAGTATACTAGAGAAATGATGATGAGTCAGGGTCTTACTATGGAGCATCCTTCCCCCATACCTCCCTCCTTCTTTCTTTCCTCCTCTTTCTACTTCCCTCTTATCTCACTGCTTACTCAGTTACCTCTCTCTCCTTAATCTCCGCTCCCTTTATTCCTTCTCGCCTGCGTCCAATGACTCTTGTGTGTCTTTACTGACCAATGTCGCCTTGTGTGATATGGTAACATTGTGTGACTCATCTGAGTTTACTAACCACTGTAACCATGTTTGTTCCCTCTTCCTGACTCCTATGTTCATCTCTGACCCCTGTGATCTTGTGTAACCCTTCCTAACCTCCGACCATGTGCGGCTCACCTTATTGTCCTAGCAACCCCTGTGACCTTTTATCAGTCCTCCTACTGAATTTACTGATCCCTGTGACCCTTTTACTCCTTCTGACCCCTGTGACCCCCTCCTACCCGTGCAATCATTCCATTAATTTTAATGGCACAGTCAAGGCGCTGACGGCACAGCACCTCCATTAAGATGGGGTTTCTCCTGACTCTTATAATATCTTATATAATACACTCACTGACTCAATCACTCATTCACTCGCATTTTCACTCGCTGATATGCACAATTTATCTTGTTTTATCACCTGTTTACAGTCTCTCTCTCTCTCTCTCTCTCTCTCTCTCTCAAGAATCACCTTTCAATAAGCCCTCCTCCTCACACCTCATCTTATACGTCGTAATTGCCATTTTTTTTATTGCGCAAAAATTTACTGAGCAAAAATTTTTGGATCACTAAGTCTTTAGCCTCCATATAAAAAGCCGATTTTCCAGTAGACAGTAAATATTTATTCACGATTAAAGCTAAGCCACTGAGCCAGGCACATTAATTGGAAACGAATCATTATTTTTATTGTTACTATTGTTATTATTATGATGATGATGATGATTATTATTATTATTATTACTACTACTACTATTACTACTACTACCACTACTACTACTACTACTACAACTACAACTAGTACTACTACTATTATTATTAATTAGAAGCTTTGTTTGTGGTTTTGTCGTCACCTCTACCACTTCACCAAATTATCATAAACGTTTCCAGCCAATCCTTAGTCATACTTCCTTCCAATAATTCACTAAATTATCATACACCATTCCAAGCAGTCTTTCCATCCAACCTTTCACCATCAGTTCACTTAGGTCCACTATAAACATCATCTCATTAATATTCAGGTGTGACATGATCAGTTAAGAAGACAAAAAACTGGGTCAGATGTCAGTGCCTATATCAGTAGTTTTGATATATAAATCTAGACTATGACTTTCCTCTAAACTCTTCAATAAATGTGTGGCCAACATGTGTAATGTAAAGCTTCCTCTGTTATACATACTTTCACTACTAAACACAATTCCATTATGCATTCTTCATTATGCATGCTTACTTTGTATGCATACTTGTCCTGTTATACACAAATTTAATTTATGCACAGGTTCCATTTATGTAAGTATGAATCTCTGCTTCATCCATAATTTCCCTTCATGCATTCCATTCATTTATCCATATTTCCTTTTAATTACAGTTCATTTATGAATACTCTGTTTATGCATACATTCCATTGATGCATACTTTCTCCTGTTAAGTATACTCTATAAGTTTGCTTTCTCTGTTAAGCACATTTCCACTCTAAAATGTAATTTACTTGCTAAGCATACTTCCTCAGTTAAGTACAATTCCCATGAAGCATACTTCCATTGTTAAGCAAATTTCCTTGTTAAGCGTAATTATCCTCCTGGTTTAGTGGACAACCGTGCATCGGATGTAGAGAAGGGAGGCAGGAGGAGGCAGGGAAGGTGAGAGAGGTAGGGAAGGAGGGTGAGAAGAGAGGGGAAAAAGGAGGGGGAGGTAGTGAATGAGAGAGAGAGAGAGAGAGAGAGAGAGAGAGAGAGAGAGAGAGGATAAAGAAGGAAGGAGAGGAAGGGTACGAGGATGGAAGGGAGAGAGGGAGAGTAAATAATGAGAGAGAGGTAGGGTTGGAAGAAGGTTAAGGAGAAGGGTGGGAAGGGAGAAAGGAGAGCGAAAGTAAAGAAAGAGGAGGTAGGGAGAGTAAGGAGTGAGAGAAGGTTGGAACGGAAGGAGGGGGGTAGGGATGAGGAGAGGCAGGATGAGAATGAAACAGGGATGGTGCAGAAAGGAAAGAAGGAAGGACTGAGAGGGAAGATAAAGAAGAAGAGAGAAGTAAACAAGGAGGGAGAAAGGGAAGGTAATGAGGGAAGAAGCGAGAGAGAACAAGGAAGGACAAGGTGGGAAGAGAGAAGGACAAGGAGGGAAGAGAGAAGGAAAATGAGGAGACCTCTAACTTCTGTGAAACTGATTTTGCAGCGGAAGTCGGGTCATCTTGGCAAGGCAGATCAAGGCAAAAAGAAACACTGCCGGTCGATTTTATTCTTCTTAGGAGGGATACCATGCAGAACGTATTAAAAAAAATCTCTATTAACTCCTTTAATGCCATGACTATGTATTACTTAATTCTTGTTACCCCCAGGCAATGTTGCTCAGCTTAAACGACCTCTCCGTAGTAAATCCTTCACCCCTCAAGAGCTCATCTCATAGCGAAATATTGCACTCCCAGGCAATGTGCAAGACGGGTAAGAAACAAGGACATATGAAACTTAAGAATGTGAGGATGAGGTGGAGATGGGAATGAGAGGGGATGGGGGTAGGGGAGAGGATGAGGTAATGCAGGTGAGAATGAGCTGGGGGAGCTGATGCAATTGGAGAGGTGGAGGTGAAGAGGCATAAAGACAAAGTTTTACGACGACACCAGAGTGAGAGTGACAGGGGAAGGTGTAAGAGAGCAATGTGGGGGTTGCGTGAGGGGTGGCAGAGGGTGTGAGATGTGACAGAGGGTGTGAGGGGTGACAGGCGGTATGAGATGTGATGGGGTGTGAGGTGTGACAGGAGGTGTTAAGGGTGACAGCGGGTGCGAGGAGTGAACAGGGTGCGAAGAATGACAGGGTGTGAGGGGTGACAGTGGGTGTGAGAAGTGACAGAGGATGTAATGGGTGATATGGTGTATAAGGGCTGACAAGAGGGTGTGAGAAGTGACGGGGTCTGCGTTGTACTTGACTCCAAAGAAGGGAAAATGAAAGGGAAGAAAAGTTCGAAACCTCTTAGCATTCCGGGGCGATTTTTCTGGAACGTGTTAATCCATTCAGGGGACCGACTCTTGCTACCGGCAGGAGACTGTACTGAAACCTAAGCCCCTCTCGCTCGGCGCGTTTCACTACAGAAAGATAACGTGCTATTTTATTCCTCTTACGGCTATGCGATATTATTCCAAATAAGGGTTATTACAAATGTGCTTGTCGGTGTAAATTACTATACACCTTTATGAATTTTTTATATAAGGGCGGCACTGCATAAGTAAGGAGGAATGAACCCCGTCAGTACTATGACGCCTTTTTTTTTTTTTTTTTTTGCACTATAACATTTCTCCCACATGATTTTACTAAACACAGAAAAGATTTTTTTTTTTTTTTTTTTTACTGAAGGGTTTAGATATATTATTCATTAACCCTTTCAACACTAGAGAGTTCCTTTAAGCTGAACCAAGTTGTATGACAGTAACTAGAATAAAAAAGTTATCGTAATGATTTGCTAACATGAAGGGACAGCTGTTGATACCAACCCATGTAGAGGCAGACTCATTAAAAGTTTTCAGAGCAGGCAACAAACCACAGTCATCTGGTCAGTCAAGTTGTCTCCAACATATCACATCAAAATTTAGTCGTTAAATTTTTAAGCAGTAACTGTAACAGTCATAATAATACACAAGTTGTTTTTATATGTTTAATAAGCGGGAGGGGAAAAACAAATATCACACAGAGAACACTAATAAATCAATAACAAAACATTTGCAGATGAAGGGAAATCACCCAAAACTTGGGGACTTGGGTGATATAAGTTCATTACGAATGATATGCCATCAAATTCTGTCATCTCTGAGAAGCACACAGAGGAGATGGTTTGGACAACAGCCCTCAGACTCTCAGGACACAAGGCAGTGCTGGACTCTCAGGAAACATGGCAATGCTGGACCACAAGGGCACAGAGCAATGCTGGACCCTTAGGACACAAAACAGTACTGGACCCTCAGGACACAAGGTATTGTTGGACCCTCAGGACACAATGCACTGCTGGACCCTCAGGACACAATGCACTGCTGGACCCTCAGGACACAATGCACTGCTGGACCCTCAGCACTTGAACAGACAGGCAATCATCTAAAGTATTAACAACTTTATTGTTTGCAACACTACTGATGCTTTGGTCAAAAGTTTCCCATAACGGCAGAATACTTCAGCGAGGAAGAGAGTATTGACCGCACTGCACTAATGTTCAGTTGACTGGTGGAAGGGTTGCTAAATCTCACTAGTTGTGAAGCTGCCAGCTCCGTCGGCCACACCATGACATGCAACAAGACAAGGCTCATTTGTATCAGTCATAACGGAGTAAGGGACCTGACAGAAAGCAAGCTGAGAGAAGCGTGCCACAATGTTCCCGCCGACCTCACCCGCCTGCGACACGACAGGGAGCCATGAGGCATCGGACGACATGTACCTCAAAGGAAGGTTGGCTCGACGTAGAGGGAGGTGATGGAGCAAGGGACTAAAAGGAATCTTTGAAGTAAGGATATGTAACACAGTTGCGGCATGTTACAACATGGTATCTTGGGCTGGGCACATGAAGAATGAACCTCCCCTCAAAAAAAAAAAAAAAAAAAAGAGAGAGAGAAAAAAAAGGCAAGAGTGTGCACAGATAGACTGTAACATGTGGACAGTTCACTAGTCAAGACTAGTTGAAATGATCTATGGGGAATGGTAACGACCCAGGAGCTACATTGCCGTTAGAATGAAGTGTAGCCTTACTCAGGTCAGTTCTGCTTTGCTTCAAGGAAACAGATCGTCAGCGCCAAAACCATTTTTTTTTTTTTATGCGAGGAAGAAGGAACCAAAGGCCATGAGCCAGCAATAACAGTTCCCTCCAAGGGAAAAACAAAATACAAGAGAGAGCCGAATTCAAGATCCGATCATTTCGAGATGCCCGGACACACTGTTTTTGAAAGACTGGAGATCATAGGAAGCAGGAAATACAGACAAAGGGAGACAGTTCCTGAGTTAACCTGTTGCATGAATGAAGGACTTGGAGTAACGGTTAACTCTCGCATTAGAGAGTTGGACAGAAAAGGGATGAGAGTTTGCTGCTTGACGGGTGCTACGCGCCCGTCGTAGGGGTGGAGGAATGCATGCAGACAGTTCAGAAGAGCAGTGACCATTGAAGTAGCGATAGAAAAGAGATAATGATGCAACAGTGCGGCGAAGAGACAGAGGCTGAAGTGAGTCAGTAAGAGGAGAGTTAATGAGACGAAAAGCCTTTGACTCCACCCTATTGAGAAGAGCTGACTGTGGGGAGCCTCCCCACACATGAGAGTTGTACTCCACACAGGGGCGGATACAACCCTTGTATAGAGTCAACGATTGTGAAGGGGTAAAGAAGGAACGGAGTAGGCATGGTTGTAAACATGGGATACGAGACTACAGCAATGACTGACATGTCAATGTGTGGCTCCACTGCATTAATTATGGTTAATACTGACCTGCTCAAAATAAAAGGCGGAAGTGGGACAGTTTACAGATGGAATAGCTATAAGAGAAAGCTAGGACTATTATAATGTGGGGAAAAAAAAAAAACTTGCAGCGGGCTGAAGCAATAGTAACTAAAATAAATGAATGCAGCAATATTGACATAAACCATTATCAAACACGGCTCATGAAATATATTCTACTGTAATTTTCTGCTTCTTTCACTTGGAGAATAACGTAGTCATATTTATCGCTGTGTAACGCTGATAGGTTTGTGGATACGCTGGGAATATTGATATGCCAAGTGTAGCTATGACAGTGCCACATCCACCCTCACGCCTTACCCTGCAATCCCTCACCCTCACTCAACACTCCCTCATCCCTCACAACCTCACCCCATACATCTCACTCCTCACACCCTCACACCTCACCCATCACCCCGCACACCCTCAAACCTTCACCCCTCACACCGTACCCCTCACATCCTCACCCCACACACTTTCATCCATTACATCCCCATTCCTCACACCTCACCTCACACACCCTCACACCTCGTACCCTCACACCTTCATCCCTCACAACTTCACCCTTCCCACTTCATCTCTTACGCTCTCACCCCTCACACCCTCACCCAACACACTCTCTCGCCCCACACCCTCACCTTTTACACCCTAGCCCCTCACACCCTCACCTCAATCGCCCTCACCTCAAACCCTCACCCCACACACCCACACTCCTCACACCCTCACCCCTCACACCTCACCAACACACCCGCACCCAACACACTCTCACGTCTCACATCCCCACCACGCTCACCCTCACTCCATATACCCTCACCACTCGCACCTTCACTCCACACACCCCAACCCCACACACCTTCATCCCACACACCCTCATCCCTCACCCTTCACACCTCATCCCTCACACCTCACCCCTCACACCCTTATCCCTCACATCTTTACCCCACACACCCTCACCCCTTACACCCTCATCCCTCACAACCTCACCTCATACACCTCATCCCACATATACAGTGCTCACTCGACACACCTTCACCCCACACAGTCTTACCCCTCTCACTTCACTTCACACACCCTCATCCCATACTCCTTTATCCCTTATACCCTCACCCTTCACACCGTCAACTAACACACCTTCACACTCTACCCAGCGCACTTTATCCATATATCCTATTTTACCTGCATTCTACCTGACAGGCTATGGCAAAAAGTATACATTTTCTTATCCTTTAGTATTTTCTTCCAAGTTTTTTCCCTTCTTCGAATCCCCCGTTTCTGCGTTTTTCTAGTTCCCGTTTTGAGTTTTGAGTTGATGCGACCACGGCAGCAATGGTAAAAAAACAGCAGTAACAATAACAACAATTTTAATATTACTACTACTAATAATAATATTAATACCAGTACTACAACAACTACTATTAACGCTACTATCAATAATAAGTTTAATATTTCTACTGCTGTTGCCACCAACACCACCATCACCACCACCACCACCACCACTACTACTACTACTACTACTACTACTACTACTACTACTACTACTACTACTTCTATTACTACTACTACTACTACTTCTATTACTACTACTACTACTACTACTACTACTACAATGAATAATAATAATAATAATAATAATAATAATAATCATTATTATTATTATTATTGTTGCTGTTGTTGTTGTTATTTTTATCTTTATTATTATTATCAATAGTTACCTATTTACCTATTGTGTGGCCACAATAAGGAAGCTTCGCCATAAATATTCATAGTATATAAGGTACGAAATTTTGGCATCATAAACAAGTTTGTGACCTTTAAAAGTAGATAAAGGTCATTCATATTTGGAACATGTACTTAGAGTAACCTAAGGCAGTTTCTTGTGTAATACTAACAAGATCTGAAGACACAGGTGTGGAAGAATGCATGTGTACATTTTACATTTGTCTCAATATCTGGCTAACTGTATGCGTAACTGTAACCATATTCTTTTCAGATAATAAGAGAGACCACAGCTATATTTCTGTAGCCCTACAGCTTAACTGCTTTTGTGGTTTTCTCTAAAACGTGCGACAAAGAAAACACTGAACAGATTTGAATTCGTTACTTTCCACTAGGCTAAATGGCAAAATAGTCAGCCAAAACTCTCAGCCAGAATTTCTATCGTAGGATTATTAGCCATGTCGTTGTATCTCAATTAGCAGCTGAGATTCATTTGAAAACATGCAATTTTTGCATAAAAAATATCGTATATGACCTTTAAAAATAGGTCAAGGTCATTTATATATTTGGCACAAGTGCTTGGGTTACCTAAGGGTGCCTTCCGGTAAAATATCAAGACCTAAGGAAAAGAAGTGCAAAGAAAAATAATAATACGAATACAATGACCTTCGCCATTTATATGGCGAAGCTTAATAAATCATATGTGCTGTTACCCCCATATAAGATCAATCAAAACTTCATACTGAACCCTGAGAATATTATAAATTAGCTGTGTGTGTGTGTGTGTGTGTGTGTGTGTGTGTGTGTGTGTGTTTTCTTCCTGTACTGTCACACACACACACACACACACACACACACACACACACACACACTCGCTGGTGCAGTGGTAACGTTCCCGCTTGCCAACTGGTGGACGGGAGTTCGCGCCTCGCTCAGGTTGCGAAAAGTTTCACTGACGAAGTGGGTGGTTACTGTCCCCCTTGAGCAAGGGGACGGGTGTGTGCGTGTGTGAAGGTCACAGCCTTGCCCTTAGATCGGACTATATGAGCTCTCAGCTCCCTTCCGGGAGGGTAAAAGCTGACCATCACGACCATCAAGTGATCCTGACCGACCCGGTGAATTACACACACACACACACACACTCTCTCTCTCAAAAGGCGTCACAATTGTATGTATCATTCCTGGAGTCTTGGGATTCTTCCTGATACGGTACTGAGTAACTGATACATCAGTGTATCTAAGTTAGGTGTGCTCTCATACTTACATTATGTGTGAGTGACAGGAGATGAACGCGACTCACCTGAAAAAAATAATACAGTTAGTAATAGGAAAAGTTTTGTTTCCATGACTAGACATACACGCAATTAATGAAAACAATTATATGTATAATCATACTAGACACATACTGTAGATAGATAGACAGAGACAGACAGATAAGGGTGCAAGGAGGCATATGGATATTGTTAAAAAGTTTTCTGCATACATGAGCATTCTGATCAAGCTGAAATGATAAATTTCTACCCCACAAAATATTTCTCTCTGACTTGTCACCTTGATGCTTAGTCTACTTGGGTTGTTTTGTTCTAAAGTAAGTATATGGTGATCAGATCACAAAGTTTCCATCACAATGCAGTAAAATAATCGGAATAAAAACGAAGATATCACGTGGGATTAATAAGGGAGCTGGATTAGGTAACAGACAATGAACATACATATCATTATGACATTTAATTCGAAAAAAGAAGATAACAAGTAATTATTTAACGAAATAACAAATAACTACGGCAGCAGTAGCAGACTAGCAGTCCAGAGATGAAAACAGAAGAGGTGGACGGATACATCAAATGGAGAAAGCTGGGAATGGCACCGATGATGCTACAGTACCTTCAGGGATAATCTCAGGATAAAATGATGAAACAAAGGTTGAAACAAATGCTAAAATGTTAGATAAAGTATGGGCCTACCCCCGTTGCTGGACACAGATTCTGCAAAACAAAATAGCACCCTACAAGTTTTAAAAAGATTATGATAATTAATACAGGACACATTATTGCTTTGTTACTGAGGCAAGATGGTAAGGGTTTAGATTAATGAACATATTATAAATTAAGATCAACTCCTGTCTTTATCTTTAATTCCTACTACAAGAAATCGAGAGTGACAACTAAACTACAAAATTTCTCTACAAGTAACTACAAAGTCTTTTATGACATTATTTCTAAGTCTTTTACGACATTATTTGGTAGCAGCGAACGTATACGAACCTCGTCTTCGAATCAACAGTGAATTTCTACAAAAGCAGGCGACACTCTACAAGATTAGCTTCAGTTCCACAGTAAATTCCTACAAAATACAGCCTACACTGCAAATAGCCTACAAGTCTACAAAACAACTCTATAATCTTCACGTAACTTCAAGCAGCAGCAAGAAGAATAAAAAACAAAGCAAGTAAAGAAGAGGAAAAACCAAAGCAACAAGCAAACAAACCCCCACCACTCTCTCCCGCCTACCTCCATCGCTGACGCAGAGGTCAAGACACGCAGCAAAACACCAGAGCCACATTTATAACGCGACTTACTCACCTTTCTTCACCCAGCTTATGCATCGCTACTCAGTATTCACCACAGCTACCAGTGTGGGAAGCCGACGTCACCATGTGCTGAGATGACATCACAACGCGAGTTTGCCACGCCAAGCAACGTGTGACTGACACCAGGCACTTCTCACCCACTACTCATTACTCATTATTCACATAGCTCCTACTCATACTCATTTATTTCCACAGTATTGAGTTGGAAATTCGACGTTCTATGCTGAGGTTTGCCTGTGACAGCTGTTAACCACCACAAGCACCAGGCCATGGAATTTCCTGAGTACTATCGTCCATCAACACAGCACTAGAATTATCAGATCTTCAATCAAACCTGCATTTTTCTTCCGAGATCGACTTTTGCATCGACACACCTCTACGATCTGTATCAAGTTACGATGAAGGAATTTATGCTATGGATTCTCCTCTACATAGCAAGAGGATATGCGCACTTAGACTTCCAACAAACAGTACGACAAGGATGCCTCATAGCTCCAACGGCCACGACTACAATCGTTAAGGACGTCATGAGTACTGAAATAAGTCTAGATTACTTGTATGAATTACCTACCTATCTAGACAATCTTGCGAAGCCTATGCGACCTCTGGACTTCATGATAGGAAATTATGTTTCACAAGCACATAACACAAAGGAAGTGAATGAAATGGTAAAGTT
Source organism: Coenobita brevimanus (assembly GCF_032717465.1). Classification (NCBI taxonomy): domain Eukaryota; kingdom Metazoa; phylum Arthropoda; class Malacostraca; order Decapoda; family Coenobitidae; genus Coenobita; species Coenobita brevimanus. The sequence continues at coordinate 15,072,322 of NC_137024.1, read as the reverse complement.
AGCGAAATGGAAACTAGAACAGGCAAAGTCAACTATGCTCATCATGATCCAAGATCTCCCATCTTATGGAACGGAGGTACTGAGCGACAGGAACAACATCACACGTACTCGCCAAAAGCGCGGTTTGTTCAACCTGGGTGGCGCAGTTCTTGGGAACATCTTTGGATTGGCTACAGAGGATGACCTTAAAGAAATAAACAACAAATTTAATAAAATAGCTCAGATACTAACATACCAAGATAAATTCATCACAGGACAGAACTCAGCAATGAAGACAATTGTGTAAAATCTGAAAAAGGCAGAAAACATAGCTCTCGAAGTGTAGATAAAATAAATGAAATGGAAGGAAACATTACACTTTTCCAACACTTCTCCATCATCACAGAACATATTGACACGATTCTATTACAATTAGACAACACAAGAGATCGTTTCAGGGCACTTATGCAAGGAATTTCGAATGCTGGTGATGGCAAGATCACAATTGACTTACTCCCAGTTCATGAGCTACGTCAGATAATTAGTCAAGGCATACATAACCATAAATTGAAGCCTTTGTTCCGAAGTAGGGAATTCATGCAATATTATCCATATTTAGAAGCAACACTAACACCAACATCAGTAGTAGTTCATGTACCATTCATAACTGAAGACCTGTTCACAGTATACCAAATACACCCCTTCCCCTATAAAAATAACAACACTTTGGTCATCATCAACATCAACACAGACACCGAACTCATCATGGTCTCCAAGAGACGGGACACTGTCACTTTCGCAAGTGAATCAACGATTCAACGAAAGTGCCGCACATCCTTACATGCTGTTCATCTTTGTCCTGCATACATTTTCACGTTTCAGCCTACTGATACAGTCCCTTGTGAAATGGCTATCATCAGAAATGACAATATTCATAATCACTGCAACTTCACTTTTGTTCCAGATAAACTTGTACAACGCATCGGACACTCACAGTTTTTTTATTTCACTCATAACACACCAGTTTACATAGTCTGTCCAGATATACCACCATCTCATACTTCAGCCTCAGGATTATACATAGCACCAGACTACTGTGCGGTATTTACACCAGCCATGTCTACTTTATCCACCATCAATCACTACGCCATCCTCAATCATACACACAAACATTTCCACCCACTGCCTGATATGGACTTAAACATGAGCACAAGTATTAAGTTGACTTCACCTAAGTTCGAAACTATGCAGCTGATCAATGAAACTATGAAGCCCTGGGAAGATTTGAGTTTGAGTATGTTCAACCCATATTATGTGTATAGCCCAGCACCCACTGTCTTTATAATCTTCTGCATTGTATTTGCAGTACTGCTGTTCGCAATGCACAGAATGCATGCAAGAATTGCTAATTTGGAGTCAGTATTTAGTGGGGGTAGAGTTAACATCCAAGTTAACCCCCCTGAATGAAGTGTACATATTTTGTATATAGTATTAATTATCTCTCTATTTTATATATATATATATATATATATATATATATATATATATATATATATATATATATATATATATATATATATATATATAATACAAAGAAGAATGACCCATGATATAGAAGTATGGCATACCAGTACCATTATCTTTAAATTAAATATTAATAACTCTTACCATAATCTTAAATTTAAACTACTTTTTTTTCTTGCATGTATGCATTTCACTACAATAACCCAAGTACATACTGTATTACAGTTAAATAGTTTACCTTTAGTGCATTTATTCAGATATGTATACAACTTGTTTAAAATGTAATATTACTGGATCATTGCAATTTACTATGAATATTATATGTATACATTATTATAATCAATATTATATACCAATAGATTAGCATATGTCAATGATGATTGCTGTCGGAGGACCTTCAGCGGCGTGGCCAAGCAGTGTTATGAGTCCATATTATAATTACAAATCATAATAGATAGATAGATAAATAGATAGATAGAAAGCTCCATGCGAGCCTGGGAAAGGGAAATGATCTTGCAAGTTAACTGAGGAAATGTCGACGACACATAGGAAGTAGCAATGTCAGGAGATGATGTAGGTAGTGTGTCAGCGAGATAGCAGGCGAACAAAGCCTAGTGACATACACACATACTCACACACAGGTTTCTGGAACTTTCCAACCACAGTGTAACACACGTGACACGACCCCTGTTTCACCAGAATTTAGGAAAGAGAGCTCAGAAGGAGGCTAGCATTTGAACACACAGGTAGTGGAGAGAGTGAACAAGAAAGAGGGGCTCAACTAGACTTACTTATTATATTGTCTCTGTAAGACATACTCTGCTCAACTTAGATTTCTCTGAAGATAATAAATTAAGATCAACTCCTGTATTCATCTTTAATTCCTACTACAAGAAATCGAGAGTGACAACTAAACTACAAAACTTCTCTACAAGTAACTACAAAGTCTTTTATGACATTATTTCTAAGTCTTTTACGACACACCCACCCACCCACCCACACACACACACACACACACACACACACACACACACACACACACACACACACACACACACACACAAACACACAGTTGGCAATATGTACGCCCAGCTTCGGCAAAAACATGAAAACGTTTACAGTGCAGTTCAGCATAATGTCGAAACAGACCAACATTTTATCAGGACAGGAAACCAGTCTGTTCTGGGATCACATATGCAATCCCAGGCCAGGTTGTGTCTCTCAAAATAATAAGGATATGCATCGGTCCGTCCCTGCAATAAAGCTGCCCAACATTACCAGGCTGAAGTTATCCCTCAGTCCCTTTATTACCCATCAATTAGACCCTGGCAGGCAGCTTTCTGTCTGTCTGTCTGTCTGTCTGTCTGTCTCTGTCTCTCTGTCTGTCTGTCTGTCTGTCTCTCTCTCTCTCTCCGAAATTCTTTCTCCTCCTCCCCTCCTCCCTTACTAAACCCATTGTTTCCTTTCTTCCCCTCCCCGACCCTTACTTGATCTGGCTGGCACTGGCACACCCACCTGTCCTCTCAACCCTCCTTCACCAGTCACCAATGCCGCCGACAAAATGTTTGCGTCCACTTGTCGGCTAACATCCTCTTCTCCATCTACTTACATTCACTGACCACCCATCATTTTCTCCCACTCACCCTTCCATTATGTGAGTTTCTAAAGTACGAGTATATATTTTCCATTTCTTCTCCCGTTTCTCTCTCTCACTCAGACGCATCGACATTCCTCTCCCATTCCCCACCCACTTTCACTCCTACCCTCCCTCCCACCAACCTCCCTTACTCTACAACACATTTTCCCTTGCCCACTAACAGTCTCACTTTCATCCCTAACCCTCCCATCCATTCCCCTACCTGGTAAATCCCTAATCGTCTTACCCACTTTATCTCTCACCCCCTCTCCCACTAACATCCCTGACCCTCCCACCCATCGTCTTTTTTCACGTACTTTTCCACTAATCTCTGCAACAAATCTTTTCTTCTCACTCACTTTTCTACATCCCTCACTCACTCTTCCATTTACATCCCTCACCCTACAAACACACTTTTTCTTAATCTCACCTACATCCTTCATTCTCTCAACAAACTTGATCTCTCATTCACTCTCCCACCTACATTTCCCACCCACATTGTTCTCCATCCACTCTTCCACCCACATCCCTTACTCACATCCCTGTGCATATGGGTGTTGTACTATTAGTGATTTGATGCTCTGAAGGTTATTTCAAAATATCCTCCAGGACTGAATATCAGGGGGTAAAGAAACAGGCGTGGAGGACAAAGAATTGGGTGGAATAAGTTGGAACTGTGGTGAAGAGTCTGGAGGGGCCATGCAAGTATACCCTGTGAAACAGTGCGCTGTGATATTAATTGTTGGCGCAATGAATGTATATTTCAAAGCTTCTTTTGCTTTCCAGTAAGATAAACTCACGTTGTTCACATATATATGACTGGCGTCTTGAAAAGCAGGCAAAAATGAGAAAGATACGTGAGATACAGGAGGTGAAGAAAAAAAAGAAAAGAAAAAGAATGAAAAGGCAGAAGAGGAGAACAATGGGGAAGAAAAGAAGATTGTGAATACAAGAAGACCGGGGAAGAACAAGGGGGAAGAGAGAACAAAATATAGATGAAATAGAATGGGAAGAAAAAAGAACAATGAGGAAGAAGAGAAGAAAAAGTATGAGAGGGAAAGGAAATTGGTACACTGAACAAGGAAAAGAATTAGGAAGTGAAGAACAATGTGGAAAAGATTAGGAAGAGAAGAATGCAGAAAGATATGAAAATGAGGAAGAGGAGAACGAGAGGGACGTAATGAGGAGAGAACAACAAAAAGTTAGTAACTGTGTGAGAAGTTGGGGAGTGCTGGAGGAGTGAGGGGAAGAGGGAGAAGAAGATAAGGAGAAGGAAATGAGGAGTTTCTAAGGAGTTAAGGAAGGGGAATGAGACAAGGAAAGTCAGCAGAAAGAGACGGAAAACAGGATGGGAAAAGCAGCTGGAAGGGACAGACCGCAAGGTGTGGAGGTATGATGAGACAGTAGGGATAGATAGCAGAAAATAATAAGTAAGGACAGACATCAAGAAGAGACAGACAGTAGGGACAGACAGCACGAAGGCAGAAGTAAGATGAGACAGTAGAGACATACAGCAAGAAGGGAGACAGCAACATGGAACAAAGAGTAAGAATGCAGAACTAAGAAGAGACAGTAGGGCAGGCAGAAGGAAGGGAGACAACAAGAAGGGCGAGTCATCAAGAAGGTACGGGCAAGTGACAGACAGACTGAGGCGAGGCAAGTCAAGGTACAGGCAAGAGACAGAGTAAGGCAGGCAGTTCAAGGTATGGGTAAGTGTGTTTACATCAGTAATGGCACCAGCGGCTCAGAGTTGCAAACACACTTACTACCACTGCCCTCAAGCAACTTTCTAAAGTTGCTTCAGAAAGAACAATGAAAGACGAATACATAAACTATTCATGTCTCGTGCGTCCCGCATAAAAGCTTTCTGTCTTAAATAAGTGCAGACTCGTTCATTATTTTTCGTTTGTCTTGCAAGGCACAAGGAAAGTGATTCCTTGCAATAACTAAAAGTTGTTACTGCAGGGTGGACAAAAGGAGTATACACTGTATATCTTTCAATGTTCTCTTCCCCTCTGAATATATACACAAATAAACAAATATATAATTTCCCTAACGTAACCGGATTTCTTGCAGGTGAAGAATCCAGAGCGAGCCCGTGTCTCCTGATTTTCCAGCAAATTTCAACCCTCCGATCCATGACTGGTGTTGCAGCCCTACCAAGCAATCAGCAACCATAGTGGGTATTAGTATCCAAGTGGTGGTAGGTTAAGGCAAAGCCTAGTCTGTTGGCCTTGTTTTAAGGTACAGCTCCGTTCAGAAGTTCGTACTACACCCAGCGTGGAAGGCGCTAGTCTCTGCCCCTCCTTCCCGGACGACAGGTTACAGCTTCGGACCTCCCATGAGCAACCAGACTTTGGCTAGTATCAAAGCAGTGTCATTCGCTCACCGACTGTTAAATGAAATGAGAATTTTATTTTCATACTCACATATATCAGTCAATCTTAATGCTGATTAAATGATGAAAGTATGTTTATATTCGCCCGGCTTAAATGAAATAATAAAATAACAGAAGAAAAGCCCATAACAGAATATTAGAAGCTCGGCTATGAATCAATATGATTATGCGAGTTAGTGAGTTATAGCATGTCTTAATCCCCAGACACGGGCAGTTTTTCAGCTAATCATCTTAGCTCAGTATTTATGAACAGTTCTACCGTTTCAAGGAAAATCTAAGCAGCCAAAAATAATGTGTATGCAGCCAAGATATTCAAACATTTACGATGTATCTGAACAGCTAAAATTCATGTTCATACTCAAAAGTAGATGAAGACGCTTGGTGGAGTCTAAGGAATAATGGAAATCATATGTTTTAAGATGAAGTAGCTAACACGATGTTTCCTCTACATAACCGTCGGTCTCTCTCTCTCTCTCTCTCTCTCTCTGTAGGGTGTGGGAGGGGGTGTTCCACCGAGGTGTTTTGGCTAACCTCTGCTCAAAGGTGAAATCAGCACCATCACGTGCCCCACCAAGTTGACATAAATCGGCGAGACGAGAAATTAATGCTCAGAGGTCAAATTTTTCGCGCTACGTGATGATGGCTTTTCCATCAGGGCAACAGCGCATCAACTTGACCTCACTACAAAAACTGTGATGAAGTGGATAAAGAGATGGGAGGAGAGTGCCAACCTTCAGGACCAACGTAAGTCATAAGTCTTTTGCATTACTGTAATGTTATGCTATCTATCTATCTATCTATATACCTAGGCTGCTTCCCCCAAGGAAAGGGAGGTAGCCGAGACAGGACGACTCACTCTCCATTTACTCATCCATTCAAACACATTTATTCGCATCTTAGCCCCAAAGGGGAGAACGGACAGATCCTCACCGCACCACACCGCACAAGGGTCAACTGCACAATGCAATCAGTGACATCCGCAGCAGGGCCCGACAGCAGAACTGGTTTACCCCTGCCACATCATAATACACCCATCCCCTTACCCGCACCTGACCTGACTAGCTGATCAGACCAAATGCGGGAGAATATCCCCTCAGGGCTGCGTCATCACTTATTCATTATAATTGTGAACAGTAGCTCCCCGTTATATTCCAGTGCTAGTAGAAACTAAAACTAGTTTTCGGTCCCTGTGGAAGATGTCAGTGAAAACAGCTTTATACAGTGGACTGGCGTAGTAAAAGGGGTGGGAGCGGGGTTGCAACCTTCTCGAGCATCAGTTTTTGGGAGAGTGGCAAATTACTTCCTGAGTATTATAGTCAACGTTCCCATTTTACTTTTTGACCTGGTGTGGGTGATTAATGTAAAGCATATGCAACAGGTGTCAAAATAGTAATTATTATGCATTATTTTCATGGCCAAATATCCCCTACACTACATCCACAATTATTAGTGGCTGCCAGAGCCAGCGGGTGGGGCCACGCACGGTGGCCGATGTTCACTTCGCCTCTTCTGTTGCTTTTTTCACGTTCACACACCTCACATCCGAATATTCATTATGCCTAGTAAAGTCGTGATTTACATGCTATATATAATGTTCAGTGATACTTTCCCAGCCAATGTTTGCTGAACCTTGTCTTGATCTTTCACAAAATATCAGACTTCGGTTCAGTGATGCATTGTCCACACAGTGTGTGTGTGTGGGGGGGGGGTTGTGGGAGTGGGGGGGGAGTGGGGGAGTATAGGGGTGTGGGGATGTAGGCCTGTGGGTGTGGGGATATGGGTGAGTTATGGGGGTGTGGGTATGGGTGTGGGTGTGTGGGTGTAGGATTTGTGGGTGTGGGTATAGGTGTGTATGTGTTTGTGTCTGGGTGTGAGTGTGTCTGGCTATGGGTGTGTTTGGGTGTGGGTGTGAGTGTGTAATCACTTAAACTCTTTGTATGGCATAAGGACAAAATTATGGAGTAATGGCACTGGAAATGGGACAGTTTTGGAATGTGTGTGGCGTGTGCAAAGTGGGTTAAATAATGAATAACAGGAACTGAGAAATTGGTGTGAGGAGCCTTATTGATAACATAAACAGTTGGCGTGGTCATGAAGAGAGAATGGTGAATAATAGGAACTGAAAAATTGTTGGTGTGAAGAGGCTTATTGATAACATATAATGATATACAGTTGGTGTGGTCATGAAGAGAGAATGGATCTTAATAAGGTGGTGAAAAAGTAAAGTCGAGTTTGAAAGTCGGCGGAGGTTTGGATGTTGTAGTTGTTGTTGCAACCACAGGTTCATCTCGTTGCGATCCCAATGGAAATCAGAAGCTTCTACCCGTCGTTTCCAAAAGTCTTTGGTTGAGATTATATTTAAAGACTGTGTTGCAATAGTGATGTGCATGTGGTGAATGAATGTGTTGTGGTGTGGGGGGTTGCCTTGCAGTGTGGGCAAAGTAACTTGTTTGTGAGTTGTATTTTGTGTCGAAACCGTAGCAGGGAACATAAGTGGTGACCACATTCAGCAGTCTGACTATACTCCGTTTTTTTTTATCTCTTAAGACGAAGATGCACTCTCCGACAGCCGTTGATGATGACTGGCTGAAATGCGACATGTCCGGAGTAATATAGGTGCTATTCAACATCAATTACCAAGTAATGTGACATTACCTGGTAATTATTTGGAAATACGAGGATGTTATTCGGACATGTTGCATTCAGTCAATCATCACCAACCTGTCCAGTGCATCTTCGCCTCAATTCTAAAAAAATGAGTATAGGTGTGTTCGTGTCTTTCTTCTGGTAGGGTTGATGAGGAGTGTATGTCTGGTGGGGGTTCACGAAGGATGCTGTTTGACTGATGGGTTTGGATGGATGTGGTGGCTAATGGCTGTGTTTATGCACTGTATGTCTGTGATTTGTAGTGTTGGGTGATCTGTGATTTGTATTATTGGGTGGAGAAGGAGGTATGTTGCTGAGATACTCTGTGTAGTGTTGGGCAGTTGTTCGTTTCTTTGTTTATTTTTGGATGGCGGTGATGCAACATGAAATTTGCAAGGGTGAGATGGGTACTGAGCTACAGCAATTAACTGTCTCACGTATTCATATGATCTTTTTGGAAATAATTTTGCATCTTGATGAAAGTGATCTATAATAATGATTTTGATGCATACTGGACTTATTCTTTAGGCTTTGTTCGTCTCCTTAACTCTGCTGACTCCCTTCGGTCTCTCTCTCTCTCTCTCTCTCCAGGGATGGCCCGACCGGGAGAGGGGGGTTCCCCCCCCCAGTGTGTGTTTTGAGTTGGTCAAAGAATTACTAAGTTGGTCAAAAATCGAGAAGTCATTTAGCAGGCTTAAGCCTTTAAAAACATAGGCCTATTTGCGAAACCGAACCAAAGAAAAAAACTTACATTATCTGATGGTTCTAGCTTGTGAAAGTGACCTAACTGATCAGTTAGATCTTCAAAAAAACTGCAAATTGGTGGAAACTCATGAAAACATGAATAAAATTCTAAAAGCCATTATCATTACACACTCTGTATATACAGGTTGTTACTGCTCAATCCTTATTAATCCATTATCCACATTCACTTCAAGTTGACTCAACATTCGTTTTTCACCTTTTTTCCTTATTTGACTTACCAAGTGTGATTTGTGTATGTGTATGTTATTTTTTTTAAAAGTAGTAAGTTTAAGCATCTTGTATCTCTCACTGTATGACTGAAAATCAGTGAACAGTAGTGCAATTTTGAATTAAGTTGTGTCTATATGCACCAGAAATCCAGAATTATAGTTTGTTTAAATTTGTCACCAGTAAATAAATTGCTTTCCAGGAAATACTGTAAGTCTATTACAATAAAAAATACTTTCTCATAAATTTGGTTTGTTTTCATCTATTTAGTTGGTCAAACCATAAAGCCAAACGGATCAAATTGGTCAAAATTGTCCTTACCCTCCCCCCCAATCACATACTCCTCGGGCCATCCCTGTCTCTCTCTCTCTCCCTCTATACACACACACACACACACACACACACACACACACACACACACACACCACTTTTCCTCTGAATTCTCTGCTTGTTTCTCTCCCCCATTACGACTGAAACAAGGCACTAGCCTTGCCCCATCCTCTCACCCGCTCTGTGATGCAATATATATATATATATATATATATATATATATATATATATATATATATATATATATATATATATATATAATAATAATTTGGTTTTTTACGCCAGGTATCCCCGAAGGGCTAATGCGTTGACCCTGGGTAGAGGACTTCTGAACTAAAGCGTGTAGCATTTTATGACCTGATGCCCTTCCTGATGTCTACCAATGACCCTTGGGTGGATTCGAGCCTCCGACCCTTCGGTCAGAGAGGAGCGCTCTAACCCACTGAGCCACGCCTGCATGATTACTCACACGTAATAAATATAATGTGTTCCTTGGCCTTCCCATACAAACAGGACGGATGAAGTAAACTATTGCAATGTCTTTTCCCCCATAATTATGCGATTTGTTAATGCGCCAGTGGTGGTGGACGGTGGTTGCGGCGGCGTTGATGGTGGTGGGTGGCGGCGGTGGTGGTGGGCGGTGGCTGCGGCTGCGTTGATGGTGGTGGGTGGTAGTGGTGGGTGGCAAGTGGCGGAGACTGTGGTGATGGTGGCTGTTGTTGTTATTGTTGTTGTTCTTATGAGTTTGTATTGTGTGTGTGTGTGTGTGTGTGTGTGTGTGTGTGTGTGTGTGTGTGTGTGTGTGTGTGTGTGTGTGTGTGTGTGTGTGTGTGTGTGTGTTTCATTGGGAGAATAGTCAGCTCACAAATCACTTACTGATTCGAATCAGACTTCATTTCCCTCTATTTCTGTATTGTAACTTATTACTTATATACATATTTTCATCACAACCGCATAATGTCCACGTACTTCCTTCACTAATATGTAATAATACTTGCCAATATCTGTATAAATATCCGTTTCATCTCAATTTTCGCATTCGTTGTGTGACTGAAACTGCTCCGGTATTTGCTGCTCTCTCTGTGGTGGCGAGCGGTTCGGGGTATTAACATGTCGTCCAGAAAGAGCGGACCGAGGCTTGTGCCTTCCACTTTGGGTGTAGTACGAACTTCTGAACGGAGCTGTACGTGGCACGTACTGCAGAACCGTTGGGCTTCAAGGAACGAATGTCAAATCAATGCTCCGATTCAGAAACATACGCCAAGGAAAAAGAAATGATAAGGAGAGAGAAGTGCAGACTTTGCTGTTTCAGTCTTTCTTCGTACAAACACAGTTTTGAGACTAATTCATTGTCGCAAATTAGTAGCGTTTTTGTAGTAAGGATAATACAGGGAAAATGAACAATCGTTCCAAGACTTTTGCTCTCCCAGCAAAGAGAAACGTTACTTAAGAGTAGAGAACTGGTTATAATATGTAGATCCGACCAGATTTATCAGACACCTCTCTCTCTCTCTCTCTTTCTCTCTCTCTCTCTCTCTCTCATCGCTATTCCACTCCATATGCAGTATGCTAAGCGTGAGATGCAGTGTACTGTCTGGAGCACCAACCCCAGCTTGCGTATCCAGGAAGCAGGCATATCCCGGGGAAGTTCTCAGGTTAATATTTCACAGCTAGTCTTGCCACAGGATCAAGGGCCATATTCTCGTGAGCTTAGCAGCTCTTCTTTCTTAGTGAATTATTTTACGAACTATGTCTCTGTCTTCCTGCAAATGGATCATCCTTCTTAATGATTGGAAACTAGCATTTATAACTCCAGTATTAAATATATAAATAAATAAAGTACAAGTAGGAAATTATAATGTAATTAGCTCCAGTATGAAAAATACATCCACATACTATAAGCCGGAAATTACAATCTACTTAGCTTAATGTCAGTAGTTTGCGAGCTGCTGGCAGCCATAATTACGGATAAAATAGTTATACATTTAAAATAAAACAATTAAATTCCTAAAAAAAGTCAGATACCTAAATAATCGATCACGTCTTACAGTAGTTTCTAGATTTTTTTCAATGACACTGTTGATATGTACGACGAAACTAAATCAGTTGATGAATTTTTCTCTGTCTCCAGAAAGCAACCGACAAAGTTCCCCATAACCGACTTAATTATCTGATCATCACGGACACCAAATGTGCCCGATGCTGACAAGGCCACAGTCTCACCACCCCAGGAATACCACTTTCCTGTCACCATATCTCGCTAAGGTAAAGATCTTCTTGTGGCAGCAAAAATAATAATAATAAAAAAGTCTGTCATGAATCAAATTCGCGACATTCCCCTTTTGTGAGAAGCCACGAACTATTAGTGGAAAACTCACTGTGTATCGCTCAGTTAACCGTTTCTCTCTCCATTTCGGGGTATACTTTTCAAAACATTCGTCACTGTTTTCAAAAGTGACCGATTTAATGCACGTCACTAAGTGCTGTACTGAGCGATACCATTGTTTCTTTATTGTTCGCCCCTGCTTGCCTCGACCGTTAGAAAATGCGGCCTACTGCTCCCCCCTTGTTCCCACGAATTGGGCAGTCCAGTGTTTGCTCTGACGGAGGAAGGACCTGTCCTCCAGCAGTGTGAGAGGTCAGCTAGCACCCAAGCTCCACAAGATCACAGTCTCCAGTGCTCCCACCTTGGTGATACAAAGCATTCATCGACTATAGTATTTCCTTCTTGTATTTCCCTAGTCTTAAGAGTTTAATTAAGGTGTTTTTCCTAGGCGTAAGTATTTAGCTATTGCGTGGGTGAGTGAGTGCGATCTCATTAATTTGACTTTGAATTGTAACATTAAATTTATTTTTTTGTAATCAATAAATTTAACAGTTCTTTTTCTTGAGCTTAATGTAAAGTAAAATCTTGTTTCATTTCTCCAAATTAAGCTTATTTCTTCCATACAGCTCCTAGCTTGCATAAACGTTTTGCTATTCATAACTGGTACTTAGACCAGTCTTGTCGTATTAACTTAAAATCCGTTGTGCCACCTTAGGAGTTAAGCTTTAGCAAGAACCTTGATGTTGGTATTAGTTATTTATTGTCAGGTGAAGTAACTTTCTCCAGAGGCTAACAGTGCACAGTAATTCAGCAATTGTGAGTAATTAGTCTC
>NC_137024.1:15057765-15059579 GCF_032717465.1 Coenobita brevimanus | reverse complement strand
ATACACTCCAGTCAGTGCTTAAAAAAAATAAATTAATAAATAAAGCATCTTTCCTATCATAACCTCCTTTCTGATCGTCAGTATGGGATCCATCAGGGATGATCCACTGGCGATCTTCTCACCTACCTGTCAGACTCCACGTCATCCTCCTTTCGTGACTTTGGTGAAAACACTGCCATTGCACTCGACATCTCAAAGGCTTTCAGTCGAGTCTGGCATAAATCATTAATTTCCAAACCGCCCTCTTACGGTTTCTATCCTTCTGTCTGTGGTTTCATCTCTAGCTTCCTTTCTGGTCGTTCTATAGCTGCTGTTGTAGACGGCCACCGTTCTTCTCCTAGATCTATCAACAGTGGTGTTCCTCTGGGTTCTGTCCTATCACCAACTCTCTTCCTCTTATTCATCAGTGATCTAAACTGTACACATTACCCTATCCACTCATACGCTGATGACTCCACTCTTCACCTTTCCATTCACTTACTGCAGCGTCCATCTCAGCAGTTGCTTCAATGAACAAGGGATGAGGCTATGGTGCACCTAATGTTTGACTTGGCTCGTATCTCTGACAGGTAAAAGTAATCTTGTTGTTTTTAATGCGTCAAAAACTCAGTTCTTGCACCTATCAACCTAATAAAATCGTCCACAGGAGTACCTGCTAAAGTTTAATAATATCCAGCTCAATCCTGCATCACGTTTAAACAACTTGTGGTTTCATTCTCTCGGGATTTATCTGGGATCATATTACATCTGTTGTAAAATCTATTTCCAAGAGATTAGGTGTGATAAGCCAACTCCGTACCTTCTTTGCCCCTGCATAGTTGTTGACTTTACAAATACGTTTTATTCGCCCATGTGTAGAGTACAACTCTCATGTGTGGGGAGGCTCCCCACATACAGCTCATCCCAAGAAGGTGGAGTCAAAGGCTTTTCGTCTTATTAACTCTCCTCCTCTTACTGGCTCCCTTCAACCTCTATCTTTTCACCACACTGTTGCATCTTTATCTCTTATTTACCGTTACTACAATGGTCACTGCTCCTCTGAACTGTCTGCTTACATCCCTCCACCGTTACGACGGGTGCGTGGCACCCGTTTAGCAACAAAATCTCATCCCTTTTCTGTGTACCTTTCATATGCAAAAGTTAACCATTACTCCCAGTCCTTCATGTATGGAACAGTTGAACTCTGGAACTGTCTCCCTTTGTTTGTATTTTCCTACTTCCTTGGATCTCCATTGTTTCAAACACAGTGTGTCCAGGCATCTTGAAATGAACGGATCTTAAATTTGTCTCTCTTTTGTATTGTTTTTTTGTATTTTCCTGGAGGGAAATGTTTGTTTTGGCACAGTAGGTGGGGGCATTCACCATCCACTCACTCGATGTAGTGCTGCTCTCGGGTGACTGCCCTTTCCTCTCCTCCCTCCTTCTTTCCTTCCCTCCTCTTCTGTCTTTCTTTCCTTCATTCTTTCCTCTTCCTTCTGCCTACGGGTTACTTTACATTCCCTCTTCTGTCTTTCTTTCCTCTTCCTTCTGCCTATGGGTGACTCTACACTGAGTGACAAGCCAAATGGTTTTCTGTACACAAGGAGACCATTTACTATGCTGGGTGGTAACCACATAACCAAGTTACGGTGCCTGGTGGTTTAGTGGGTAATTAAGGTGCTACAGTCGGATTGAACCTGTGTATGCTTATATCCAAGGGGTGGTTGGGATTTACTGCTCACGTAATGCCCCTCAGGGATGAGTGAGGCTGGTCACTCTCATTTTACATGTCTGGACCAACTTGCCTAGCCCGGGCTCCTATGCTCCTCATGGGG
>NC_137024.1:14877765-15052765 GCF_032717465.1 Coenobita brevimanus | reverse complement strand
TCCAGAAGCAAAATAAGGCATTATGCTAGGTTTACGTTAGGTTAGGCCTAAGCTGGTTAGGTATAGGCTGGTTTAATGTCAAAACACGGCTTTTCTCAGGATTTAATGGGTAGCCGAATTGTCTCATTTATTCTCGAGCAAAGGCGTGACGTTGTCAAGTCATTTCTCGCTAAACTCACTCCAACGTTGCCAATATGACAAAATGACTAAGATTACCGGAAGAAAAAAAATACGCTCCCGAGCCTCCCAGCCTCGTAAGTGAACAGATGAGTGACTGTGTGTGTGTGTGTGTGTGTGTGTGTGTGTGTGTGTGTGTGTGTGTGTGTGTGTGTGTGTGTGTGTGTGTGTGTGTGTGTGTCAACACAAGTGTTTTCGAAAAACGCCAGGCAAGTTTGTTTTCATGAACATTTTTGCATACATAAATAGTTTAAATGTTTAATAAGAACCCTCACAATACAATGACTACTTTTTAACTTTTTTCTTCTGCCATAAGTTATTTTTGTACAGCATGAGATGTCTCCTACCGAAAGGGTTAAAAAAACGTCATACCTGCATCATTCAGCGTGACTTAAATATTCTTCTTTAATTCCTGCCTATATCATACAATTTTATAAATTTTGATAGGCCTCGGAAACAAATACGCTCACTTAAAACAACATTCTCCTCCACTGATGAAGAGAAATTGCTTGCTGTTGAAAGCAATATGAACAGAAAATCAAATAAACAAGAATATGTTTAGTTCACCAACAGGCCATCTGCACAACAGTCAGGAAGATACAAAAGCCTATGAAAGAAACACACACACACACACACACACACACACACACACACACACACACACACACACATATACACGTCAACCCCATTAACACTGCTGCAAGAATCATGAGTCCTTCATTTACGTCCATTAATATTTTAATTATGTGGTTGGTTTGTATTATTAACTGGCATGACATCATTAATGGACTTTGTGTCCGGTGATGTTTGACTATAATGACTGATGACGATGCCAAAACTGACGGGCTGCGGTGTGACGATGATGATGGTGGGTTTCTTCAATGGCGGTTACGGCTATGGATCAGGATGTGTTTGATTCAGATATTTACTCTCAGAAAAATGTTATGTATACAGAAGCCTAAAAGCAAATCTTATTCCCTCCCTCGTGTATTTGGCAATGAGGAAAACCGACTTATTAACTGATGATGATGATGATGATATTAAGATACATTACCTGAGTGCAATACTGTCTGCCAGCTTTTACGAGCGAAATGAACCTACCTCTGAAGTGAAAGTGCATAGATGCTGCTGATGATGCATGGATATGCACAACCCGCAGAGCGGCTGACAATCTGTACAGCACAGTACCAACATGGCGCTCACTTAGACGAACACGTGACTTCTGAGCAAGGCCTAGCGTCGCACATCAAACACATTACAGTACTAAACACTAACTTTTCGTACGGCACACATCATAGACATAACACTATACAGTAGGGTGGTCCAAAAAAATGAACTTTAGATTTTTTTCTGATCCACAAGGATGCCCCTGTTCCTACTAACGATACATGTTTCTGATGAAAATTTCGTCAGGTCTGAATCATATTTAGAGGTAGCACAAAATGATTTTTTTATATATATATATATATATATATATATATATATATATATATATATATATATATATATATATATATATATTTGATGAAGAGTCACAATAACTTCTGACATTGTTTAAACCAAATGTGTTCGTGTTTTAATAACCACTTTAACACTGAATAAAATTAAAAAATAAAAATATAAATGCGAGTTCCTCGTTATCAAATTGTTAACAACTATGAACTCTGAATAAATAAAAAAAAAAGATAAATGATTTGTGACTGCATTATTCTTGAGTGTTCTGAAATGAAGATATACTAAATATTTACTTAGAAGGTATGCACTAACATCTTTTCCTTATTATAATTAAATGTAAAAAGTTCACGTAAGTCAAGTTCAGTGAAGGGTGAATTACTTACTAAGGCAAAACTGCAGAGTTATTAGATTATCTGTCTATCAATTGCCAGAAACCTTAATCCCGTAGGGGGTGACCACAAACAAATCGCCTCCATGTCGCCCTGTCCCCCAGCCATGTCACTGCCCTGCTCCCAGCTCACACACCCTTCTCTCATATACCTCTCCACTCCATCCCTCCATCTCATCCTTGGCCACCGCCTCCCTCTCCCCCCCTCCACCTCACTCATATACACTCTCCTCGTCAGTCTCTCACTCTCCATCCTCTCCACATGAACAAACCACCGCAGTGTGTTACTCCTAGCGCTTCCTATCACATCCACATCCACACCACAACGCTCCTTCACTTCCTAATTTGTCAGTCTGTCTCTCCATGTGACACCACATGCTCCTCTCAAATAACTCATTTCCACTTCGCTCACTCTTAAGTTCTGTCCCTCCAACAAGGTCCAAGCTTCACTTCCATAAGTTAGAGCTGACATCACAAAACTGTCATGTAGTAGCTTTTTAACTTCCATGCTCACTTCCCTGTTACTTATCACTGCTTTCAAAGAACCAGCAACTTTTCTTCCCTGTTGCACCCTTTCAAGCACTTCACCCTCTAAACTTCCATCCCTACTCATCACACTACTCAAGTACTTACACGTACTCACATTTTCCATTTGCTCCTCATCCAGCCTCACTGTACATTCACTGACTTCACTTCTCTCGAAGACCATAACTTTACTCTTCCCTACATTCACCTCTAGATTCCGCTTCTTACACACTCTCCCAGACTCATCCACCAAGCCTTGTACTGTAGCTTCCCTTCGTCTTCACTTAACAACACAGTATCATCTGCAAACAACGGTACAAGTAGTTCCCAAACACTGCCCTCTCTCACTTGGGCCTCTCCAACATCCACTGCCCTACCTTGTATCTCTTTTATGACCCCATCCATATACAGACTGAACAACCATAGAGACATGACACATCCTTATTTCAATCCAACCTTCAAATAAAAAAATTCACTCAGTTCACTATCCACACGCACTGCAGCCTTAGCACCCTCATACATACTGTACTCTTCACGGCCTTCAACAACTTCCCATGTACTCCATATATTCTTAATAGTTTCCATAATCCTTATTAGACGATGGATACATTTGTCAATGAATTCTGTCTGTTTGTTACAGAAGCTGCTTCTGGTCTTGATTTTTATCAGTGTACTGTTATATTAATCAGTGGCATTAATGCCTCTTTCTGTGCAGTCATTCACCCCCCTTAACTCCACAGATTTTCTTCGGCATGGCCAGATAAGTGTCATCTGCTAGCCAGGTAGCAGGGTCTTCTAGAAATTTTAACTCATATTCTGGTTTGCACCCACTACATTATGGTAGCCCTGACAGCTAATTTGGCGTTTTTTTTTTTTTCTGACAGTGTTGTTTTAATATAGTGATGGGTCAATAAAGTCTTAAGGACAAGTAATTTTGTGGGAAATCCACTCCATGTGATTTCTCTCTCTGGCTTTCCAGACATCTTTCTGACATCTTAATCACATGCTCAACTGCAATGGTCTAAAACAATATTAAAAAGAGCTCTCTCAACAAGACTAAAATTTTTGATTTAAACTAGTTAAAGTCAAAACTGTACTCACCAATATATATATCTTAGAAATCTGAAACGATGTGGATGATTATTCTTGGCTGACAAGAATTTGAAAGCGTGATGCATTTACCACAAAAGCAGTCTAAAACCTGTAAAACTAGACAGTGAGCAACTTAATACTGCAGTATGGAGGGGTTTATTTTAAAACCATTAAAACAGATCTAGAAGAGCATACAGTCTCAAAGAGAACTTTAGTGAGCTACCCATTTTAGCGCACAGTCAGAATTTGAAACATATGACAAAAAAACATTTTTTGTACAGCTTCTAAAATTTGTTGAGCTAAAATTTGGCCTGTGATGTCTATTTGCCATATGGAGCAGGGGCAGCCTTGTGGAGCAGTACTTTTAAGATTTTAGTGTTTACCTATGAATTGTGAACCACTCTACAATACAGTGTATACTCTATAGCTAATGGTATCGACCTTACCTGACACACAGCCTTTCACTTTAGGCCATTATTTCTTTCTTCAACACTACAGCTAATGGTACCGACCTTCCCTGACACACAGTCTTTCACTTTAGGCTTTTATTTTTTATCTATTTTTTTCCACACTATAATTAATGGTACCGACCTTCCCTGACACACAGCCTTTCACTTGATGCCTCTATTTCTTATTTATTTTCTTCCAGAAAACTTCCACACAGCCATCAAGGTATAGTAGGCTTTCAGTCATGTAATCACGATTTTCTCCATCTGAGGCATCAAACTTGCATACTGGGCTGATTTTATTCAATAACACCTTCTATTGTCCAGTTCACATCTCTTAATTGACATTGCGCCTTCTCCTACCCACCACGTGCTGCCACAAAGAGGGGCCACTTCCAGCATCCACGCACTTTGTTCACTCTTTTGTTAACACCACCAAATCCTACTCACCAACACTAGTGTTACTCTCTTAATAACATCGTATAATTCTGGGCACTGTCACTGTTACTCTCTCTCACTTTAACACCATATAATTCTTGTAAATTCCAAGCAATTTACAGGTCTCCATGACCACACCCACGTGGTTATTGACTGGGAGAGTGAGGGTGGGGCCGGTGGGCATGAGACTTGGGTACAACACTCCCTCACAACGGCTGCTGATTGGCTCTGAGCATGACGTCACAGTCAGCCTCATCATCCACTGGCCGCCCAGGGCTGCAGTGTTCATCCATTTTTCCACAAAGATTCTCATTCTCCACAAGACATGTGGGCACCTGTGTTGTTGGATCATGGTATGGAGAATGCGTGAAAAAAAAAAAAATAATAACGTACAGACATAATGGAATTAAAGCACCATCCATGCAGCAGATCCACTGTTTATAGTGTGATTCGTTACCAAGCTTCGAAACTGCTGAGTAGCCTGCTCGGACACCACAGGTGCTGCTGCCCCACTGTTCCTGTGGACGGGATGTTACCCATTAGGCCACACCCTAACTAGTTAGACAAGGCCAACTAACCAGCCGCAAGGTCCAAACACTCATCTCCTGTGGGACTGTCGACCATACTGCCGATGTAACAATGTCTTGGGAAAAAAAAAAAAAAAAAAAAAAAACATACAGAACATGGTCTGGAGAACATGTTCCCGCCTGTATCTCGGACACGTTTGAACCGCATGTTCGCCACTTGCCGACTAAGTGCCTCATTGCCACTTAAACTTAGGCTAATAACTGTATTTATTTCACCACTTAAATCAACTGTGGAAATCTGAGGCCACAGAGTCATAAAAAATTGACTTTCGACAGACAATAGAACGTGTGGCAGCTTATCAGCTTAGGAGGCACACCAGTAACTCTTATCTGTATTTCTACATACGGTGGGCTAATAAACTGTACTTATGTCTTTTTATTTAATTTGAAAAGTATGGATGACGGTGATGATGATGATTATCTTCAAGCAATGTATGTCAATGTTAGAGAAAACAAAATGCAAAGGTCACTGTAGAATAAATAAGTAATAAATATACAAACGCTATGCAACTGATGTTACAAAGCCTACACCTGCCTTCAGTGTATAACATCTTATGAAAGGACCCTGAAACTTTAACCCCTCTCAGTACAATGACGTTTGTTATTATTCTTAGCATCTTCAAATATTTTAGTCAGTTTAGTAAATGCCTCTCATAGTGTAGAGGTTAATGGAGAATGTTTCTAATCCCTTTACCAAAGGTTTTCCATAATCACAAGAAAATTATCTGGTTGGAGGAAAATATTAGAAAAGTACAATTTGGTCCCTTCCCCATCCCATAACAGCACCCTCACCCAAACCATTCCACTCCACCCAGACCCAACTCATTACCATCCTACTCCATCCCATACCATATCATATCATGCCATACCATACCACAACCATATCATTATACCTCATATCACTCCAGTGTTAGTGCCAACTTTAACATATGGATGTGAGACTATGATGTGGCATGAAAATGAAAAGTCAAGAGTAAGAGCAGTGGAGATGGGACTGCTGTGGAATGTATGTGGAGTACAGAGGGTGGATAGGATACGAAATAATGTGATTCGTGAAAGATGCGGAGTGAGGAAGTTGGTGGACACCAGAATTGAAGAGAGTGTACTGAGATGGTATGGTCATGTGGAGAGAATGGATAACAATAGAGTGGTGAAGAAGGTATATCTGCGCGAATTCGAAGGAGGGAGGAGGCGAGGTAGGCCAAGGAGAAGGTGGAGAGATATGGTGGATGAATGTGTGAGGAAGAGAGGTTTGGAAGTCGGTGAGGCTAGGGAACTGACAGGAGGTCGAGCTGGCTGGATGAATTTTGTGAGGAGATATGCATGATCAGGGATTTTTGGCACCCCTTTTTAACGTGTCAGCTTCTGGATTGACTGTCAGATACGATATGTGAAGCTACAGAACGTGGTGAATGTTTTTGGCTATCCGATAGAGCCAGGACTCCGGGGGCTTGAATGATGAGTGAATGGAAGCGTGGCCCATTGGACTGGGCAAGTTTGGGCTGTCTGGACATTGCTACTCCTCACCCTGCCCTTGGGTAAGAAAGGAGGTCCAGATGATGATGATGATGATCATCATCATCATCATCACTCCCGCCATATAATATCAATCTACTCCCCCTTTGCATACCATACCTACCATACCATACCATACCACCCCTCACAGTGCATATCCCCAGTTCTCCTTCATCCAATATCATCTCTGCTGCACTCCATTCCACTGTCCCTCACCGCATACTACAAGACACCACTCTTCACCTCATCCATACCACCCCTGCTACACCTAATACCACACGATCACAAACCCATCCCATATTTTCCTCACACCTTACCAGTTCCACAACCCTTCTAAACCGTTCCCAAGCCCCTCATACTTCCCTCTCTAAATCCCTCCCCTACCCCGATCCCTATTCCTCAATCCCCCGGGACCTCCCTAACAATATATGGCCTCCGTAACGGGTCGTCTCCCACCCTCATGTAAAATATTGCCTTACGTCCAATTTATTAGGTCCTGAACCATCCACCAGCCTGGGTGTGAGGGCCAGGCTTGCGTTCCTGGGTGGCGAGGGGGTGGGATGGATGGGTCTTGTCTGTGTAGAGGTTCTTTATGAGGGGAATTTTTGTATGTTGGGGGTTTCCTGATGCAGGGATTCTCTTGATGGAAGGGAGATTCTATGTGTGGTGGTGGGAGGGAGGTGGGATTCTTTAAGGGGTTTTCTAGTTTGAGAGTTTTCTTGATGTTGGGATTTTCTGGGTATGGAGGCTCTCGTGATTTAGAGACTGCTTTATGCTATAATTTAAAGTGTGGTATTTCTTCAGGTGGGGGATGTCTTGCCTGGGGAGTTTCCTCTACATATACCGTAATTTTCCCATGACAGCTGTGCTTCCTGAAATGATGTTGTGTGGGGGTAACATTCCATGTGATTTTTTTGTTTTTTATGCAAGGAAGAGGGAACCAATGGCTAGATGCCAGCAAGACTGTTCCCTCCAAGAAAAAATTAAAACAAGATAATGGAGGGCAAAATTCAAGATCCGTTCATTTCGAAACGCGTTGGCACACTGTGTTTAAATGACTGGAAGTCATAGTCATTATGAAGACAGAGGAAGACAATTCCAGAGATAACCTGTTACATACATGAAGGACTGGGAGTAATGGTTAACTCTTACGTAAGGGAATTGGACAGAATAGGGATGAGAGTTTGCTGCCAGACGGGAGCTATGCGCCCGCCGTAATGGTGGAGGGATGCAAGCAGACAGTTCAGAGGAGCAGTGGCCATTGTAGTGGGTATAGAGAGATAAAGATGCAACAGTGAGGCGAAGAGAGGTTGAAGGGAGTCAGTAAGGGGGAAGAGGGGATTAATGAAACGAAAAGCAGTGACTTTTTTACTTAAGGGTTTCTGTGTAGGTTTCTTCTATATGGAGACTTCACAGTGGGTGTTT
This sequence comes from Coenobita brevimanus, assembly GCF_032717465.1. Classification (NCBI taxonomy): domain Eukaryota; kingdom Metazoa; phylum Arthropoda; class Malacostraca; order Decapoda; family Coenobitidae; genus Coenobita; species Coenobita brevimanus. The sequence goes on along the minus strand of NC_137024.1, from coordinate 15,044,717 downwards.
ATGTAGAGGTTTATTTATGTGGGGGTTTCTTTAAGTTCAGGTTTCTTTATGTGGATTTTTTTTAAGCACTTTAACCAGTCACGTGCTGGCTATTTTTAGCCCTATGGGTCACCCCAGTGCCAACCATTTTTTGACCTTTTTTTTTTTTGGCTAAAATGATAGATTTTGATGTGGAAACAACGAATTTCGCCATGAAAATGCTCACCAAGGCTCGGAAATGAGTTTTGTTGAGTCCTGCATACTCATTTACAGGTATAGCCGCTCTCTCACGCTCACCACGTACGTGAGAGAAAGATGTTTTCTCTGTGAGGTATACTCAGGTATTCATGCTGGGAAGGTATAGCAATGTTCAGTACACTTTTCTGATTAAATATTACTTCAGCATCTATCACAATTTGCGTGTCTTTCTCACTGTGACTGCATTATCTTACACTTACTTGAAGACAGGTACAACCTGACTTCATTACGTACAGTCCTGGCACTTACAAGAAGGTATTTACAACTTGACTTCATTATATAGTCATTACACTTACAAGAAAATATTTACAACTTACATTTACATGAAAATTTTTACAAAATGCCTTCACTATGTACAGCACTGGGTATGGCACACAGGCAGAGTGTGGCAGAGCGCGCATGAGGGGGGGAAGTGAGTGAGTGTATGGCCTTGACAGTCTGAGGGATGGTAGAGGAACAGTTACCTTACATGCCTGCCAATTTTTACCCGCAAATCTTGACAAATGCGGGCACAATGAAGTTTTTTTATTTTAAACCATTTTAAAATGGCACTGGCAGCGGCATTATTTCAGACCGTTTTAAAACGGCACTGGCACGCTGCGGGTTAATGGGTGACTATGCAGGTTCCTTTTCATGGGGATTTAATCAGGAGCATGTTTCTCTTTGACGAGGTTAATTAAGCTTCTTGGAATAAAGAGTACGCTGTAGAAAATGGCGATTTTGTCCATGTGTGTAGGGGGTGGAGGATGCTGGGCAAAGGGCTTGTTTTACCCAGTTTATATATAAAATCTTCACAGCATAGTAAATATGGCAAAATACAGAGTCAGTACCACCAGTATGGCTTATTTATCTTAAAATACGAGTACTAGCATATAGAAATTACAGGGAATCTCTTTACAGTTTTACTTACTTCTTCTGATTCATCTTTCATTGCATAATTGCTCTCACTCATTAACCACCTCCTTCTCTTCTTCATTCACTCTCATTAACTCACTGTCTGGCTCAGTTACTCATTTGCTCACTTTCTCTCATTCATCTCCAAGTGCTCACTTCCAGTCTTCTTCCAGGAAGCTTTTTAACTCTCTCTCTCTCTCTCTCTCTCTCTCTCTCTCTCTTAGCTATTCCAGAAATATCCAATTCTTCTCCTACTTTTCCTTTTCCACCATTTCCTCCTCCCTTCCTTCCTTCCGTCCTTTCCTCCACCCAAACTCACTCCTTTTTCATCCGTCCCTGTCTGCATGTCAGTCAGGGCGGCTCAGGACCCAGCTTATGACCCTTCATTATCCGAAGGACCGGGATCTTAGCGCCTCCCTGTCCAATCCTCCAGTTCAACACACCTAAACTTTTACCATTTCCTCCTGGCTGCAATCACACCCATCATTACCTTTGTTTCTCTCATTTCCATCTAACTTTCCTAACTTTCTCGCTCCAAAGGAAAATATTGCATAGATTCTCTGCTATTCTCATTAAACATTGCCTTTTTTTGTCAGTGCAGCCAAACCTTTAGCCAGACCCTGAGTCCTATTATTATGGAATGGAAAGAATGCAATGGTCTTGGAAGCGTTACGGCGCCTCCGCCACTGACTCCACCGTAGCATACCACAGCTTCTGAACGTTACTTATCAGTTATCTAATCGTCTTTCCTTACACAACTTTACACACAGAACAGGCCCAACACGCACAATACTTGCCCAACCTGCTGAATATAAAGGCTGCAGGTCCCCATTCCCCAGCACCCCTTTAGTGCAGCATAGTTTGCCTGTGCAACTTTACAGTCACAATACGCCTATGATGAACGTCCATCCCTTTCATTCTGAAGGGTCATTATGCTTTGCTGTATAATAAAATGGTCACTGGGAAACACTGGCATTCGACATCCTGTGAATGAACTAAGTTTAGCTCACTCTGTTTCTCACTCTCTGTTGTCTCCTCCTCTAACCTGGAAAAGGTTTTGATTTACATATTCAGTGTGTTGTTCATTACATCTATTGACATCTCGCCCTTGTTTTGCAATCCTTAGCTAGGGCCAGAGCCCATTTTTTTTTTTTTTTGTTAGATATCATATTCCTCTCTTTCTCTAGTATTCCCTCTCATTACATAATTGAAGTTATAAAAGAGGTAACAATGAACCATAAATCAGCTGCGCTGTCATCACTATAAAGGTCTACATCATCTGAATTTATACCCTGGGCCAAAGACAGATATAATAAACTGTGTACAGTACAATGAAAGCCATGCCAACTTCAGTGATTTTAGAGAAACCTTCAGCCAACAAGATAGAAACTACCATTCTGATGGAGAACCAAATAACTTCTTGCTCAAATATGCTTTACTTGTATTTCTTCAAAAACATATATAGTGGTGTAGTTAATATTATAAAACTGCTGGTGGAAGAGGTCCTTCAAAATATTAACAAAATTGTCCAGCGGTAGAAAGAGTAAAGCAAAAGAGACATCAACGTTCAGAAGGGTCAAACAATATTTTCTCGCTCATTAACCAGCGTTCCTTCTCACACCTCATCTTTAAAGCCGTTATTACATTTTACTAAACTACACAGTAAATTAGTGGTCGAAAAGCCTTTCATCATAAACTAATTAATCTTCATATAAAAAAGCATTTTTCCCCGAAAGCAGTAAAATTAAATTTACCATTAAGGGTGAACTCCTGAGCTGAGAACACCGTCAGAGAATTATCATTGTCATCATCATCGTCGTCCTCGTTGTCGTTGTCATCACCTTTTCTCATAAAAATATAAAACAAAGCAATGGTACTGCACCTGTCTTCTTATCGTAAAGTTTGGAGATGTGCACGCAACACTGATCACACACACCCCCTCCCCTCTCCGCCTACTCCTCCGTCTTCCTTGTGAGATTAGTCACAAGTTGGGAGCCTTTACATTATCATGTTGTTTTTCACTGTTTATTCACATATTTTCTTCACCTCTTCAATGTGATGACGTCGTCTTACCACCAGAATAATTTACTCATCTCAGGAAATGCTTTCCGTATGATGTCCATTAGTTCCATCAATACCATGACGTCATATTTATTCTGACCACAGCCAACCGATTGTCATTACTAAACACATCTTTGTGAAGGAAATAAGAAGATTATCCATGAATCCTACTTTATTTTTTGTCAGAAGAATATTTTCAGATAAGAGTGGCCGCCATGTACTGACGGCGTTCAGCTGCGTAGCATTTGCTTATGTTGTGGATGTTGTTTGTCTATTATGGACAAGTTACCGTAACAAACCACAGTAACAGAGATGTGTGTGTGTGTGTGTGTGTGTGTGTGTGTGTGTGTGTGTGTGTGTGTGTGTGTGTGTGTGTGTGTGTGTGAGAGAGAGAGAGAGAGAGAGAGAGAGAGAGAGAGAGAAAGAGAGAGAGAATCATCTTGTTAGAAAACATAGGCAACTTGCGTACATGTTTTGTTGAAAAAGTTATTTAGTTTGTTTACCAGCAGACATGCGGTAAGGTGATTGGTGACTTGTAATTTCATCTATGACGTATTTCTTTTTTTTTTTTTTTTTCGAATTACACAATACTGAAACTCTCCCTCTCTCCCTCCCTCCCTCTTTTCAGAGTGTTTTTGAAATGCTAGTCATTACTCGCAACATGAAAGACATGTATGGAAAATGCGGCATTTCTTTGGCATTACAAGTAGTCTCCTTTTAAAAAATATCCATTTCGTTCACACGGCCGTAATGTCCTTGTATTCGTTACCAATCAGGATCATACAGGTAAGCACGAACACAAAAAGACACACGAAGACAGAAGTACTGATATAACGTGTCGCTGGGGTGGGGATGGAGATGTTTATTACAACAATATGATTTAACGTTTCCACTTCTGTGAGAACACTTGGATGTACTGTATACCCTGACTGACACTCACCAGCTCTCTCTCTCTCTCTCTCTCACACACACACACACACACACACACACACACACACACACACACACACACACACACACATTCTAACTCACCTACCTTATCACTCGTCACTCACTCTCACTCACCCCATCCTCTCCCTTACCTGCCCTCTCTCATTCAGCTCAGTTTCATTTACAAACTCTTTCCCACTGTTCCTGTACAGTAAGTATCACAAGTCGCGAAGGTGACTTTTTACAGGGATATATTCGCGTGTTTCTTAGCTTCAGTATTCTCACATAACTAAACTGACAAAGCATCAGTACATCCTTGCTTTTGCCAATAACCTATATTATACAAAATTACTCATCTTCAACACATGTGGTGGGCAAGCGGTACCCAAGCTGTTGTATGATGAAAGAAAAACGCTCCTCAGCAAGGTCCACTATCAGAGTTCAGTGCAAATACAGCCACTAGAACTTAGCACTAGGCGGTCCGATGAACAACGAAACTTACCTAGTGTTTTTTTAATCCCGCGGTCGAGATACATAACACATACAATAAACTTACCTTAGCCAGACACTGCAACACTATCACACCAACACAGCAACTGGCACTGGGAAGCAAACACCACACCACGTACCTGGAGGAAAGAAAAACCGTTCTTTAAAAACATATAACAAAGGCCATTATTTCTGTCAGACTGCTTTCGCATACAATAAACTGGAAAAAAGGGAGTATGGTGATAACACTAGCATTAGAATCAAAACCTCCATCATCATTTTCATCACGTCATTATACATAACTGCATGTATACTTGCATCTGTGTGTGTGTGTGTGTGTGTGTGTGTGTGTGTGTGTGTGTGTGTGTGTGTGTGTGTGTGTGTGTGTGTGTGTGTGTGTGTGTGTGTGTGTGTGTGTGTGTGTGTGTGTGTGTGTGTGTGTGTGTGTGTGTGTGTGTGTGTGTGTGTGTGTGTGTGTGTGTGTGTGTGTGTGTGTGTGTGTGTGTGTGTGTGTGTGTGTGTGTGTGTGTGTGTGTGTGTGTGTGTGTGTGTGTGTGTGTGTGTGTGTGTGTGTGTGTGTGTGTGTGTGTGTGTGTGTGTGTGTGTGTGTGTGTGTGTGTGTGGGTGTGTGTGTGTGTGTGTGTGTGTGTGTGTGTGTGTGTGTGTGTGTGTGTGTGTGTGTGTGTGTGTGTGTGTGTGTGTGTGTGTGTGTGTGTGTGTGTGTGTGTGTGTGTGTGTGTGTGTGTTAGGAACAACGACGCAAAAAGGAGAGGAAGGGATTGCTAAGGGATGAAAGTGAGGACGTAAAACAGGAAGAAGCAGTACGAGAGAAAAGGGAGAAAGAAGGCATGGGGGAGAAAACGGAAAGAAAAGAGGACTGAAATGGGAGATGGAGAAGGAGTAAGAGAGAAAAAGGAGAGAAGGGGCTGAAACGGGAGAGGGAGAAGGAGTTGGAGAGAAATCAAGGACGGGGAAGGAGGGGGAGAAACAAAAAGCAAGGGAGATGTACAATGGAAAGGGTTAGGCTAAAGCTGAATTAAATCGTCTTAAGTTAGAAAAAAAAATACAGGGGATTAGAAACGCCACTATTCACATGACGACTTCTGTTTTCCGTAATGGCAAGTCGATTATATTCAACTTAGTGCGGCAGTGTCATAATGAGGGTGGGTTAAGAAAAAAAAAATAAGGTGTGTGATGTTCCAGTAGCGGTGTGAGAGTGTAGTGGAGCCTGGGTGCGCTTATATTTAGGGCGCCGTACGTTAAATCATGAAAATACCCGGGGTTACCAGCCCTTCCTGCCGCTACAGGTGGTTGTGTGGGGGTAGGGGGCAGAGGGGACGCGAAGAGAGAGAGGGCGTGTGAGAGAGGATGTGGTAGCAGCAGGGGAGTGTGGTAGGATCAGGCGAGTGTGGAGGGAACGAGGGTGAGAGCCAATACGTAGGTAAGGAGTAGTGGTGGGAAAAGAAATGTTGAAAAGTAAGCGGATGAGGGAGTAGAGAGAAAGATGAAAGGTGTGGATGAAGGTGTGGTGAGAAAGGTGAAAGGAATGTATGCAAGAGTAGTCAGAAAGGTGAGAGGAGTGGATGTGAGAAGTAATAAAGGTGGAGATAGGAGTGTAGGAGGGAGTAGTGAGAAAGGTGGAGAGGGGAGTGGATGAGGGATTAATGAGAAAGAAGAGGGAGACGGTAGTGGATGAGTAATTACTGAGAATGAAAGTGGAAAAGGGAGTAGCGAGAAAGATGGAGAAATGAGTGGATGAGGGATTAGTGAGAAAGAATGTGAAGGGAGTGGATGAGGAAGTAGTGAGTGTGGATCGAGTGATGAAAGCAGAACGATGAAGAATGCTTGATTATATGAAGGTGGAGTTAACATTTTTTTAATGCCCCTTTTGTTGTGTCTGCCGGAAGAGGAAAGGAAAATATCAACTCCCAAGGTTAGGATGAAAGGGTACCAAGGATTGTCTAAAGGGTGCCAAGATTAAGTTCAGAGGATGCTAGGGATAGGTCCGAAGAATGTGACTTTCACTGTTAGGTCAGGTTGATAATGCTTGGTTGGAATGATATCTCAATTCCCTTCCCTTAAGAAGCGTGCCAAAGTAAGGTTCGAAATATATCAAAGTCGGAATAATCAAGGCATTTTATACCAACTAGTATCTTGCCGTCATTCAGTTTTCTATTGCATTAATTTACACGCTTCAAAAATATCACCCTCTAATTCGTCAGTGCTATTACCATCACACACACACACACACACACACACACACACACACACACACACACACACAACCATTACTCTCATACTTCAGTTTTTCATGTCAGAATTGTCTTGACATCACTCAAGGGCGCAATTTCTAAAATACGCTATAAGCTCTGGTTACTGAAATATAAAATGGCCTAAGGTTCTCTCCTTAGTGACAGTGTTCAGTCTCATCAATGAGTGATAAACTGTCCTAAAGTTTTGGCACTCACTTGTACAGAGTAGGTTACTCCACTAACATACTCGTATATGCTTCTGTCATGCACCCATTATGTGAGGTTAAGGTCAAGCAACAAACTTATTCATTGACCCAAATTTCTGGAAACAAATGCTAAAGAACTACTCTACAACTAAGTCTCACAGATATGAAATGTTTTGAAGTTTCCGATATTCACTTGTCTTATTAAGGTTCGCTACTCACTCATAAACTGTCAGACAATTCCCGCCATTCGCTTAAAACTTTGCTACAGTTCCCGTCATTTACTTGTAAACTGTACGAAAGTTCCTGTCATTCTCTTATACAATGGCATAATACTATCTTTCTCTCCCCCGTTCCAGTTCATACAGAAAAACAAAGCAGTGAGTGTGTGTCCACCACCGATATTTAAAGATATTAGTTATAAGGATACGAGTTTCCGGTACGAAGTCCCTCCTTTATTTTACTACAAAACAGAAATCTGGGCACAATCCTCGAAAAACTGTCGCTCCCACAGTTTTGCAGGTAATGAAGGATATAATTCCTCTCGAGTTCAAAAAACTTCTCCAAAGCTAAATAACATCGTCTGGAGACAGCAAGAATAAAATTCATGTCATCGACTTGAAGGGGCTGATCAAATTAAGCACTTAGGAACTGAACTGTCAGGGGACACGGTGCTCTTGCCTAACTGCACAACAGAGGATTGGATGGAGTTCTCTGGATGCAGAGAAATATTTAACCAATATTTGTATACTTTTCTTCTCTTTCGCCTTGCGTAACTTAAATGGGGCAATTTCAGCTTACCTTCATATCCTATGGGTAACTTGTACACAAAGGATGAGAACCATTGATTCCCATTCAGCTGCATAGGTCAAATCCTTCCTCAGATTCGTGTCTCGCATTGTTTTCTTTATAAGAAGATTCACTGTAACGCACCAATCATCTTCAGATACTATATCAAGGCTTCATTTTGTGAATTACTACTTGAAAAGGAAAGGGCACGGGAAAGAAGAAGACGCACAGAAATCACACCAATGATGGTTTCTTCATTAAATTTTCCAGTCAAATGCATTCCTCTTTTTTCTGCCAACTACGGCACTTCACTCGCTACCGCGTTTCCATATGATGAACATAAAGGAAATTATATGCCGGGCAAAATAAGTGGAAAATGCCGGGAATATGGGTGACAGCCTAGAATCACTGCTACACACCGACTCACTCGCACAGCCAGACTGCTACTGGCGGCTCAGACCCAGTCACCCAGCTGGTTCGCTGCCTCGACCACATATGATAAGGACTGTCATATTATAAACAAGGAAGGACAAGCAAATGAAAGTACAGAATCATCCTTCTTTTTCTTGTGAAAACATAGTTTATTTCGGAAAGGAAAACTGCGAAAACATCACCTTACCTAAGTGAAGAAACGACTCGTAAGTTGTTAAGCATATCTCGGCCCTGACCTACAGTGCCAAAAGCAGTCAAAGCACTAACAAGCTCCACTCTTCACATGGACGTTCAGACTATGAGTGATGTGGCAGAAACGAAAGGATGAAGAGATGATATTATGCAGACGATCCTAATGAGACTGAGTCAATGACAAAGAAAACTAAATAAAAGTAAGGAAAAATGGACTGCCCAGGACACTATGTAAAAAGAGCTGCTTCATTATCCGGTTTCACCTTGGGTCATATCAGCATCATCATGGCTATTTCTCAGTATCAAACAGGGTAAGTCTACTGCATACCAACGTGAAACCTATTAAACTCCTTCGAACAAAATCGTTAAGAAGAGTGATGGGAGAATAAAGCGAAATGTAGAGAAATCTTTAAAATGCTTATGGGAAGTAGGAAAAGGATGATAAGAATATTTCCGATATTCGAAATTAAAACTGAGGAATCTTGCGAAAGTTCAAGACGGAATGCGGGGACCAGTCACAAGAGACCAGGAGGAACGAGATCCCTTGATTTGTCGGAAATTTAGTGTTTTTTTTTTTATTCTTGCAATTTACGAACGATTTAATTCAGTTCAAGAACATAAGTCTGAGGGAAGGGGTTAAGAAGAACCTCTGTTGATGCTACGATAATAACGATAGTATATTTAACCTTTTATTAAGGCAAAAAGAAAAAAAAGACTCCAAGGCTTTAGCCGGAAAACCCCCTCCTTATAAGAAAAAAAAAATCAATATCCGTACATTTCCAGATGCCTGGTCACCCTGTATTCAAAAGACTTCTCGTCCGTTTCCCAACAATGACCCAGCCTAGTATGGCGACACCTGATATACAGTAGTGCAACTCCACTATCACTGGGATACCCAGGCCTCTTCACCAAGGCAAGGCAGTATTCCTTCGAAGAAGATTTTTATATTTACTCCACATCAGGCTGGCTCTGTTGTCTTTAATTCACTGCAGGTCATTCCAGAGCCTTTCAAGTTAGTTGAGGTCCACCATCTGTTCAGGTGAACTGAGATTCATCGAACTCGATCATCACGGGCTAAAGATAACCCGCAACAATAACGAAGCAACGGCTTGACCGGTGTTAAATTCAAAGATCACATTACTGGAGAGACGACTAGGAAGGTATACCCTGTACAGATTGCCGTTGTGATCGGCCGGTAATGTTTGTCATATATATATATATATATATATACATATATATATATATATATATATATATATATATATATATATATATATATATATATATATATATATATATATATATATATATATATATATATATATATACTGTTATTTAAAAAAAAAAAAAAAAAGTGGAGCACTGGAGCAGGGGTAGCAGAAATGGCCGGTGCAGAGAAACGGAGAGGTTGGAACACGGAGTGAGCAAATAACCTAACTTTAATGAGACCCATACTGAACTTCTTACTCTATCGCAACATAACACTGACCTCCACACATCCTGGCACATTACAACACAGCACAGCACAGCACAGCACTTGCCTGAACAGTTTCCGGACCAAAACACTTACCTGTAATAAAGAGAAATTAAGACACATTAGCAGAAGTTCTTACCTGGAATGAGAATGGACAGATAAAAAATGAACCAGAATACTGATATAATATTTGTCCTCATAATCACGTCTGTTGCGCCCTCAAAGTTGGTGAATAAATACATTTTCATACAACATACTAGTTTTATTTGGTAACAAACTTTGTCTTAAAGAATTTTGTACGACACAAATATCTTAAATTATTCTTAATATTCTGGTATTACTGGTAAAACATAATTCAATACTACCTTCTGGGGGACGCAGAAGGGCTTCTGCAGGCCTAAGGATTGTGCACATTAGTCCAATTCATTGAACCTGTGGGATTTTACTTTTCGTCTCTGGCATCGTTTTAAAGGATAGCAAAGCCTACGACCGCCACGATTTGGAAATGCGGCGCGTTAACGTACGGCCTTTCCCCGAGAAAGTGGGCTCGGTAACATGTCCGTTCTTATGCTTGCATATACTCGCACACTGCCGGTTCATCCAAATGACATGTACAGACTCTTGACACAAACACTGATTACAGAGCCATTACAACATTTCAGCTATGGCATACACCTCATGCACTATTCTCATTACAACCACCTCGTCCTAACTCGTACTTGATCAGCAAGAAGTTTCATTCCGGCTTTCACTTTCAGTCCCAGGAGACGGTGGAGTCCTGCATTAATTTCCATATGGACTGATACAAACACAGATGTAACAAATACAGATGTTGTGACTGAAAGTGAATATAAATACATTAATTCCCAACAACCCAGTCTGGACATCTCACCTCCTCGAAATGTGTGCGCCATCTCCCCTAAGACCCTGGCAACATGTTTTACCGTGTCGGCCAAATTAGTTCAGTGCAAGTGTGGCTCGGTAATACAATTTGTAAGGCTGTCTGGCCCCTCACCCGAACCTCACACAAAGCCTCCATAATTATCTTTGCCCCCCTCCCGCTGGACCTGCTCTGCATATCCCGCAGCTACGGAATGGACACTTTCATATCCTACGGGTGTGTTCTCGTGCCCATAGGAAGTTTCCTTGCTGACGTTCCTTACAGTTAAGTATTTCACTCTACTGACGTCATTTTCATTAAACTCTTGCCATTCCCAAAGGATTTCATTCAGCTTAGGAGAAACATTACCTAGACAATTTGAAGGCGCCAGACGCCAATATTCTTCACTTCATAACCATTCAGTCTGACTACACACACCATGACTTCATTCCTGTAAGAAGTGGAACTTTACTCTTTGTTACATTTATTTTCTAACTTTGTTTCTTGCACATATACTTCTACAGCTTTGAGAGCTTGGAAGTGTACAGACAATTAAATTTTTAAGGGTTTAACATGCCAGTCTAACCTGATTTTAGATAAAGGACACTGCACTTCTACCACTTTTTAAACACACACACACACACACACACACACACACACACACACACACACACACACACACACACACACACACACACACACTTTATTTGTCAAGATTTAGGCCCGGCTATTACAGACCAGTTCATTGTGATAGGTGGTGGCGCCCATCATCCACTCACTTGATGTAGTGCTGCCTATTTATTTATTTGTTCATGTATCTCAAACTTTTCCTGTATCTATAATCCTCTCCTCCTATTGCTCTCATCCTTCGTCTCTATTTATTGCTCTTCTTTCCACCTCAGGCGGCTACACCGAATGAAGCCAAATGGTTTCCTGTAACTCAGGAAACAGTTTACAATGCTGGGTGGAAACCATTTAACCAAATAACGGGGTAACATAGAGCCTACTATGGTGCTCCTGCTATCTGGGTGGAGACGCATATGCAGCATCCACCCAAGAACCAAACATCCACACTTATCTGTCTGTCGCACTGCAACATAGGTTCACTTCACAGGACGGCCCTGTAAGGGTGATTGCTTGTATGCGGTTGATGGGTCTGGTTGATCAGACGAACTGAAGTAGCACATGAAGAGCTACATCAACAGTGCAGATCAGGATAATACCGAAACAGACCAGCATTTTATCACTACAGGAAACTGGTCTGCTTTTGGGATCACACATGCAATCCCAGGCCAGGCTGCATCGCTTTCAAAGTATTTGGGATATGCATCGGTCCGTCCCTGCAATAAAGCTGCCCCCCCCCCACACACACCAAGTCAAAGTTGCCACAATCCCTTTTTATCCATCCGTTCGACCCGGCAGGCAGCGCTTTTTTTCTTTGTGTGTGTGTGTGTGTGTGTGTGTGTGTGTGTGTGTGTGTGTGTGTGTGTGTGTGTGTGTGTGTGTGTGTGTGTGTGTGTGTGTGTGTGTGTGTGTGTGTGTGTGTGTGTGTGTGTGTGTGTGTGTGTGTGTGTGTGTGTGTGTGTGTGTGTGTGTGTGTGTGTGTGTGTGTGTGTGTGTGTGTGTGTGTGTGTGTGTGTGGTGGATATGCTGATCCAGCCTACAGCCAACGCTGATGGCTCTTCATATTAGCTCAGCACGGTACAGTACGACCTGGACCGGTACACGAGGACCGTACCGATACATGAGGACTGGACCGGTTCACGAGGACTGACTCAGTACAGGAGAACTTGTACGAGACCTGGACCGATAAATGAAGATTGGATCGGTACACGAAGCTTACTCTGGTGCACTAAGCCAGGTCCAGTAAAATGAGGCCTGGACCGGAACACGAGGCCTGGACCGGTACTAGAGGCCTGAACGAGTACAAGCGATATGAAGATACAAAAGACCTGAAATGGTACACAAAATTTGAATCATTATAAGGAAACGAAGATAAGAAGAAGCGAGTAACATTGTAACATATGAGAACAGTAAATGAATGAAAGGAGACGAAAACAGAAGAGCAACAGGGATGGCGCAAAATATTAAACAATGAAAGCAGAAGGGATAAAACACGCTGATGAGAGAGACAAGAGGATGGAACGTGAGCACGAAGGGTGGAACAAGAACCAGGGAGAAAAAGAAAAATAAGAGAGAGAGAGAGAGAGAGAGAGAGAGAGAGAGGGGGGGGGAGGGAGTTGCAATCAGGACCTCACAGTCTCGGTCCCCAACAGTGTTTAAAGTCGCGGTGCGAGCCTGCTGGGAGGGAGAATGTGGAAGCAGCTATTTTTAGATTCCCAGCTTTCTGGTCTCCATTTTTGGACAAAAGCCTTTGATACAGTCATTACTAACCCTTTTGCTCGTAGTAGAGAGGTCTTTCCTATGCTAAATAAAATCGCCTGCAGCCAACAAGGACAAGATTACCCCTTACGTCACAAAATAAAGGGGTTAAGGAATGTTTTAGGAATTCATCTTAATGAGTGTTTTTGTGGATCGATGTTTTGACTACGTCTTCATTGCTTCTGCAAAGGGGTGTTTCTCTTAGTGCTTTTATCAATGGAATTTTTCTTAAGGAACATCTTTTGTTAAAGAGTGTTTTTGTTAAGAGGTCTTATTGTCAAATAAAATTGTCATTACTGAAGCGAACTGGTGAAGAAACAAAGAAATGGTTTCAAACTGGAAACTGTTAGAAAGGGAGAAAGAAGATACAAACAGGGAATACAACAGGTCTCCACACAAGTATATGGAGACCTAAATGTCCAGTCGATGCAATGGTTGATATACTGTATATCAGACACTAAGGACTGGGTGGGTGGCAGAATGGGCCATGTGGTAGTAAGTGATGAGCCACAGTAAGGTAGATATAAGTAAACATGATAATGTAGGTGTTTAAGTTGGCTCGTAGTAAGGATAGTCATTTTTATTATACAATATCAAATCGTAAATGGTGAAGTAAGTGGATAGAGTGGGTGGAATGGTGGACGTTGGTGGAGTGTGCTGGAAAATGTACATGCTCGTACTTTGAAGGCAGATTTTGTAGGTAGGCCAGTAAGATGCAAGTCTAAGGTGCAGAAGCAACAAGAGCAGAATTGCTCTGGGACCTGCAGCGAGGTCTTGCTCAAACAGTTTGCTGTATTTAAGGACCACTTTTATGTTTGAATGGGCTTAAATGAAGAATTTTTACTGAAGTTGCTGCTAAACGGCGCAACCACATGTATCAGCTGACATCAGATTTGTATTCTCCAAGTGAAATAACCTTATTTGGGACCACTTTTATGTCTCAATATGTTTAAATTATGCAGTTTTACTAAAGCTGTCGCTAGACAGCGTCACCTCAGGTGTCAACTGATGCATAGCAGATTGGGATTCACCATGTCAAATTACCGTATATGGTACCACTTTTATGTCTCCAAAGGCCTCCTTTCAGCAAATCCCCCAGAGGCAGAAGAAGAACGCTGGCTCCTCATTGACCTGATGGTTATCGTTGCAGGTAAAAGTGGGTGGGGTTGAGTAGGGTGGGTTCAGATGGTGGTGGGTGGTGGGGCCCGGTCAGGATGAGTACACCCTGTGACGGTTAGTGTTATATTAGTGTCGTTGTTGGTAGTGGGAAGGTGTAAGTCACAGACTTTTCCTAGAAGCACGTTGCCAAAGTGTAGAAAAAGGGGTAACTTAGGTAGAAAGAAATGAGTGTGTTGAGCTGGGGCAGCTGTGGATGAAAGGGCAGGGTGAGAATAATACACCTTATGACGAAGACACGAAATTAACACCCGCCACTCTCACTTACCTGTCACCTCTCAACGTCGGCAAAAATCATCATTTAGTAAAACAGTGTATTACCTTGTCATACAGGGACTGAGACTTGTTGGAGCCACAGGCAGAGAGTGTGCAGTCGCCCTAAAACAATATCGCTCCTGCCGCGGTGTGCCAATACCTGCCCAACAAAGATATGTCATACCAGAACAATAACACTTCCTGCCATCCTTACCTCCCCCCCCCTCTCTCTCTCTCTCTCTCTCTCTCTCTCTCTCTCTCTCTCTCTCTCTCTCTCTCTTTCTCGCAATGAAGGTCTAAATCTCAATTAATTCCATTACTACTATTGTCTTACTTTATTTCATTCTTGCTGTTACAGTATTTGTAGACTTAACCCTAGCTCGGAAAAAATTTCGGACTTTTGGGGCTTATTTAACCCTCACTGAGGACCGTGAGCTTTACCATTATTATTATTATTATTTTTTTTAAATGTTTTCCGACTCTGGCCATAGGCTTCACAGCCTTCTCCCAAGGCCCAGTAGTCTTCCTACATACCATACACCTCTACATGTCACCGCTCTTTTTGTTTTATATTTGCTACCCTTCAGACGGTTCTTTTTATTGGATTGAGAGAACCCTTTTAATAATGAGGTCACTTCACTTCATTATCTTTCCCCTTTCTCAATGACCACCATCCACCTCTCCGCGTTACTCTAAAACAACAATCCCTCTCCTTCTTCAGACAACATTTGCAAGCATTCTTTTACAACTTTCCCTCCACTTCTTCGCCACCTCCAACTTTCCATCATACTGGCCATATCGTTCTCCTTCTCCCTTTACCTGCTTTCAAATTAGTTTTTACCCATATAAATCATAATTTATAAAGTGATTCCTTCGCTTTTCTCTAATACATTTCAGTTTCGGTTAAGTGTTACTTATTTTAGTCTTTTCTTCATTTCATTCATAAGCCTTCCAGGGAAAGTCTTCATTAAACTCACTGCAATTTTCCTACATCAGAAGAACGTTCAGCTGTAAGGAAATGTTAAGAGTAAATTCACAAAATCTCTCAAATAACCTATTTGTCATGTGTGTGTGTGTGTGTGTGTGTGTGTGTGTGTGTGTGTGTGTGTGTGTGTGTGTGTGTGTGTGTGTGTGTGTGTGTGTGTGTGTGTGTGTGTGTGTGTGTGTGTGTGTGTGTGTGTGTGTGTGTGTGTGTGTGTGTGTGTGTGTGTGTGTGTGTGTGTGTGTGTGTGTGTGTGTGTGTGTGTGTGTGTGTGTGTGTGTGTGTGTGTGTGTGTGTGTGTGTGTGTGTGTGTGTGTGTGTGTGTGTGTGTGTGTGTGTGTGTGTGTGTGTGTGTGTGTGTGTGTGTGTGTGTGTGTGTGTGTGTGTGTGTGTGTGTGTGTGTGTGTGTGTGTGTGTGTGTGTGTGTGTGTGTGGAAGAGAGAATGAAAATATGTAATGGATGCAAGACCATACAGAGGTTGGGGGAGTGGACTTTTGAACCACCATTTGGTGATGGTGAAAGTCAAGGTACAAATGCGATGGATGAACAGGAGAGAAGGACAGGAGGCAGTAGTACATACAGGGAGGATAGAAACGTTGCAAGAGGATGGAAAATAGGCAGAATATAAGAGAGAAGTGGAGGAGCAATTGGATAAATATGATTTGAAGCAGATGGGGGAGGTGGAAGGTATGTGCAACATATTCACAAAAGAAATATGTACAGTATGTGAGGTGGTGTGTGGGGGGATGAGAAGGAGAAAGGGGGTGCAAGGAACAACATGGTGGAATGAAGAGGTGAGACGAGCTGTGGCGCAACAGAAGAAAGCATATAGTGAGTGGGTAGGAAGCAGAGGCGTGGAGGAAGTTGAAAGTCGGAAGAGTGAGTTTTATGTGCAGAAGAAGAGACAGATGAAAAGATTAGTAAGGGAGAGTAAGAAGAGAGTGGATGAGGAATTTGGACGGAGTATGAGTGTAAAGTGGAGGGAATGTAAGAAACTGTTCTAGAAGTAGGTAAAGAGAGTTTGACAGGGTGAAAAAGAAGTTAGTAGAGGAGTGAAAGACAAAATGGTACTTTGATAATAAAGAAGGGAGAAAAAGTAAGCAGATGGAGAGAACACTTTATGAGGCTGCTAAACATAGAGCATGAAAGTAGTGCGGCGATAGGTGGCTGGGGAATGGCTGGAAGAGGGAGGGAGGTGGGAAGGGAGGAGGAGATCAGTAGGACTGAAGTACTGAAAGCAATGAAGAAAGTCAAAATGGGGAAAGTCGCAGGCATTGCTGGAGTTTGTGGTGAAATGCTGAAGCATGGCGGAGAGATAGTAGTAGAATGGATATGGAAGATGTGAAAATTGGCCTGGGAGGAAGGTACAGTTCCGGAGAATTGGAAGTAAGGTACACTTTTCCCCTGTACAAAGGAAAAGGGGAAAAAGAAGTGTGTGGTAATCATAGGAGTATGTGTCTTCTCAGTGTAACAGGAAAAGTTTATGGTAGGATACTTACTGATAAAGTTAAGGAAATAACAGAGGAATTAGTTGGAAAAGAACAGGGAGGTTTTACGAAGGGAAGATGTTCTGTTGATCAGATATTCATCCTTAGGTCTTTAGTGAAAAAGTTTCGAGAGAAGAGGAAGCTGTATGGGGCTTTCATGGATTTAGAGAAACCATATGACAGAGCGAAAGGACAAGGAATGTGGAAAATATTAAGCATATATGCAGGAAATGGTAAGGTGTTGAATGCCGTGAAGAGTATATGTGAGGGTGCTAAGAGTGCAGTGCATGTAGATGGCAAACTGAGTTAATTTTTCTATATGAATGTTGGATCGAAAAAGGGATGTATCATGTCTTAATGGCTGTTCGATTTGTTTTTGGATGAGGTTATAAAAGAGATACAAGGTAGGGCAGTGGATGTTGGAGCGGTTCTGACGAGAGGGCAGCTTTTGGAAACTTCCTCTTCTGATGTTGACAGATTATACTGTACTATTGGGTGAAGACGAACGGGAACTGCAAGGCTTGGAGAATTAGTTTGGGAGAATGTGTAAGAAACGGAATCAAAAGGTGAATGCCGGGAAGTGTAAAATTATGGTCCACGACAGAAGTCGTCATCCCAATGCACAATGAAGTTGGATGATGAGGAAGTGGAAAATGTGAGTGCATTTGTTCTAAGATGTTCAGTGGAGAAGTATCTAGAGAAGGGAAGGAAAGTGTATGCTGCCTTCATGGACTTGGAGAAAGCTTATGACAGAATAGATAGGCAAGGTATGTGGAAGGTATTAAGAATATATGGAGTGGAGGGGAAATTGTTGAGTGCTGTGAAGAGTATGTACGAGGGAGCTAGGGCTACGGTGCGAGTGGATGGTGAGCTGAGTGAGTTCTTTGATCTCAGTGTGGGACTGAAACAGGGTTGTGTGATGTCTCCATGGCTGTTTAATATATATATGGATGGGGTTGTAAAGGAGGTTCAGGGTAGGGCAGTGGATGTGGGGGTGGCTCTAATGAATGAGGGTGAGATTTGGAAGCTTCTGGTGTTGCTGTTTGCTGATGATACGGTACTGTTGAGTGAAGTTGAATGGGAGTTGCAAGGTTTGGTGAATGAATTTGGGACAGTGTGTAGGAGGAGGAATCTGAAAGTTAATGTAAACAAAAGTAAAGTTATGGTGTTTGAGAGGAATGAAATCACAGAGTGTGCAGTGAGGTTGGATGGTGAGGATATGGAGAATGTGAGTGCATTCAAGTACTTGGGTAGTGTGATGAGTAAGGATGGAACTTTGGGGGATGAAGTGCGTGAAAGGGTACAGCAGGGAAGGAAGGTTGTTGGTACACTGAAAGCAGTGATGAGAAATAGGGAGGTGAGTATGGAAGTTAAGAAGTCCCTGCATGATAGTATTGTGATCACTACCCTGATGTATGGAAGCGAAGCATGGACCTTGCAAGAGGGGAACAAGTCAAGAGTGAGAGCAGTGGAAACGAGTTACTTGAGAGGAGCATGTGGAGTGATGTGGAGGGACAGGTTGACGAATGAAGAAGTGAAGGAACGCTGTGGGGTGGATATGGATGTGGTTGAGAAGATTAGGAGAAATACACTGAGGTGGTTTGGACATGTGAAGAGAATGGAGAATGAAAGACTGACTAAGAGGGTGTATGTAGGTGAGGTGGAGGGAGGGAGAGGGAGAGGTAGACCGAGGATGAGGTGGAGGGATGGAGTTGAGAGGTATATGAGGGAGGGGGGGGTGAGTTTGGGAGAGGGTAGTCAAATGGTGGGTGACAGAGCGACTTGGAGGCGTTTTGTCTGCGGCCACCCTTTGCGGGATTAGGGCGTCGGGCTATAGATAGATAGATAGATAGATTTAAGTACTTGTGCAGCGTGAGGAGTAAGGATGGCATGGAGGATGAAGTGCTTGAAAGGATACAGCAAGGAGGAAAGGTTGCTGGTTCTTTGAAATCACTGATAAGAAATAGGGAAATGAGCATGGAAGTTAAAAAGTTGCTGCATGACAGTATTGTGATACCAACCCTAACGTATGGAAGTGAAGCTCAGACCTTTTTGGAAGGACGCAAGTCAAGAGTGAGTGCAGTGGAAATGAGTTATTTGAGACGAGCGCATGGAGTTGCATGAAAACAGACTGACAAGTAAGGAAGTGAGGAAGCGTTGTGGTGTGGATGTGGATAAGATAGAAAGCATTAGGAGAAATTCACTGAGATGGTTTGGCCATGTGGAGAGGATGGAGAGCGAGAAACTAACGAGGAGAGTGTATGTGGGTGAGGTGGAGGGGGGGAGAGGGAGGCCGAGGATGTGGTGGGGGGATAGAGTGAAGAAATATATGGGAGAGGGCAGTATGAGCCGGGGGGAGAGCAGCGAAATGGCGGAGGACAGGACGACGTGAAGGCGATTTGTTTGTGGCCATCCCTTACGGGATTTAGGCGTCTGACGATAGATAGATAAACGAGCAGTTCTACAATCATATGTCACCTTCAAAACATACACTGTCTATTTAAGTGATAATATTTCATGGTAAAAGTCATGTCATAGACCAGAGCAAAGATGCCCTTCCATGCCGATCCATATACAAGGCCAAAATCCAGCAACAAGCCCTAGTCTTCATCTACTAACTATCAGTCCACACGCAGTAACACCATATTAAGTTCATTTTCACTTCGGTCCGCGAGAGACCACCGATAAGACAGGCCTAGCAGAAACGCCTTTAAAAGGACAAGTTTCTTTTTAGTGCTAGAGGGGTGTCTTTTGAGATCCACCACTCCGCAGTCCTACATTCAGACCACCATACTCACTTCACCTCACCGAACACCACTCCTCGCACTCACCTCACCTCACCTAACACCACCCCTCCCACTCACTTCACCACCCCTCCACTTCACCCCACCACCCATTCACCCATTATCCCACACCTCCACTTCACCTCAGCACTCTCCTACCTCACCATCCACTCACCTCACGTCACCATGCCATTTCTCCACCTCACCTAACATCTCTCCACTCCATCCCTCCGCCTCTTCTCAGCACCCTCTCTTTCCATGGCCGCATTTCATTTGTGCGCAGAATCAGATTTTCTATCATTCCATTTGGGAGCCAGTATACCACTTCATTTGGGCTCCAACATATAGTTATTAACCTAATCCAACTTAACCTAACCTATCCAAACTTAACTTAACTTCTCCTAACCTAACTTTGTCTATCCTAACCTATCCTAACCTAACCTAATGTCCTAAAAATCCTAACCTGACCTATCCTAGCCTAACCAAATTTAACCTAAGTTACTCATATGTTAGTAAACGATATTCAAAATGGCTATGACCCGTTCTAGGTTACTTTAGGAAATGTTTTAAGGTAATCTGTTTTAATTCACTGCTCACTACTCTGTTTTAACTCAGCGCGCAAATGAAGTTTGATGTGGCGCCCAATTGCAATATTTTTTGCGCTCAAATGAAATGTCAGTGCTCCCAAATGATATGCGCCGCTTTCCATTCTTCTACATCATCTCAACTCCTCTTCACCCCTCCACCTCACCTCCACCTCATTTCAACACCCCTTCATCCTCCACCTCTCTTCAACCCTTCCAACCCCTCTCTATCCAACTCTTTTCACTCCACTTCACCTGTCCACAACGCACTAAACCACTTCCCTGCCCTCCACATTTTTCATATCTTCTAATAGCCTCCCAACCCTACTACCGCCAGCACAAGTCTCTGCCAACAATTTGTACAGCCGCAGCTAACACCTCCGTTACACTGTCCGTAGCTGTGCCCAAACCAAATATCATCATGCTAAACTAATCAGCTGCATTCAAGGGGGTTGAAAGGGTGACGACATCGCCTCATTAAATCGGAACCACAAATATGCACCATGGATTTTTATGCAAATATACACCAAACATAACAAGTATACTAGAGAAATGATGAGTCAGGGTCCTACTATGGAGCATCCTTCCACCATACCTCCCTCCTTCTTTCTTTCCTCCTCTTTCTACTTCCCTCTTATCTCACTGCTTACTCAGTTACCTCTTTCTCTCCTTAATCTCCGCTCCCTTTATTCCTTCTCGCCTGCTGTCCAATGACTCTTGTGTGTCTGTACTGACCAATGTCGCCTTGTGTGATATGGTAACATTGTGTGACTCATCTGAGTTTACTAACCACTGTAACCATGTTTGTTCCCTCTTCCTGACTCCTATGTTCATCTCTGACCCCTGTGATCTTGTGTAACCCTTCCTGGCCTCCGACCATGTGCGGCTCACCTTATTGACCTAGCAACCCCTGTGACCTTTTATCAGTCCTCCTACTGAATTTACTGATCCCTGTGACCCTTTTACTCCTTCTGACCCCTGTGACCCCCTCCTACCCGTGCAATCATTCCATTAATTTTAATGGCACGGTCAAGGCGCTGATGGCACAGCACCTCCATTAAGATGGGGTTTCTCCTGACTCTTATAATATCTTATATAATACACTCACTGACTCAATCACTCATTCACTCGCATTTTCACTCGCTGATATGCACAATTTATCTTGTTTTATCACCTGTTCACAGTCTCTCTCTCTCTCTCTCTCTCTCTCTCTCTCTCTCTCAAGAATCACCTTTCAATAAGCCCTCCTCCTCACACCTCATGTTATGCGCCGTAATTGCAATTTTTTTATTGCGCAAAAATTTGCTGAGCTAAAAATTTTGGATCACTAAGTATTTAGCCTCCATATAAAAAGCCGATTTTCCAGTAGACAGTAAATATTTATTCACGATTAAAGCTAAGCCACTGAGCCAGGCACATTAATTGGAAACGAATCATTATTTTTATTGTTACTATTGTTGTTATGATAATGATGATGATGATGATGATGATTATTATTATTACTACTACTACTATTACTACTACTACCACTACTACTACTACTACTACAACTACAACTAGTACTACTACTATTATTAATAATTAGAAGCTTTGTTTGTGGTTTTGTCGTCACCTCTACCACTCTAATTTTTTCCCCATATTTACTACAGAAAATGTTTCGAAAACAGTAATCCATCCAGTGCGATGTCAGCATCACTATCATCATCATTATTATCATCATCAATTAACCACCTGTTACCTTAAACTAATGATTACCTACTACACAGAGTGTCTCTAAAACATCCACTCATTTACCACCCATCACTACGCTCCAAACATACACCAACACGTCACCATCACAGCCGTCCAAAATCTTCAGCCAAACAGCATCCTCCACGAACCTCCCCCAGACACTGTCCTTCCCAAAGACACACAAATGCACCTGGTCAGACATAACCTTTTCTACTTCATTACCTACTGTACACAAATTAAATCTCACGGACAATCCACTCTGCCCTCGCAGTAATGCAGCCCGACGAAAAAAAAAAAAAAAAAAAAAAAAAAAAAAACAGCTTATGCAAATCATTGTGTCATGAAAACATAAACCCTTAAAATAACTTAAAAGATATCTTTGGCAGTGTAAAGCAGCCCCTCACACAACAACAGACTTCCCTACACGCTTTTAAATATAACTACCTAAAATTGCCATCTCTCCGTCTACAGTGCTACTGTGTAGCAATAGATGAACACTAGAATCTGATGCTAGTCGCGCAAAACTACTATGGAATGCTATGGAAATAATGTTGAGCCGAAATATTCCTTTATTCTGTCACTGAACGATGTGAAACAAACTAATATATACCAAAAATCTGGGCCAGGTTAAGGTAAAGGGACTATAACATAGTAAGCGTAGCTTTAACATAGATAAACTTTCAATATAACCTCAATAAACAACTGTCTGAAGCGTAATTCAGCGCCTCACACCAAAACACAATTGATTCAGAGTATGTGCCGCACTATGACATCACAAACAAACACTGAACACAACAGTAACAAAAGATCCATGCGGGAGTATCTTGCCGAAATGGTCAGATGTCTGCAATCCATCATATTTCTGTCCGTATAAGCGGAACAGCAACTGATACACCACCACCACCACCAACAACAATACAACAAAACAAAGTACAACAAAACAACACAACAAAATGCAACAAAACAACACGACAACACAATAAATAAAAGAGACAGAAACAGCAACAACATGGCATGGGAAGATGTTAAATTTAAATTTTTCCTTTCAGCAAAATTACGTGGCTTAATTTTCCCAACAACCCACCTTCAGGAACCTTAAGATGGTCCAAGTCACCCCAAAAATCACCTCGAAAATGCTGTATTCTTCAAATG
Organism: Coenobita brevimanus; assembly: GCF_032717465.1. Lineage (NCBI taxonomy): Eukaryota > Metazoa > Arthropoda > Malacostraca > Decapoda > Coenobitidae > Coenobita > Coenobita brevimanus. Next base: position 15,021,351 of record NC_137024.1, on the reverse strand, counting down.
ACAATTTCTACATTGTTAATAATTTTATATAAACAACTTTCTTTATTCCTAGTCTTCTTCCTCTTTGTTTAATTTCTATCCCTCTTCTGTTGCTACTCCCTTTCTACATTTCCACCATCATCCTCATCATCGCCACGGCCAAAATCAGTGTAATCAAAATCACTACTATTGTTCTCATCTTTCAAGACGTTTCTCGCATAAACTGAATAAAATCATGTAATAGTTGCACCACTGACAATAAAAAAGGAAAAACATAACCACTGCTCAAAAATGCAATAATAAAAACCTGGACTAAAGTGTTTTTTCTTTTTTTCACGGCCTACATTTTTCACCAGATATTTCATTTTTAGCAAAGTATTTCATAGGCTGTTTTTTTTTTTTTTTTTTTTTTTTTAACAACTTCACTCACTACGGTATGTTTTTTCAGCAAGCATTTTGTTCCTTTGATCCCCCCTTTTCAAGGAGACCCTAAGACTAGGAGGGTTTGAGTGAGTAGCAGCTAAGCTGTACTTGACACAACAAGAAGGAATTACACATATTTCTGTCCATTTCATGTAAGTTGCTGGGGCCGAAAACTATCGGTGTACATTTACAGTGAAACAGACACCACGCACGATGACTACTGATAAATGCTTGATGATTTTGCACCACGCTGGTAAACCTGCTTTAATGGGAATGCCATATATTACTTGACGCTGGCATATCTTTTTGTTTTTTCTTACTGTTACTGTATGTATATCCAAACGATTTTATACATATAATCTTGGGACTTTGGAAGCTACAGTATATGGATCATTTCGGATACCATCGGACCTTTCCTGTGCTTTTTTTTTTTTTTTTTTTTTTTGACACTTTAAGGTATTAAGGGACTGACTCAACCTATAGACATCTCTTTTCTCCAGATAATATCCCCAAAATAATACTTCATTCTACTTTACTTTGAACTTAATGTTTAAACCGATCTGCCTAACGAAACTGAGTAACAAGACTGATTCCTGACCATATCATGGATGTACAAGTTAGTAAGAGAGCCTGAGTCAACATCTTAACAAGTTAGTTTAAATTGCTTAATTTTACTTTTGTGCATAAATAACTACGAATAATCTATCTATCTATCTATATACCTAGGCTGCTTCCCCCAAGGAAAGGGAGGTAGCCGAGACAGGATGACTCACTCTCCATTTACTTATCCATTCAAACACATTCATTCGCATCTTAGCCCCAAAGGGAAGAACGGACAGATCCTCACCGCACCACACCGCACAAGGGTCAACTGGGCAATGCAATCAGTGACATCCGCAGCAGGGCCCGACAGCAGAACTGGTTTACCCCTGCCACATCATAACAGACCCATCCCCTTACCCGCACCTGACCTGACTAGCTGATCAGACCAAATGCGGGAGAATATCCCCTCAGGGCTGCATCATCACTTATTCATTCACAATTTCTCTCCATTTATTTCTGTCACGCACAGCCACTCTTCCTTGCTCAACAGACATCCCTCTCGTATCCAGCGCTCTCTTCACACTGTCCATCCATCCTATTCGTGGTCTTCCTCTCAGCCTTACACCTCTCACATCAGATCTAGTTATCTTTTTCACCAATCGCTCATTATCCATTCTCTCCATATGCCCAAACCATTGCAACACCCTCTGCTCAACTCTGCCAGCCATCTCCCGAACAACTCCAGTTCTCCTTCGCACTTCATCATTTCGCACCCGATCCATACGCGTCACTCCACACATACTCCTCAGACATCTCATCTCCATTACATTCAAACTTTTCCTCTCTGCTACACCCATATTCCATGTTTCAGCCCCATATAATGCAGTCGGTACCACAACACCCTCATACAGCCTTCTCTTTACATCCATTCTAAGCGAACGACATTTAAACACTTTTTTCATTCCTCCCAGCACCTTTCCTACTTCATTTATTCTAAACTTCACTTCTGCATCTATTCTTCCATCCACAGCAACATGTGACCCTAGATATTTAAAACAATCTACCTCCTCAAGCAACTCACCATTCAAAACTATATTCATCCCCCTACCATCTATCAACCTCGTACACTTCATCACTTTACTCTTATTCTCATTTACTTTCAATTTCCTCCTTTCACACACCCTTCCAAACTCCTCTACCAACTGTCTCAATCTCTCCTCTGAATCAGTCACCAGTGCAGTATCATCTGCAAACAGCAGCTGCTTCAGATTCCACTCTCCTCCATCAACATTTACCAGACTCAGACCACCTAAAACTCTTGCATTCACCTCCCTTACAACACCATCCATGTAAATATTAAACAACCAAGGCGACATCACACATCCCTGTCGCAGCCCCACTCTCACTACGAATAATAAAACCTGAAAAACTGTAAAAAAATCAAATGCTCCCAAATTTTTGTTTTTCCAGCCTTGAAAAGCAGCAAACTGATAAACAAAAGTGGTTACCGTAGTAGCTGTTGGTAAGGCCTGCAACTGCCTCACAGCCATAACCACAGAATTCCTGTCGGCATATTTCTTTTTGCAGATGCACCTGCCAGACAGAGCAAGCAGTAAATGGTATAATTTGGTAAAAGTCAGATAATAACCGTAGCATTACAACCCAGTGCAAGGCGGGTGATAGGGTTAGCCAGAAGTGCACACACTACCACTTCCCATCCCACTACATAGCCTACACAGCGACCTTCCCTCCCCCTCCCTCCTATCACTCCACCCCTAGCCCACATTCTATCCCCTGTTTACCATTCATCAGGCCTCCTCACACCACTTGACCCTTCTCCACCAATCTCCCTCAGGCTCCAGCAGTGTCATTTCCACCCTCTCAGCCCTCATCACCGCCCCGTCCCCCAGCTTAGCCCACAACTAAGTCTACTCTTCCTCCACTCCGCATCCCATCATTGATCCCCCCTTCAGTCTACTCCATCCTCTCCATCAGTCTACCTGATACCACTTCCCATCCCACCCCGTCACCCACTCCACCTACTCTACACTCCTCCTCTAACCACAACCCCTCTCCTACCCCCACCTCTCCTCTCACAGCTCCCTTTCCTTCCACTACTGCTTCATTTCTCCGACTCCACTCTGTCTCCAGTTATTGGCGCCTCTCACCACTTCATCCTCCATGCCACTCCTCCCCTCCAGGCTATCCCATCTCCCAGTCTCTTTCCCCATTACACCCCTCCCTACCATTCTATCCCTCATCACCGTTCCCTTACCAACCCACACGCCCGCTCACAGACCCTCCCACCCACCGTGCAGCCGGCAGCAATCCCTGCCTCTGCATGAAATTGCCTGCATATCCTACTCGCGTATGAATTACGGTGGGCAAAAAGCGCCAGGGGTGGACATAACGACATTATGGTGGCTCGTATTACCCTGCTTATGGTGGCCAGCTGTCACATTTTTTCAGATAATGTGGTTGTGGTTTTGTGTAGTGGGTGATGTTACGCTTAGCACCCATCCCAACCCCACTCCTCTCTACCCACCCTTCCCTTGCCTTCCTGCCTGCCTGCCTCTTTGACTTATCGAGTTCTCTGTGTCCAGAGCTGGCTGATTTTTGTCCACTTAGCTCTACCTACCTACCTCTCCTCCCTCCACTTTCTAAATCTAGCTTACTTCTTCTTCCCCCCCTCCCCGCCTCTCTCTCTCTCTCTCTCTCTCTCTCTCTCTCTCTCTCTCTCACACACACACACACACACACACAGAGTCTTCCGTTCCACCTTCCCCATTCAGTAAACACAGTAATGAATATATGTGTCTGGCCCATGCCACAGGGTAGTCCGCTGATAGTTTTACGTTTTTGTTTAGCTTTCTCCTATTTCTGGATCTAATCCATCCTTATGAAACAATGGAAAACTGAGTTAATATAAGGATGGCATTATTATTATTATTATTATTATTGTTATCATTATTATTATCATCATTATTTAGACAGTGGTGGTCGTAGTGATGATTACCATAACCTTTATCTCATTACTAAAGAGATATGCATTACCGGTACTTAACAGTCAAGTTTTCGAAGCGTATATCATGAAACTGTCACAGGATTTATGAAGGAGAGTGACTGATGGGGAGAAGTGAAAGGAGGAAATGGAGGACGCTATGTTGGACAAAGGAAGTGAAAAAGGGGAGATGTGTTGATGATGGAAAGGTGGAGAGAGTAGTAATGGTATACTGGAGAGAAGTGGTGATAGTGGTGGAGATATGTTGTGTTGGAGGGGATGAAAATGTTATTCTTGAGAGAGGGGGTGTCAGACGGGGATATGCTGAGATGGAGAGAGGGAGAGGGGAGGGAGGATGTGTTATGATGGAGAAGGAGAGGGTAAATCCGTTATTCTGGAGATAGGAATGGAAGCAGGACAGGACTATGATGTACTGGAGAAAGGGAGGAGGTAGGAATGTTATACTGAAGACAGGGAGAGGGTAGGAATGTTATGCTAGAGAAAGGGAGGAGGTAGGAATGTTATGCTGGAGAAAGGGAGGGGGTAGGAATGTTATGCTAGAGAAAGGGAGGAGGTAGGAATGTTATGCTGGAGGAAGGGAGGGGGTAGGAATGTTATGCTAGAGAAAGGGAGGGGGTAGGAATGTTATGCTAGAGAAAGGGAGGGGGTAGGAATGTTATGCTAGAGAAAGGGAGGGGGTAGGAATGTTATGCTGGAGAAAGGGAGGGGGTAGGAATGTTATGCTGTAGAAAGGGAGGGGGTAGGAATGTTATGCTAGAGAAAGGGAGGGGGTAGGAATGTTATGCTGGAGGAAGGGAGGGGGTAGGAATGTTATGCTAGAGAAAGGGAGGGGGTAGGAATGTTATGCTAGAGAAAGGGAGGAGGTAGGAATGTTATGCTGGAGAAAGGGAGGGGGTAGGAGTGTTATGCTGGAGAAGGGGAGGGGGTAGGAATGTTATGCTAGAGAAGGGGAGGGGGTAAGAGCGTTATGCTGGAGAAGGGGAGGGGGAGGATGTGTCATGTCGTTGAGAGGGGGGGGGGAGGGATGTGGGTGGAAACGTTATATTACGAGAGAGCGATAGGGACGGTGCCGCTGCGCTACAGAGGGAATGGGACGGGTGGAGATATTATGCAAAGGAATACAAAGGAAAGCAAACAGCAACCTTATGGTCCTTTCGAGGCTGTTTGTTACAGAGTAGATTGTGACTACAAGATCTAACTCTGCATGCCGAAGGATAGGGACAGTAAAGCAAAAAGGCTCCCCCCCACCTCCAATCCCTCCAGGAAAATGTGAGAAAAACCACCATGCACCATGGAAAAATGACATGGAATTTTCATAGGAAAGACTGGAAAGGAAAACTTACATTCTATAATACTTTATCTATAAACTACCAGTTTGAATAACCTGAAAGAGAAAGTAATCAAATAAACGAATAACTACGGCATGACATTATGAAAGGGCACATTGAGTTAACGGGCCGTCTGTAGACATAACGTGGAAACTGTACAGTGCACAGTGTAGATGTTCAGTGGTGGTGCGGCAGCCTTCCCTGGCGCTTTTAAGGTAGGCAGCAATCAATCAGGCCCCAGCTCCGTTCACTCTACTGACACAAGGAACTCTCCCGTGTGGGACAAGTACACAAGTTACCTCCTGGAGCAGTGACCCATGGTACATTAAAAAAATCACGATGGTGGTCACTTGGCTAACAGGGACCCTCAGTGATCCACAGCCCATCACAGGTCGAAAGTAAGAGTAGTGACCGTTAACTCAGGGCTATCTGTGCAGATCCTAATCTGTGCTTATTTTACTTTATTTGCACTGAATAAATTGAAAAATATATAATGACGTGATGCGATGGTATGTACTGGTATATTAAGTTTAAGGGGTGTCTTGTAGACAAAAGGGGGATGAACTTACACGTAGCTGGTAAAAGTAAGTTTTTTAGAAGAAGAGTCAGCTGAGGATTCTCGTGCAAATACTTGCCTATTTTGTTTTTGAATGTCTTATTTGCGATACTGTTCACGGTATCTGAGAGTAATCTTTTCCAGTCATTTCCGAATCTTTTGAAAAAAGAAGTATTTTGCTTCATGGGATTGGAAACGCTTTCCCATAATTTTGCAGCCACTACTTCTGGTTTGACTCGACCAGTCTATTTCAAATATTTATTCATGTTAAAGTTGCCATAACCCTTCATGATTTTGAAAACTTCAATAAGGTCATCTCTTAGCCTTCGTTTTGTTAGGCTAAATAATTTAAGTTCTTCAAGGCGTTCCTCATATGGTTTTTTTCACAATCGTGGTATTATTTTTATGATTCTTCATTGTATTTTCTCTAATTTTTTTATATCCTTTCTGTTGTACGGAGACCAGCAATGTGCACAATACTGGAGATGGGGGTGCACAAGTGACTTGTACAACGCAAACATGACTTTTTCCGATTTAAACATGAAAGTTCTTCCAATAAAACCCACCAGCTTGTTTGCAATTTTAACTGCCTCGGTGCATTGCTTACTCGGGTTTAGGTCATTTGATATTATCGCACCAAGATCCTTTTCATTGTCTGTACCTGATAACTGGATATTACTCATTTTTTAATTCGCATGGACGTTGTTACTTCCAGTATGAAGTACTTCACATTTTTCTGTGTTGAATTTCATTTGCCATTTCTGCCCAGCTTGCTAAAGTACTAAGGTCATTTTGTAACTGCTGCCACTGTAACTCTGAAGTTACTTTACTGGTTATTTTAGTATCGTCTGTAAAATTGGATACTTTACAGTTTAGATCCTCAACTATGTCGTTTATTTAGATAATAAAAAGTGTTGGTCCAAGTGCTGAGCCCTGGGGAACACCATTAATCACATTACGCCATTTGGACTCCTTTCCGTATATCATAACTCGCTGTTTTCGGTATGAAAGCCAGTCTTGTAACCATTTCTGCGTATTTCCTTTTATTCCATGGGCTTCTATTTTGCTCACGAGACGCTTGTGAGGGACAGTGTCTAATGGTTTCTGAAAGTCGAGGTAAATTATATCTACTGCTCTTGAGTCATCATATGGTTTGTGAACATCATGGAAGAAGTCCAGTAAGTTAGTTAAGCATGAATGACGATGTCTAAATCCATGCTGCGAGTCATTAATTATATTATTTTCTTCTAGACAATCAAGTATTTTATCTTTTATGATTGTTTCCATTAACTTGCACACTACTGATGTTAAGCTGATTGGTCTGTAATATCCAGTGTGCGACTTATTTCCTTTATTGAAATTTGGTGTTACATTTGCTAGTTTCCATTCGCATGGAACTTTCCCAGTACTTAATGATTTACTGAATAAGACAGAGAGTGGCAGTAGTAACTCATTTTTTGCTTCTCTGAGAATTCTTCGTGATATTTTACCAGGGCCAGCGGTTTTGCTTATCTTTGTACTATGTATAGCTGTAAGGATATCGCTATTGTGGATAGTATAGTTACTGTGGTCTATGCTATTTGCTTGGTTTATGGGCGACAATAAGCATCTGGTGGTGTTTTCTACTGTAAAAACAGACGCATAGTAATCATCAAGAATGTTCGCCATTTCAACCTCATTTTGTGTGTGTTTGCCATTGTTCGTTTCTAGAGGGCCTATTGATGTAGTCATAACCTTTTTCTTTCTAATATAACAGAAAAATTCTTTAGGATTTGATTTGCACGTATTAGCAAAGTGGATCTCCAGTGCTGTCTTGCTTTGTCTGACAAGTCTATTCGATATGCGGCGTAGATTATCGTCCTGTAATTCATCAGCATTATTTTGCGTAGTTTTATATTTATGGTACGCCTGTTTTTTGGCTATCAAGCTACTTTAAATTTCACTGGTCCACCACTTTGATTTACTATTACCAGCTGGACGCCTGTTACATAGTAGCACACATGACTTTACCGTTTCATTAAAATTTTTGGTGAATATTTCCTATGCTTGGTTTATTTTTTAGCGAGAGGGGGAGAAGTATTATGCTGGAGGGAGGGAGAGGGAGTAATGAAATATTACAGTGGAAACAGGGAGGGGGTGGGGTGCCATGCTGGAGAGAGATGGGGAAGGAGGAGGGAGGAGGGTTGATATGTTATACTAGAGAGAGAGGGGTGGGAAGGGAAAGCGGGAGGGGATGATGAGCTAGACCAGAGTTTCTCAACCTTTTTACCCATATGGAACTCTTGAAATAACTTTCATGTTTCAGGGAACCCTTATATAAAAATTATTAGGTATCATTATTAATATCTTTCTTTTTCCTCTATAAACTTAATGTTCATAAGGAGAACATAATATATTTTTTTCTGATAACTTGTTTAAGCAAAAAATAACTTACGTTAATCTCAAGTTTACTGACGGTGCAAAAAAAAAATAAATAAATAAATAACAATAATAACCGAAATCAAGCTGCTTGTTAATTAAAGAGACCTCACACGGAGGTTTTAATTCACACACAAAAAAATAAATATAAATAACCAACATTTTACAGTATATATAATACATATAAACAGACCGAAAACAGATGATAACTACTAGTACTACTACAATAACTTGATAAATAAAACAAACAAATAAAACAGAAGCAAATTAAGGCAAACAGAAAAACTAACGTTGGAAGAGAGAGGAAGAGAGAGAAAACACACACACAAACTTTTCATAAACTAACAAAAAAATAAACATCCTTAAACTGTTAAAATTCATATGAAGTCCCTAAATGATGGGTAACATTTACTAAATAGCGTGGGTGAATGAGGGACTGTACCAGCACGCCAGGAAGTACATACGGGACTGATGGAGACCGTGCATGTGTCCTGTGCCCAAGTGAGTCACGAATCCCTCACGTATAGCTCCTGTCTACTGACCACTAAAGGCAGTTTCACAATGGCGCAGTAAAGACGTCGCTAAGTATATTCCTTCTAATCTTTATTGTTTTAAATTATATAACAGGTTAAACTTTAAGATAATACCCAAGAACTTTCCAAGAACATGTCGTACTAAAATTATGAATATAAAATTAAATACATAAATGACTCTAAAATGCATTTGCATATGATTAGCCTATTTATTACTATTTCTCTCGGAACCCCTAGCGACCTCTCGCGGAACACTAGGGTTCCGGGGAACCCCGGTTGAGAAACGCTGTGCTAGACCGTTAAGTGGGCGGTAAAATTATGTTCGAGGGAGGTAGAAGGGTTAGCGCGGTAAGGAGGAGGTAATAACCTTATGTCGGTGTTAGACAAGAGTTAATTAATAATATTCAAGACATGCATGGATAAAATAGTTACGGAGGAGGAGGAGGAGGGTACATATGTAATGTTGGAGAGAGGGGGAGGGACGAAGGGTAGGCAGGGTGAAGGCATCTGTCTTGCGGGGGGCTTAGAGGGGGCTTTGGCTGACGCTGTAAAATATACTTGTGTCGTAATTATGGCATAAGTGATGGCGCCCCCCACCCCAGGCAAATTACGTGTATCAGGTGTTGGGGTGTTACCAGTGACTCAGCCCAGTGACATGTGCCACCAGGCAAAGTTGGCATCAGGATTTTAACAGGTAATTACGAAGAGAAGTAACATCGCAAGACTAATTACTGAGAAAAGACGATGAATGGAAGGAGACGAAAATAGAAGAGTACCACGGAGGGAGCAGAATAGTAAATAACATGTGTTCGTGGGCCCTTCGGGCCCCTCGCACTTGCTCTTGCGGAGGGCTCTCGCGCTGCTATAGTTTATTTTAGTTGTACCTATGGGCAAAAAAATTCTACGGAGATCCTATGCCAGGAGCCTGGAGCGGCGTTTTTTGGTCACAATGTGATCGCTTATTAAATATAATAAAAGTTTTTCAATCGTGATGGGACCAAATTTTCTCACATCAGCGAATTTTTTGAGATTTTTGTGCCAATTAAAGTGCGATTTGAATGTGTAGTTTTGGCTGCCCAAAACACACACACACACACACACACACACACACACACACACGGCTAGTGCTATAGTATATTAGGTGAAAGCAGCAGGGATACAACACGCTGATGAGAGAGGGGAAAGAATGAAGCATGAACACGAAAGGTGGAACAAGGGCCAGGGGTAAAAATGAGAGAGAGAGAGAGAGAGAGAGAGAGAGAGAGAGAGAGAGAGAGAGAGAGAGAGAGAGAGAGAGAGAGAGAGAGAGAGAGAGACCAGTCACGACCTCACAATCTCGAACTCCAACAGTGAATAACAGACCTTGTCAGTAATATTTGGTACCGTCGAGTCTGGAGGCAGGAAGGAGGAGGGATGCAGTTTTTTTTTTTTTTTTTAGATACCCAACTTTGTGGCATCCATTTATTTTTTTTATGTATGTATTCATTTTTATTGACTAAAGCCTTTGATACAGCCTTTACTAGCCCCTTTGGTATACGAGGTCTTTCCTGCATTAAATAAAGTCTGGAGGTAAGAAGGACCAGCATACCTATTATATACAGTACTGGTAGTAATGGGGTTCAGGGATGTTATGTTAACGAGTTTTTCTTAATGGGTTTCTCTCAAGTGGTGTTTTGTCAAGGAACGTCTCACCGTTTCAATTAAACTTTTTTTTTTTCGTTACTCTGCTGATGAATGTTTTTGTCCAGAGATGTTTCTGTTATGGCGTATTATTACGGATTTTTTTTTTCCAAAGGTGTTTTTCTCAAGGGGTGTTTTACTGTATGATATCTGTCATATTTTCGAAACGGCTTCTTTTGTCAAAAGGAATTTAAGCCACTTTTTTTTTTGTCATGCTGTTGTGTTTCTTTAGTTTTTTTGTTTTTGTTTTTGTTTTTGTCCATAGTTGTTCCTGTTATGGTATATGTATAGGGGATTCTTTTTATCAAAGGGTGTTTTTGTCAAGGAGTGTTCATGTCAACGGCTTTTCTGCCACGGTAATTTCTTTGAAGAAGCGTTGTGTAGAGATTTTTTTTTCTTATTACGGGGCGATTTTAAGTGGTGATTTTAAGGGGTGTTTTTGTTGAAATTTTTTCTCTTAATGTGACACCAGATTTGACAGTTAAATACCTGAGCACGTTCAGCTCTGCGCGACTGTCTGTGAATGGCCATGGCTGAGTGTTCGTCCGTACGTACGCCGTGCATCATTCCGAGTTCATTGACCCCGTCGCCACCACGGTACCACTCTGAATGAGCCAGTCCTGCTGTTTGTGCTGGGGGCATGTGACACAATACAAACTCATTATTTCCAGTTTGGCTTGTCTATATCTTGCCCCCAATTTTTACAGACTATATAGATTTTTTTCTTTTTTTTTTGGGGGGGAGGGGTGTTGCTCCAAGGGACTGTCTCTCTGATCTGTCTTCCCCATCACCACACTCACTGAGGTCTTGCTGCAGGTCAGTAAAGCCAATGCCGGATTATTTAAAAAAAAATATGTATATTTTATTAAAAATGAAGAATTAAATCACATCCATACAATAGTGATCTTTTTTCTCTCACCAGGCGATTGTATTCCAAACGAGAAGGCCTTTCACTACAATAACGTTTTTATATTATTGTTGTTACAAACGGACGATTTTACTTCATATAAGAGGGCCGGCTGTTAGTAAAAGATTAAATAATTTTGCAAAAAATTGGCTGTCAGTCAAATATTTTTAAGACCAACCCACGCACAATATAACCAGCCATATCTTTTATGTACAGCTGGGTAATCAAAAGAAGGCCACCTTAAAATTAAGTGACAGTTCTCCACTTCCTTAACGTAAGGTTTTAATAATTGTACATTTGTGCACAAGTCAGTACAGCAGACACCACTACTGCCGCAGAGCCTCTGAGCCCTGCTGCAGCACTGTATTATTAATACTGTTACACATTAGTCAAACATAATATCTCAAAAATATTCACACACACACACACACACACACACACACACACACACACACACAAAATATTTCATGTCTAGTTAATTATCCTCTCCTCCACCTTTCTTTTAATCCCCTCCCTCCCCACCATCTGCCCTTTTTATATCCTTCATTATTCTTTCATCTTCTTCCACCTCCAACTTTCTCAGTCTCTGTTTACACACTCCACCCCGCTGTGATCTTCATCACCCTCCATCTCCACCGCTCTTTCAATCTGTCCCTTCCAACTTGTCCTACTCTCAGTCTCTACCCTTCTCCATTTTTGCTTTAGATATTTCAGCTCTTTCCTTCTCTTCACTTCTGCTTTTCCCGCTCTCTTCTCCTGTCTCCATATACACTTTGTCTTCATTTATATTTTTACATTTTTTTTTTACCGTCTGTGTCACCTTTCTCCATGCCAAGTCAATTTCCATCTTCCATTTCATCCTGCCATCCCCTCTTGCACTTCCCCTCCCGCTTTTATTTTAAACCTCTTCTCCTGTTCTCATCTTACACCACTTCCACCACTACACAATGCACTTCCATTTAACACCACCATTTTTCCACCTCATCACTTCTACCATCCTCCTGACCCTCCTTCCACCACCTCCAGCAGAATCAAACCTAATCTCATCTCAACCTTACACCATTCTTTCCACCCGTTTTTCCATCACATCTTCTGCCACTTCAAGGTTCCACCCTCTTCTTACCCACTGCTCATCAATTTCCATTTGAGAGATAACCTAACCTAACCACCGCATCCCACCTCAACATTTCACCACCCCTTCCACCCCCCTCTCCCACTTATTCTAACCTTTCACCTCCTGTGTTCCACCCCCCCCCCCGCGGCCCTCCACCGCGAGTAGCTGGTGTTGCTACATGGGGCGGGGTGAGTCTTGTTCAGGGGAACGCTAAACACAGACACTGTTTATCTACTTAACCAACGCTCCCAAATTACCAACACACGCAGTATATACCATTAGCACGTCAAATAGATTGCCCTTAAGCTGTTTTTCTTTTTCCCCTTTTATTTTCTTAGCATGGCTAAGGTAAAACCTTGTTCACCTGTGTCTCTAAATACTTTCAAAATATTATCAAAATCACGCCTACTACGTTTCCCCTTATATCACACCATAACCTCTATGTAGGAGGATAAAGTAAAAAAATTTCGCACCATATTTTAAATGTATACTTAACCTATAATTCTTCAATTCGGCATGTTAGGAGGACATGCCAAGACGATCACACCACTGCTGAATGAACATCATTATTTAATTAAAACTACTTGAAGCGAACTACTTTGCGAGCAGTCCCGAACTCCACATTCCGAGCTTCAGGACGGACGACTTTACCTTGAATTTTCTTTTTACTAAGATGGTATGGTGATACTAAGAATAGTTAAGAACACCCTTGTGACAAGGATATATCCTCGAATATAAATGAGTGGGAAAGTTAAGAGGTAGTGTAGAAGTTCAAGACATGCTAAGTGAATGTGTACATTAACACAGAATAAATGTTGCGGAGGCTAACTAACTGGTAAGTAAATGTATGAGTAGGCAAAGAATGAACGCTGAGGAGGCACGGGAATAGACAACTGACTGGCATGCGAGGATGAAATATATACAGAGATACACGTGGCAAAGACTGCATCCATTCTTAACTTGGCCGCCAACCTAATGGTCTCAACCACACAATATTATGAAGTGCAACTTTCCTTGTATGTGTGGAACGATAGACCTGTGAAGGAGATCCGAGAATGGTAAAGGCTTGAATTATGAGTAGGTGGATGTATGGTTCATTTCGCTGAGTACTCTGTTGGTAGCTCTCTTACTTACAAACATTCCTTTTCCTGTTTCTGGATCCCTCACCCAGCACTCGAAGTATTAGTGAGAAATGGGGTTCGGATGATTAATGGCTAATTTGCATATGTAAATCGGAAAACATTATATAAACAGAATTCTATTAAAGTAGTACTGACCGAGTGGAGGAGGACAGGAGGAAAGTTGGAAGGATAAAATGGAAGAGTACATGGGGAAGAGGAATTCGGAAATGGTGGAAGAGAGTGGTGATGAACTGTGCTGGAGAAGCTTGTACGCACATTTATCGCAGCCACCATAAAAGAACTGGTCATCTAGCTCATCTTCAGTTTCTCTATCTTCACCACAATGCTGTACTAAACAGTGTTCCTCTGAATTCTCAGTATGCATGCCACTTCTTTTAGAGAGCCCATTCACTATGATAACGTCTTTTGTATGAAATTTTACCAACTGACAGACGATTTAATTCACCTTAGGGAAACCTACTTACCTTGGTGCATTAGATTTACCGTAGCTTTAAACAATCCATAAAATACGAAATGTTTTCCTTAAATGAATGACTGTGCATTAACTACTGTGTATATTGTTTCGGTTGACGTCTGACAACTTCAATACGCACGAGGAAAATTCGGCACCAAAGTCTGTAAAACTATCACACTCAACACTCTCGTGTCAAACACTGTGTAATTACTTCGTATTACTATCCAACTTCCAAAGAAGACCTTATACAGATTATTAAAAACCGTCTCAGCCAGTGAGTTAGGCTAAATAAATGTGACTGACGATAGTAAGAATAAAACAATTTCTTCATCGTAGTGAAAGGGATAAAGACAACCTCTCCAGCTGTTTCGAAATGAATGGCTCTTTGTACTGCCTCTCTTTTGAGCGATTTCATTTTTTTTTTACAGAGGACGAACGGAATAAATAAAACACAAATTAAATAAAAAAAATCCACATCCCAGATTACAAGTATCCTCTGTTAATAAAAAAGGTGTACTTACACTGCTGTACCATGAAGTTTGAGGAGAAACTAATCTGGGAAACCGAGTTCCAAAGACAAGTAGTTCTGGGAAAAGACAAATGCTGATAGGCAGAAGTTTTGCAATATGGCACTGTAACAGCCCCGTCATGAGCGCTGCCAGATGCCCGTGTAGCACGGGGGAAGGCGTGGCGAGGTGGCATTATGCATGCAACTTCGTCTGAGCATTTGCCATAAAAGTATCTGTAAAATAATGCAAGGGAGGCAATATTCCGCCTTACTTGTAGTGGACGTTGTTCGTTTATAACTGCTGAATACTCGTATTGCAGGATCACAGATTTTTTTTCTTTTTGGCGACTCCGTTCACTACGGTGACTATATTGTATTCTTGCTGTCTTCAGGACTATCCCTGCAGTTCAAATAATCTTCTATTAATAGAACGAAAACTTCAGGGAATGATAAAAATAAAATACGAAGAACATCACACCGAGAGGTCAATTCTTTCCACATAAGAGATCCTTTTCGAGACGAAGAAATACGTTTTGAGGCAGCAACACTGACTAGACGAGAAGAAAAAAAAATGGGGGGTATGTTTCCGTGCAAAAATGGTTAATGGAGATTATCTAATCTCTAGAGTAAAAGATACACTCGTCTAGAGGTAGCTACAATAAACAAAACATCATAGCGAAAAAAAAAAAATGAATGCCATTATTCAATGTTAAACCAACATAAACCGTATCTACCACCATCGTCGGTGTGTGTGTGTGTGTGTGTGTGTGTGTGTGTGTGTAAGAGAGAGAGAGAGAGAGAGAGAGAGAGAGAGAGAGAGAGAGAGAGAGAGAGAGAGTGGGAGAGGGAGGAAGGTAAGGGCAGCATCCCATCCCCAGAGGTGAGGCCTCACACTGTCGACTCTATTACACGGGGATTACTGAGGTGTGGGGGAGATAGATAGATAGATAGATAGATAGATAATTTATTGACCACAGCATTAAAATACAACTTACACTAATTATATAAAGACAACATGTATACAAAGTTAATTATACATCATACTAACTGTAGTCCAATATATCTTAACTTCAACTGCACTCCAATTAATTTTCCTAAATTCCCATACACTGGCAACTCTTCACATACACAGACAAAATATTATCATTTGTCTAATGTGTCGTATCGGGTTCAAAGTTCTTACAATGTGTCGTATCGGGTTCAAAGTTCTCACAAGAAACAAATGGTTTGTTTCTAAACATCGATAGCGGTCTTTAATATCTAAGTCAAAGGACAATCCTTCTCTACGTATCTTGCTGCACCCCTTCACACACACAATGACTACATAAGGATTGTATTTATACATATTACGAAACATATCCAGTTAAATGCAATCCAGTATATATTAACTTCAACTTCTCGCCGATCAATTATCGTAAACTTTCAGATACTAGCAACTCTCCGTTTTAAGTATAGATAGACAAAATTTTATGGATTATTTTACATGTCATTTCAGGTTCAAAATTATCAGAAAATAAATGTTCCGTTCTTGAAAACTGGTGGCAGTCTCTAATGCCTTAAGTCATTGGACAATCCTGCACTACATGTCTCTCCGTTTGCACTTCTCCACAAGCACACAACCTCTCATCCAGCGGCAAGCGGCCCCTCCCCCGCCTGTTCCACCTTCCTGTCTCACAGGCTAGGTAATGTCCGCTCACACGAAACTGTGTAAATGATAACCTGTGTGTTTCATTGATTGCATGTCTCTCTTTATAAACATAATGGAGAGAAAAGTTTAGATTTATATCTTTATAAGTTATACGCTTGGAAGAAGCACTTTTGCGATACTATTTTTCACATTCTCCATTGCCACCCTCAGATCCATCACATTAGTCGTTATAAACTCTCTCATCAACCTGCTGGTAGCAGTGGTTGTGTTAGTAACAATCTTAATTACATGTATTAAAGGATCATCTTCATTCTGGGATCTGTCTTGCTACTTAGAACGAAAGAATTTATGTTGTTTATGAGTAACTAAATCGTGTAAAGGCAGATATCCTGATTCAACATAACATATATCATTACATGTAGATTTTATTACCCCTAGCAATTTCTTCAAACACCAGTTTTATAATTTGATCATTGGCTTAAGATCTCCCCCTATCCATGATTCACATCCATATATAAGTGATGACATCAGAGCTGCCTCGAATACTCTTCTCTTCACAAAGAATGGAACATCATTATTCTTACTAATAAATGACACAAATTAAAGCACATGAGGCATCTTAGCATTAGCTTGAACTTTAATAGCTGATGAGGTGGAACCATAACTAGTAAAAGGTGATCCCAGATACACATACATATCACAGCGTTCCACCACTAACTCGTTCACGACCAAAGGTTCCGAATCCGCATCACTACCATGAATCACAAAAAAATTAGTTTTAGACTGGTTAATTTTCATTCCGTACTCGTTACAATAATCTTGAAGTAAAGTTAATTTTAATGTCATATTTTGCCTATTGGTGGATAGAAGCACAGTATCATCCATAAGGACCATGATAAGCAACCACTGTAAAAAGCCATCATCCTCACAACCCTCCTTGATTAACCGTATAAGATCATCTACCAGGACAATAAATAAGAGACATGAAGTGGGTGATCCCTGTCTAACACCAAGAGTTATTAAGACTAAGGCGGTACCGATCCAGCTCTCTGTCACACTATACATGGCCACCATGCATCACTGATCCACATCCTAAACGGCGTAACACTCTAAATAACGTATGTCTTGGTACCCTGTCATAAGCTTGAGAGAAATCAATGAATGTTACGAACAGAGTTAACTTCTTTCTCCCAGCCATATCACACAACAGTCTTAATGAAATTATATGTTCCAGGCATCCTCTCCTCTCCTGGGCTCCGGCCTGCTCCTTGTATGGTTTGAACCACTCTTCAGTCTTGAACACAGGACCATGTCATATAATTTAGCGATACTGTTAATTATATTTATGCCTCTACAATTCTTAACATTTCTCCTATTACCTCTCTTAAAAATTGGTACTAATTTGGCTCTTGACCAAACCAGAGGGTAGGCACCTGAATAAAAGAGTGTTAAACATTGTTGCTAGCAGAACATACCACCGACCAGGCAGGATCTTTCGAATGTCTGGAGATAAACCATCAGGTCCCGAAGCCTTATCTGATTTTAACAATTTTGCCTGATGTTGGACTTCTAAAGGGGAAATTGGTTCATCCAATATCGGTATGGACACATCAGTAGTAAAGTCAGTCAGCGAGCCGCAAACCGTCAGGGGGATTAAAAGTATTCTCAAAATATTCCTTGAACTCATCGTCGGATGGACAAATATATGACTTACACGCAGGATCGTATTCCCCCTTCCAGTTTATAGCTCTCCATAACTGCAAATCATCTTTACCCTGAACAAGTCTTTCCCATCTCCCTAAGGTAGCGTTACCACCCTGTAGCTGTGCCACCTGTGGCTCACGTCTACTGAACCTCGCACACTGGTACAATAAATGTCACATTACTGGAAGCATCATCGATATTATCAAATACGTCAGGAATATCGCTCAACTCTAGCCTAGTCAGTAATAATGTTTCATCAATATCACCTAAATGAATAGGTTCAACTGTGGCTTTCTTTTGACCAGAACCATTATAAAGAACTGCGTGATCCCATAGGTGGTGAGCGCGGCTACACAAGCTCTCGAAGTCTACGCCTGGTATTGACAAGGTTACAGCTATGGGTGCGTGGTCTGAAGGGAATGAATCATTTTGAAACACCGAGAACTCACTCACCCCGCCCAACACCGAGGTGCTCACAACACAGGTGTCCAATTCTGATATCCATTCATCACCTTTCCTAAAAGTTTTCTTGCTCATAAAGTGCTTAAAAGGCGTCTTTAGATTATTAATTAACACCAACTTTGACTCTTTGCAAATACTCAATAGTGTGAAGGCATTATCATTGGGTAACCGTACATCATCGGGTAAGACTGGATAGGAATATTTATCATGATCTGGTAACTCAACGTGGCTAGGCAATTCTCGAGCAAAGTTTCCAAATCTTGCGTTCATGTCTCCTATTATAACGCATTCCTGACACATTTCACTTGTCTTTAACTTCTCCTGAATTGATGAAAATGAGTCGTGAGAATAGTACGGTGAGTCAGATGGGGGTATATAACAAAAACCAAATAAACACTTTGGTGCACACCGAAACTGAATCCATATTTGTTCCTCCATACAGGTATCAATATTTACGATTGCATCAGATAAACGATTCTTTAATAATATCACTGTTCCCCCCCGCTCAGATGAACCTCTTACATCACTTTTATATGACACATAACCAGGAAAGGAAACAGGTAATGACTTCTTAACCTCATTTAAACTAATGATGTCATAATTTTGAAGCAAGTCTTGCACAGGTTTTTTCTCCAGTTTTGTTCTAACACCGTTTACATTCCATGACAGAATCTTAAACGTATTTCGATGCTGTGGTCTGCTCAAAAAGACTGTTGATTCCAGGCGTCGATCACAACTCCGTCCATGTAGAGCTTCCTCTCCCTGGTGTCCAGGCGTATCACACAGCCAGCGTTCTCGGGTCGCTCCCTCTCAGCCTTCTCCGCGTCGTGCAGCCTCTTCCACTCTTTCCGGATGCTGAGATGGACGTCCTTCTTTATGAAGATCTTTTCATACTCCTTACCAGCCTGCTTAAGCTGTCTAGCATTCTCTAAACTCCTGTCTCTTGTTTCCTTACTGTCAACTGTTAGCAGGATGGCCCGCCGCCTGTTGTCTGCCCCTGTGGTTCCCAACCTTCGATGTGACTGAACTTCTACACTGATTCCTACCTTAGACCAGATCTTGTTTAGTTTGTTTACACAGAGAAAGACTGTTCATCACACAGGCTACCTTCCTGCACTACCTGCCTGCTCCTACTCAGTCAATATCTAACAATTGGCGGTGGCTCAACCGGTAGAGAGGTGGCGTGCGGTCCTAACGGACCCAGGTTCAAATCCCGGCTGGGGCAGGGAACAGTTTAAGGATTTGAATTTCATTAAATCAGGCTTTACTGATCTACCAGAAGACCCGCCGACATGTCGCAAAATACCCCCGCTAATACCAATACATCAGTCCTGTATGAGACAGCCCTAGCATGTATTCAATATGGACGGTGGGTGTTAGCGCCGAAGTGGTGACATGTAGAGGTGTATGGTATGTAGGAGGACTGCTGGGCCTTGATAGCAGGCTGTGAAGCCTATGCCCAGAGTAGGGCACATAAAAAAAAAAAAAAAAAAAAAAATCCTCCAACGCGTCTAGCATTACCTCGCCATCATTACACGTCTCACCACTTCTCTCTCCAGCAGGTCTCTTCACAATAAGAGATTTTAGACACATCGGTTAAGTGCTTCCTATCTCTCACTAGCTTCCTTTTGCTCCTCCGTCTCTCCACCACTGCTGCATCATCATCAACTGCCACCACTCTGCGACATAGGGATTGAGTTTGGAAGGAACCTCCCTTCTCTAATTAGCTTCCTTCTTTTCTTTCTCTAATATCAATTCCTTCTCCACAATCAATGTCTCTCTCCACCACTGTCTGTCTCTACAGTCTCTCATGATCAAGGAACCTAAGGAGGGATGTTTATTCAGTACCTACTTTTTCCTTCTTACCTCCTCTCCTCCTCGTCTACCTCTCTCCACCACCACCACCAATGCCACTCTCCACCATTCGTCACAACCACCACCACCACTGCCACACCACCATTCCTTACCACCACCATCACTCTCCGCCATCTCCACCACGTTTTTTTCAAACATAAGCTCGCATAGCTCACAAATGCCTGACGTCTTGCGATGCAGGCAAAAATGAGAGGAGAGAATGAAAAGAGAAGAAAACAAATGGAAGGAGAATGTGGAGGAGGAGAAAAACAGGGAAGAAACGTAAAATCAGGAATGGGAGAAGACAAGAAGAAAATAATGAGGAAGAGAGAGCAAGAATATAAGTAAAAAAGAATGATTTGAAACTGGAAGAAGGATAGGGAAGAAACGAAAAAATATACGTTGGCAGAAAAAAAAAAACGAAAAAATCAGGAAGGAAAAGAATTTGGATGTGGAGAACTATGCAGAAAAGAATGAGGAATAATACAATGCGGAAAGAGATGAAAATGAGGAAGAGGAGAACGAGGGGCGTAATGAGGAGAGAACTGGGAAAAAAAAACTGTGTGAAGGAACTTGAGGAGGGCTGAAGGAATGAGAGGAAGAGGGAGAAGGAAATAAGGGGACTCTAAGGAGATGAGAAGGTGGAAATAAGACAATGAGAGAAAGTCAACAGAAAGGGATGGAGAACAGGATGGGACAGGAAGTAGGGACAGGCAGCTGGAAGGGACAGACAGCAAGAAGTAGAAGAAAGAAGACACAGTAGGAAAAGAGACAGCAGGAAGGGACAGGCAGTAGGAAAGTAGAGGTAAGGAAAGACAGGAGAGACACACAGCAGAAAGGAATAGGTAAGGACAGGCATCAAGAAGAGACAGACAGTAGGAATGGTCAGACAGCAGGAAGGGAGACAGCAAGAAGGGATAAACAGCAGAAAGGCAGAGGTAAGGAGAGACAGTGCGAACAGACAGCCAGAGAAGATGGGTAAGGACAGCCATCATGAAATGACAAGCAAAAGACAGGCAAAGTGTTGCAAGGGTAGGTCGAGGTACAAGTGTGTTTACCTTAGTAATGGGTCCTGCGGCTTACCTCACCAAGCCCCTTACTAACACAACACGGCTCAGATTCACAAACACTTTTACCGTCAGTTCCCTCAAGCAAAACTTAGGACTGTTTTTGCAGGATGGACGATGAAAGGAGAGTGCGTATCTTTCCATTTCTCGTTAATCTTGCAAAAACAAGCTTGCAATCATATGCCTGTCATAACTAAGTGCAGAGTCGTTCACTGCTTCATGTTCGTGGAAAATAAATCATGATCAATCCCTTATTGTATGCATGAATAGTTTTTGCAGAAGAACAGGGAAAAGAGATGCAGAACCATCCTATGTATCTTGTTCTTCCCGGAAAGAAAAGTTCCCTGTCGTAACCTAGTACGTTACTATTATTTTCCAGGAAGGACAAGTAAAGGAGAGGGCAGAATATTCCCACATCTCTCACTTTTCCTGCAAAAGCAGGTCATAGTTACGAAAAGAAAATGATCATCTATCCATATGTCAGTCTAGTACCATACTCTCTCTCTCTCTCTCTCTCTCTGTATCTATCTATCTACCTATCTCTCCTCTCTCGAGCCACACCCAAGGCTTGACCTCAGAGCAAACAAAGGCAGCTTCCGGAATTCTTGGCGTTAATATTTCACGGCCCGTCTTGATGCATGATCAAGGGCCGTACTCGTGGGCTTCACAAGCTTCTAGCACATCTTGAACAATTTTGGAAACTACTGCGTTGACATTTGGCAAAGACTGCTTCCTGTAACTGTAAGGAAATATAACTGCTTGCATTAGTAGGTCAGAAGAAAAGTACTGTTCCCTGAGCAGAATAAAGTACTGAGCAGGTAGAATGCAATAATAAAGAGGTCATCTTAATCAAAACTATTAACATTAATAACCCTTACACTTTGGAAGACGTACGTACGTGTGTGTGTGTGTGTGTGTGTGTGTGTGTGTGTGTGTGTGTGTGTGTGTGTGTGTGTGTGTGTGTGTGTGTGTGTGTGTGTGTGTGTGTGTGTGTGTGTGTGTGTGTGTGTGTGTGTGTGTGTGTGTGTGTGTGTGTTTACGTGTCCGATTCTGGGCAAAGGCTTCAGGGCCTATTTCTCGGGGGCAATGACCTATCTCAAGGCCCAGTAGTCCTCCTACACCTCCACAGGTCACCACTTCGGCGCTAACACCCACCATCCATATTGAATACATGCTAGGGCTGTCTCATACAGGCCTGGTATTTTGGTATTAGCCGGGGTATTTTTACGACATGTCGGCGGGTCATCTGGTAGATCAGGAAAGTCTGCTTTTAGGAAATTCAGATCCTTAAACTGTTCTCTGTCCCAGCCGGGATTCGATCCTGGGTCCATTAGGACTGCAGGCCGCCTGTGTGTGTGTGTGTGTGTGTGTGTGTGTGTGTGTGTGTGTGTGTGTGTGTGTGTGTGTGTGTGTGTGTGTGTGTGTGCGCACGTGCCCCAGTGCCCATGTCCCAATGCTTGATTCTGAGGAAACTGTCAAAGATTCCTTTTATGACTTTGGATGCTGCCATTCGCTCAATATCACGTAATGACAAATTGATCCTGCTTGGAGATTTTAATGCAACAGCAGGAATAGATAATCACCTCTGGCCAGGCATTACAGCCTGCGAAGGTGTTCGTACCATGAACAACACTGGCCTTAGACTGCTATCCTGCTATCCTTATGAACAGTACACAGTCTGGTCATTACCAACACATTTTTCAACACAAGAATAAACACAAGACCACATGGATGCACTCACGATCTAGACATTGGCACCTACCTGACTGTCATTGTAAGGCTGCAAGATCGAACAGAAATTCTCATAACCTAAGCTACGAGAAGTGATGAGTGCTTAACAGACCATAACATCATAGTTAACAAACTGTAACTAGTCATACACCAACAAATGCGCTGCAGACCCACCACGAAACTAAACTGTAGTGGTTAAAAGAATGTGGCAACTTGTAACACCTTCCGAACCATTATTACACTATTACAGCTCTCTCAGTGCACACCACTTGATCCAAACAACAATGCAACAAACCTGGATGCAGTATGGCTAAACATTAAGACACAGCTCCAGAGTACTGCAGAAGAAACCCTAGGCTTCTCCACTCACTGTCATAAAGACTGGTTTGATGAAAATGCTGAGGACATACAAGACCTTCTTGTAATGAAGAATAGAACACATAACAACCGGCTGGCTCATCCTAGCTCTTTATCCCTAAAAGCTGTATTCCGGAATCTCAGACAAGAAACCCAGAGAAAGCCGTGTGACAAAAGGTGGACTGAACGACAAATGATGGACTGAGCAAGCTGAAGAACTGCAAAAGCTGGCTGATATTAACGTCCAACATGAGTTTTACAAGTCCATTAAAAAGGTCTGTGGACCAACCAAACACAACATAAACCTTGTTCGATCAGCCAAAAGACAGCTCTTGAAATACAAGCAAGCAATCGTAGAAAGATGGGCGCAACACTTCAACAACCTGCTGAATCCTAGAAAACCAGGTGAGCACAAAATCCTCGATAACATACCAAATGCCCCTCATGCGGAAGAATTTGATGTCCCCTGGCCCTCATGGCATACCATCAGAACTGGTCAAAGAAAGTGACCAGTTACTTCACCAGCATCTCCTTAATCTCATACGGTACTGACTATATGGAACCAAGAACAAATTCCATTTGAACGGCACACTTCTGATATTGTTACCATCTACAAGACGAAAGGGGACAACGCAAACTGGGACAACAGTAGAAGTATCTCCCACCTTGTTAATATTAGCAAAGTATTAGCCAAGATAATGTTATCCAGACTGACAACACTTTGATCGAATCAACATTCCCTGAAACATAATATGGATTTCGGAAGGAACGAAGTGCCTGTCATATGATCTTTACTGACCGACAGATACAACAGAAATGATGCGAGCAGAACGTGACTTGCATATTGCCTTCATCGATCTTGTAAAAGCATTTGACAGTCAGCAGAGAATTTCTATGGAATGCTCCTGCAAAATTTGGAGTTCCAAATAAACGTCTGACCATCCTAAAGAGCCTGCGTGACAACATGAATGCTCGTGTTTCCACAGCTGGGAGCAAATCCGAACCCTTCAATGTGGATGTGGGTGTAAAGCAAGGATGTGTCTTGGCTCCTGTCATTTTCAACATATCTCACTGTAGTCACCCTTTTAAGTCAACAACAAATGAACTCTGATGATGGAATAAAAATCCAGTTCCATCTACATGGCAACTAATTTATTTTCAGACGTATTCAAGCAAAATCAAAGACTGAAATATTGTAGCTCCTATAACACTGTCTCACCATCGTTTCCAACATATATCATGCAATGAGACCCGAATAAATGTCAGTAAAACAGAAATAATATTTCAGAGAAACAATGCAGCAGAGCCTCTTGCACTTCAGATAAATGGCAAAAATTTAAAACTCACTCACGTACTCCTTAACCCACTCCCTGGCTAAGTTCCTCATTCGATTACTTCCTCTCACTCATATTCCAGTACACACTTACTCTGCCTTATTAACCACCTCCTCTTCTTCTTCATTCACCGCCATTAACCCACTGCCTGACTTAATTTCTCACTTGCTTACTTTCTCTCATTTGTCTCCAAGAGCTCATTTCCAGTCTTCTTCCAGGAACCATTTAAATTCCTCTCTCTCTCTCTCTCTCTCTCTCTCTCTCTCTCTCTCTCTCTCCGTCCGTCCGTCCCTCCCTCCCTCCCTCTCTCTCTCTCTCTCTCTCTCTCTCTCTCTCTCTCTCTCTCTCTCTCGATAAACTCCACATCTTAAGAGCGACCAAATACAATCAGCGGTATATAATCAAAACATCGTGTGACAATGTCAAGAGGAACAAGTGTTCTTTGTTTCATGAACTCACCACTTCACAGTGCCCTCATACTGTCTTCATACAGCTATTATACTGATCTGGCATTGTCCTGATACTGCCCATACACTGCTCTCGTACTGTCTTTAAACTGTTCTCACACAGTTATTATACTGATCTGATATTGCCCTCATACAACCCATACACTGCCCTCGTGCTGTCTTTACGATGTCCTCATATTGGTATACTGATCTAATACTGTCCTCATACTGCTCGTACACTGGCCTCACACTGTCCTCATACTGATACTATATTGATCTGATACTGTCCTCATACTGCCCATACATTACCTTCATTCTACTCAGTCAAGAATTGTGCTTTGGGAGTTGTTATCACCTCACCACTTAACAGTGCTCTCATACTGCTCACATCTCACTTCATACTGCCTGCACACTACCCTCTCCTTTACTTGCACCACCTTACACTGCCCTCACCCTCACTCACAACACTTTACTCTACACTGCCCTCATGTCTGTGACAACAGGCATAATGGGGATGTATATTTGCCAAAATTTGTGAGCCAACTACATTTCTACTATAGTCCTCCAACCTACTCACTCCTCATCTATTTCTTTCACATAGTCTTTCTCTATCCCCGATCCTTCATCCTCTATCCTTGGCAACGCCTTGTACTTCTCTCCCTCTCTCTTTTCCTCAATAGTTCCCCATTCCACCCACCACTCATATGCTCCCATACCTGCCTCTTGCACCCATTCCATAACTAACACCTGCTAGGGTCCTGTCCCCTGTAATATGCAGGTTACACCGTGGCAGCAGGTGGAGGCTAAGAAGCACAAGACGAGGGGATCGTGAATGGAATGGCAGTGTCCGGGAAAGAGTATATATTACTGTATATTCAGTGGAAAATAGAGAAAGGGGAGGACAATACGGCGGAGGTGGGCAGGATATGTGAAAGGATGAAAATGGTACGTGACTCGAAAAGAATGCAGTGAAAAGGGAGAAGGGACATAGAGTTTTTTGGAGAAAGGTAAGAGGTAAATGTGTGTGTGTGTGTGTGTGTGTGTGTGTGTGTGTGTGTGTGTGTGTGTGTGTGTGTGTGTGTGTGTGTGTGTGTGTGTGTGTGTGTGTGTGTGTGTGTGTGTGTGTGTGTGTGTGTGTGTGTGTGTGTGTGTGTGTGTGTGTGTGTGTGTGTGTGTGTGTGTGTGTGTGTGTGTGTGTGTGTGTGTGTGTGTGTGTGTGTGTGTGTGTGTGTGTGTGTGTGTGTGTGTGTGTGTGTGTGTGTGTGTGTGTGTGTGTGTGTGTGTGTGTGTGTGTGTGTGTGTGTGTGTGTGTGTGTGTGTGTGTGTGTGTGTGTGTGTGTGTGTGTGTGTGTGTGTGTGTGTGTGTGTGTGTGTGTGTGTGTGTGTGTGTGTGTGTGTGTGTGTGTGTGTGTGTGTGTGTGTGTGTGTGTGTGTGTGTGTGTGTGTGTGTGTGTGTGTGTGTGTGTGTGTGTGTGTGTGTGTGTGTGTGTGTGTGTGTGTGTGTGTGTGTGTGTGTGTGTGTGTGTGTGTGTGTGTGTGTGTGTGTGTGTGTGTGTGTGTGTGTGTGTGTGTGTGTGTGTGTGTGTGTGTGTGTGTGTGTGTGTGTGTGTGTGTGCGAGCATGTAAGCAAACATGTACTACTGAATTCACGCACACATCTACTGAAAATAATTATGCCCAAATCCAATGGATGGGGTCGCCCATCATCCACTCACTCATTGTAGAATGCCATATAATCTCTACACTGAGTGACAGGCCAAATGATTTCCTGTACCAGGAAACCATTTACTACGCTGGGTGGTAACCATATAACCGGCGTTTTCTGGCAGGGTTAAGCGTCCCCCAGATTCCCCTATCCAAAATCACTTAATCATGGCAGTCGTTTCAGGGAGCCTCGAAGGGCCCAATACCTGTCCAGGGCCCCAACCAAATGGGCAGATTCTCATGGCCATGTGGAATGTGAGAGGTATGAATGAGGAGAGCAAGAGGGTGGAAGTGGTGAATGTGTTCAAGAGTGCGAGATATGCCGTGATAGCATTGTGTGAAACTAAGATGAAAGGGAGTGAAGTCGAGAAGTGGGAGGATGTGAAATGTGTAAGATCGGGAATGAATGGGCGAGGAAGATGCAAGGAAGGAGTTGCTTTGTTGATGAATGGAAGTGTGGCAGAGTGCAATGAGAAACTACAAATGTGTCAGCTCGAGGTGTATGAATGTCAAGTTCAAGTTTGAGAAGGTGAAAGTGGTGGTGACTGTAGCATATGCAGTGTGTGAGAACAGAAGTGAGAAAAAGAAAGACAGATTTTGGGATGAGCTGGATGAAGTAGTGGGAGCAATGCCCAGGAGCTATAAAGTGATCGTAATGGAGGATATGAATGGAAGAGTAGGCACTGGTCCTGAGGATGACATAATGGGTTGTTATGGGGTACCAGGAGAAAATGATAATGGGAAGCGACTAAAGGATATGTGCCTGGAGAGGAGGTTGTGCATTGTAACTCGTATGTCAAACACAAAGATGCACATCATTATACATGGTATAGAGGGAACGGGGATCGTGTTGAAAGAAACCTAATTGATTATGTGCTCACAGAGACGTCGATGATGGGAATGGATGCTGATACGAGGGCCGTGAGAGGACGATGTGGAGGTCCGTCAGATCATATGATTGTGATATGCAAGATCAAGCTGAGAGGAGTGAAGTGGATCAGGAGAGAGAGGAGCAGTCAGGGAGAAAGACTGAAAGTTGAGAAGCTGAGGATCAAAGAAATGGCAGATGATTACAGGACCAAAGTATAGGCGTTAAAATCGGTGAACTGGAATGAATTGGGTCTGGACAGCGTGTGGAATGCATATAGGAATTTATTGGTTAGGATTGCTAAAGTGGTGTGTGGTGTGGCAAGAGTAACAACAAAAAAGAAAGGTACGGCATGGTGGGATGAGGAGGTTGAGAAAGCAGTGGAGAAAAAGAGGAAGTGGCTGATGTGGTTACAGGACAGGAGTCCAGTTGAAATATCTATCTATCTATCTACTGCCAGACCCCATAATCCCGTAAGGGGTGGCCATTTGACTTTGAGTTATTTGTTTTACGGGGAGGGGCACTAACCCTCCACCAACCCACTTGTTGACACGTAGGGAGCACGTATGGTTTGGTTATATGGTTACCACCCAGCATTGTAAATGGTTTCTTGGCTTACAGGAAACCATTTGGCTTGTCACTCAAAGTAAAGCCACCTGTAAAGGAAAGAAAAGCAATAAGAAGTGACAGGAAAGATGGGAGAAATAGGAAGAGAGGAGGACAGGCACAGAAAAAGAATGATAAAGGCTAAGGATGAAGTAGGCAGCACTACATCAAGTGAGTGGATGATGGTCGCCACCACCTACCACAAATGAACTGAATATATTGAGAGCAAGAAGCACGTAAAGAGACTAGTGAAGAGGAAAAAGAAGGAGGTAATTGATGATCTAGGAAGAAAAATGAATGCAAACTACTCTGAAAATAGGAAGTTATTCTGGAAAGAGGCGTGGAAATGCAGAACTGAAAGAGGAAAGAAATGTGAGAAGGATATAAGTGGTAGATTATTAACCCATGGGGATGAAGTAAGGACCAGATGGAAAGAATATTTTGAAATCTGATGAATGGGAATAGAGGGAGCAGAGCGGCAGTAAACATGCCCGGTTTGAGGGGGGGGGGGGTGCAGAGAAGGAATGCAGTACCAGGAGACAAGACACTCACACAGGTGAAGAGTGCTATGAAGCGGCTGAAAAATGGGAAAGCAGCTGGGGCTGATGAGGTGTATACAGAGATGATTAAGTGTAATGGACAGAGTGGAATGAAGTGTTTGTTGGAGATATGTAAAAAGGCATGGATGAGTGAAACTGTGCCTGCAGAGTGGTAAAAGGCTGTGATTGTAACCCTGTGCAAAAACAAAGGTAAACGAAGTGAGTGCAAGAATTATTGTGGCATAAGTTTATTGAGTATGGTAGGGATGATATATAGAAGAATTATAATAGAGAGAGTAAGACAGATATCATCAGTCCTAGTGAGTGATGAACAGGGTGGCATTAGGAGTGGAAGAGGATGTGTGAATCAAATATTTGCAGTGAGACAGATATCAGAGAAGGCTTGTGAGAAGGACCAAAAGGTGTTTATGCCATTCATGGATGTGGAAAAAGCATATGGCAAAGTGGACAGAGAAGGATTGTGAAAAGTTTTGCGCATGTACGGTGTAGATGGTAAGCTGCTAGGTGCCGTCAAGAGTTTTTATGACGGTAGTGAAGCATGTGTAAAGTTAATGGGCATCTAAGTGAATGGTTTACGATCGGTGTGGGCGTGCGGCAAGGTTGTGTGATGTCCTCATGGTTGTTCAATATACAGTATATACATATATATATGGATGGGGTGATGAGAGAAGTAAAAGCAAGAGTAATGGAGAGAGGGATGGCATTGGTAATGAATAGTGATGGATGGAATATCTCAAATTTGTTGTATGCTGATGATGCAATACTGCTTGCAAGTACTGGACAAGAACTTGGTAGGCTAGTGCAGAGTTTTGTTGCTGTCTGTGACCATCGTGCCTTGAGAGTAAATGTAGAAAAGAGTAAAATGATGGTTACTGAGAGAGAAGGTGACTCCCAGTGCGATGTTACAGTGAATGGAGTGAGACTGGAAGTGGTCAGAAAATTCAAATACCTGGGTACAGTGATAGAAAAGAGAGGAAAATATGCAAAAGAAGTTGGATGTAGAGTGACGCAAGGAAGAAAAGTAGCTGGTGCAATGAAGGCCTTACTAAGAAACAGAGGCTTGAGTGTTGCAGCTGCACGAGACTTACATGAAGGAGTGTTAGTGCCAACTTTATCATATGGATTTGAGACTAAGGTGTGGCATGAAAATGAAAAGTCAAGAGTAAGAGCAGTGGAGACGGGACTGCTGAGGAATGTATGTGGAGTACAAAGGGTGGATAGGATACGAAATACTGCGACTCGTGAAAGATGTGGAGTGAGGAAGTCGGTGGACACCAGAATCGAAGAGAGTGTACTGAGATGGTATGGTCATCTGGAGAGAACGGATAACAATAGAGTGGTGAAAAATGTGTACCTGAGCGAATTTGAAGGTACACATTCTCATGAAACGCGGAGACCCAAACAGAAAGGGGACGCGCACTAACTTACTTCCACCTTTCCTCCCCCACTTCCATCCTCCACTCACTCCCCTCTTCCCTTTCCACCGCCAGTCTCCTTCCCCTTCTTTTCCTCCAGCCATTTCTTCTCTTCTCTTCCTCTTAAAGAACCCCAGTCACCTTTGTTTCCTCTTTCCCCTTCATATCCCCCCCCCTCTCTCTCTCTCTCTCTCTCTCTCTCTCTCTCGCTCTGTCTTAAGCCTTTCCTTTCCCCCCACTTTTCCCGTACATTCTTCTATCTAATCTTCTCCCTCTCTCCCCTCCTCCTCTCACCGTTCCTTCACTTGTCCCCCCCCCCCTATCCTCTCCCCCTCGCCTCCCGTCATCATTACCCCAAATTTCCCTGTGCAACTTGAAGGTCGGAAGAGGAAAAAAAATAGATTAATTCAATATACTTTTTTGTGGCTCTGTCGACATCTGTAGTTTTTTTGTCTATCTATACTGCTTAATTTTCTTCTTTAGTTCATTTACCTTGTCCAGTTAGTGAAAAAATACACTAGTCAGATTGAATTTGTGTTGCTTCAAGGGAATAATGTTGCCCCGCATTGTACTTTCTGCTATCTTTTTACAATTTTATTTTATACATTTGTATAATTATGTATTTATTTCTCACATTTCTTTGTTTCCCTTACATAGAGGATGGAAAACAAAACACTAGTCATAATCAATTAGTATACTTTTTTTTCTCGTTTTTATCCTATTTAACTTTTTTTTTTTCAACAATTTATTTTGCTCATCCATTCTCCTTTTAATTTACCGAAGCCGGGTAGTAAGAACGTAGCAGCGTCTGTTTTACATTAGTTTTTCGTTCCACTGATATATACTGCGATTCGTTTTTTTTCTCATTTTCATTAATACATTTTTTAACACAGTCTTAATGACGCCCATCACTTTTCGGCGGGTGGTTCTTTATTCCGGGTACTGAATGGTAAATCTTGAGTCTTGGAAACTGTTGAAACTGTTGACAGAGGTGAAATTTTCATCTCTTCACTACGATGAGTTTTTTTTTACTTTTACTAACGAACAGACGATTTTATTTCACTTTAATGGTCATTTTTAATTCCTGTTACTTAACAGATACTTTTCATGCAGTTCAGCATAAATTTTAACTCCTTCACAGCGACAACCTCTTTTTTCTCTCTAGACGATTTTATTCAAACATATCCTAACAACAACGGGTGATAGAATACATTCAAAACATACAGTTAGATCCATCCATCCATCATCCAATCCTACGCTGCCCAGTGAGGAGCGTAGAAGCCCGGGGCTAGGCAGTTGGTCCTGACATTTAAGATGAGAGTGACCAGCAATAAACCCCAATCACCCCTTGGATATAAACCTTCACCGGTTCAATCCGATTGGAGCACAATAATTATACACTAAACCACCAGGCACCAATATTTGATCATATGGTTATCATCCAGCGTAGTAAATGGTTTCCTGGTGTACAGGAAACCATTTGGCTTGTCACTCAGTGTAGAGTCGCCCAAAGGCAGAAGAAAGAGGAAAGAATGAAGGAATGAAAGACGGAAGAGGGCGTGTAAAGTCATCCATAGGCAGAAGGAAGAGGAAAGAAAGACAAAAGAAGATGGAAGGAAACAAGGATGGAGCAGAGGACAGGGCAGACACCCGAGAGCAGCACTACATTGAGTGAGTGAAATATCATTATAAAATTTCAGAAATCGACCTCCAGCAGCACTAAGAAAGAGTCACTGTGGTGAAGGAACTACAGTAAGTACTCCAGATATTATGACCAGGAGTTCATTCGAACGAGTGCCGACTAATGACTTTTGGTGCTTTAACATCCACCGCCAGAAACTACCCTACCAGGAAACAAGGGTGTATAGCCATATTACCCTACCCACAGACACACTAACGTATATAGCCAAACTACCCTACCCACAGACACACGAATGTATATAGCCAAACTCCCCTACCCACAGACACACTAATGTATATAGCCAAACTACCCTATCCAGGCAGACAAGAGTGTACCATATATAGCCAAACTACCCTTCCCATATAGACGCGAGGGTACAGTATATAGCCAGATTACCATGTGGCCATCAGCATTCCCTGCCACAGAACCAACTCAATATACAAATCACAAACAATCCACTGTGTCCACACCGCAACCCTCCCTAACATACAAACATATATATACACCATAATCCATTTATCGATTTTTATGTACCATATTATCATAACATATAAAATCCTTCAATAAAACTTTAATAGATCTCTGGGGACACCCTACTGAAGTGGCCAGTTCCTTTCCATTTACGTCAAAATGAAGCTAATGTTATAGCAACAACAATAACGTAATTAATAAGACAAACTTATAAAACCATCATTATAAAAGATTAATTTCCACAAGTCGCTGTAATACGGGACTCATTAGGTAACAGAATTATCATTCTATCTGGCTCCCTCATATCGTTACTTTCCTCTTTCTCTATGATTAACTCAAGATAATTTCAGTTTAATCATCTGAACGCGTTTGCTATTTGTGTAGAGAGATCCTGTATTTGGTTGTGTTACACTCGCACAAGCCACTTCCGTTTCACCATCCTCATCCTCATCCTGACTCTACTTTCCACCTAAAAGATGGGGTGAGGGGTAACCTCTTCGCTCATACATATTCCATTATTCAGTGGCGTAGTCAGAGGGGTGGCCGGAGTGGCACTGGTCACCCATGAAATAAGCCTGGCCAACCCACTGGTCACCCCAAATTTAATTTCTCGGGTCATATCCCTGCCCCCAACAAATTCTTCTTCAGCCATCCAACAATTAGGCTTGGCTACCGCTTAGTCCCCCCTCTTTTTCAGTCCTTGCTACTCCACTGTGATTACTGTCTACCTCCAGATAATATTGCTTAGGTTAGGAGACTCTTTGTGGACACGAGAGGGTAAAAACAGCCTTTTCTATGGGCTACCTTCATTAGCCTACATAACAACCTAACGTTAGCAAAAAAAAAAAAAAAAAAGACATCTTCGGGCTGAAGTTAAAGGAGGTACAATATGTGAGGGGAATGAGGTGTGTAAGTGTGCAGGTGTGGATAACAATAACACTTAAACTTTTGTCCAGCGATTTATCTTTGTGTTTATGGTGTTTATGCACAGCGTGATATCCAGCAACTACTATACAACACCTGAATTGTAAGTTTACTCATAAGTCTCTCTCTCTCTCTCTCTCTCTCTCTATTTAAATGATGCCCTCAGTATTTATGCGAATCGACTGCATGAAGTTCATTAACCCCATCCACATGGTGACATTATTTTCATTTTAATCATGCCAAAACCGGATCTCTAGTAGTAAAGGGGTTAATAAAAGTTATACCTAACTCCCCCCCGCCTGAAGAAGTGTCCCAAAGCTCAATACAATCACTAAGGCGAGGAAATCAGTACAGCACGCCATGTGATTCAAGGACTTAAGGGATGCAATCGCTTTCCTCTCTCCCATTCTTACCCTGCAACACGACCTGCAGCAGTCTAATTTACATCCTGATCCTCATTTACATTGCTGAGTGAACACGGACAAGGGGGAAACAGACTGTATCCAACAGTATGACCGGCCTAAGCCAAAGAAGGGGAAAGAGGGGGCGCTGCCAGTAAAAGAGGAATTGAATGGTGGGGGCGAGGGGGTGAGAAGGAAATCCATGACGCTCTTAACGCCTCGCTAACTATTTACGGGCTTCTCGTGGTCTCACCTTCACGCTAAATTGCCACGCTTTCAAATTCAGTGTGCGAGAGAGTTATTGTTGACATATTCCAAGCACTGCTAAAATCGGTACATCATC
Organism: Coenobita brevimanus; assembly: GCF_032717465.1. Classification (NCBI taxonomy): domain Eukaryota; kingdom Metazoa; phylum Arthropoda; class Malacostraca; order Decapoda; family Coenobitidae; genus Coenobita; species Coenobita brevimanus. Next base: position 14,987,168 of record NC_137024.1, on the reverse strand, counting down.
ATCATCATCATCTATCTATCTATCTATCCATCTTTCCTCAAATCTAAGGACAGGATAAGCTGCGATTCAGAAGCGAGCAAAGGGATATTTCTAAAGTGGGAGAACAATCAACATTATGCAAAGTTAAATTCACCAAACATTCAAGCTCCCGGAATCTTAGAATCGTACTCAAAAAGGATCTTACTCAGTTCTTACGATTAACAAGTCCTAGAGCAGATTAATATAATCATGAATCATTTCATTATATACAGTAGTATCCTAAGCGTCCGTCTTCACTGGAGTTTGGTTGTGTAGTGTTTGGGTAGCTGTTTGAGGAGAGAGAAATAAGGAAGGAGGGGAGTGGAAGGGTAAGGGAGAGAGATATGAGAAGGGAAAGAGGCGAGAGATAAGGGGGATGGAAAGGGAGGAGAAGGGACAGTATGCGAAATTGAGGGTGGGGAGAGAATAATATGGGGAGAGGGGTGACTGGATAACGTCCCATTGAAATCTCATGTACTATAGCAGTAGCCGTGTGTGTGTGTGTGTGTGTGTGTGTGTGTGTGTGTTTTGGGCAGCGAAACTACACATTCAAATCGCACCATAATTGGCACAAAAATCGCAAAAAAAAATTGCTGATGTAAAAAAAAACATGGTCCCATCACGATTGAAAAACTTTTACTATATTTGATAAGCGATCACATTTTGACCAAATAACGCTGCTCCCTGAGCCCGGCATAGGATCCCCGTAGAATTTTTTTCCCCAGAGGTAGAACTAAAATAAACTGTAGCAGTAGCCGTGTGTCTGTGTGTGTACTTCGGACTTGAGTTCGGTGAACTTGGGTTCCATTTCCGAAGTTGCAAATAACACGATCAATTGGTTGGCTGCAAAAAATCCAAGTGACAACGTTACATTAGAACAGCACATAAACGCGAGAGCCCTCCGCAGGAGCAATAGCTAGGGGCCCGAAGGGCCCTCGAGCACTTGTAACTTGCTGTTATACTACTCTTAACTTCCTCTGTAGCATCATGTCTGTTATATATATATATATATATATATATATATATATATATATATATATATATATATATATATATATATATATATATATATATATATATATATACTGTATTTAACTACCGTCATTCAAAGTTACCTTTGCATACACCTGTTGTACTGAAGTGTTCATTTATTCCTTCCAGTTCGAAAACATTTTTTCTACGCTGGATAAAGTCGTGTGAATACAGCAAAAGGCATCATCGTGCTGAAAGGTTTACTCATTGCACCTGTCATTGCCCTTTCCTGCTGGATCTTTTTTATTTCCACGTCAGTCATATTTTCTTATCAGTTTTACTTATCAGCTCACTCATTAAATTAACTTACACTTCCCAGATATTTAGTCTACATCACACACGCATATCACTAAACCATACAAGCATACAGAACATCTTACAATGAGTCTGTCTGTCTGTCTGTCTGTCTGTCTCTCTCTCTCTCTCTCTCTCTCTCCTGTAAGTATCGTGACTTTACTCTCCCCCACATCCATTCTCAAGTTTCATTCATATACGCCTCTGAATCAATATCCAGACTACGAGTATGTAATTTTCTTTTCTCTCCCTTCACGTACACTCTGAATAACCAAGTAGACATAATTGTGTACACCCTCGCTGCAACTGTTAACAGGACATAAATAAGTTTAAACTCTCTTCTTTCCTGTGTAGACCTTTTTATTATCATCTGCTTGACCGACAAAATTACATTTTGCATATACACACTGAGCAGCCAAGCAAACATTATACTTCCCTATTTAGGACCCATCTTCAGATGATTAAATTGTGCATTACAATGTTCATCAACTATTTTGTGGTGCTGACTATGCGCCATTTCACTACACTCTGTTTGCTCTCACCAGCCTACTCCCCATTCCATACATTCTGGACACTTTCCACAATACAGGTCATTTACCTAGTTATAAACTTTTTCCAGAACCATCAATGCTACTTATGACTTCCCAGTCCACTCTTCCTGATCTTCTCTGTCTAATATACTACACTTTGTGAAAATAGGCGATGTACTTTTCCTGGCGTCTACTGGTATGAATGTGAAGACAGCTTATTTATTTATTTTATTTTTCAAGAAGAAAACAAGAAAGCAAACACGTCTCCCTCTCACATATTTGCGTCTCTCGATGTGGATGCAAAGCAAAGACAATAAGAGACTTTGGAACCGTTATTAAACTTTTAATCCAAACCCTTATGGTCCAAAGGTGAAACTGAATAAAACTGTCCATCAGTGAGAATTATAAATAATTATTTCCTCTGTAATTCAGGGATGACTCATGAAACAGTGCAATCAGCAGTCATTACACAGATGATCTTGACATCGGTGAGCAAAGCGTCTTGCTAATGCCTTACCTGCCACTTGTTACTGCAGTGAGTGCATCGCCTGTGACTCTCGTAAAATGATTATGTGGATACTATTATTCCTTTTGAATAATGTATAAACCTGTAAAACCAGGACACAGATTAATCATATGAGTAATTAGGAGAACTAGAAAGGATAGTCAGAGTAATATACCCTTTCACCACCACAGGCCTCTCCTTGAGATAAAGTAATAACAGTCGTCTGGTAATAGCAAGAAAAACACTAAAAGAGGGGACTTGTGGTAGTTAAGAGTTTCCATACTGAATTTTGCATTAACTTATTACCATAAAACGGTACTTCAACAAGCCAAAATTATTAATCATATGCAAACACTTTACACTTTTTCTGACATTCATAAAAAAAAAGAAAAGCCAACGCACGAATAGAAAGTTTTCCAGCGTTGGCCCCTCTCTCCATTTATCGACCTACCTACCTATCTATCTATTTCCTAATGTATCTACATACATCTCAACTTATCAATCAATTAATCAATCAATTGATCAATCTATTGTCTCACACAAAGGTTAACCCGAAACTCTGCATGAAAAGAACGAGCACACAGAAGCAGAGAACGTGTAACAATGGTAAGGAGCAGAACCTCAGCCACTCACATTGCCTCACACTGCTTTCAAGTTTTTTTCATACTGCCCTCACTGCTCTCATACTGCACACATACTGCCTTTACACTGCCCTCGCAGTGGCTACACCATACCTTCATACTGCCTACGTATTATTTTTAGACCGTCTTCGTGCTGTCCTTGTAATACCCACACATTGCTCTCAGTCCATACAACCATGGAGGAATAGTGCGTTTTTGGGCCAGGAATTACCTCATCGCTCCACACTGCCTATATACAGTCCTCACACTAATCTTAAACTGTTTTCACAATCGATCCTGTTACCTAACACTGCCCTATATCCACCAATCCGAAATGGATAAGTGTGCTTGGGCCATAGCCATACCTCACCATTTCACACTGCTCTTAAACCGGTTTCTGTGTCCCTATTCTACCTACACAGTGCCGTTACATGGCTTTCACACTCCCCTAATAAAGTCAGTCCACAAAGTCAATGAGAAGTATGTTTTGACATGACAATGATCATAAGCCTCACTCACACTGCGTTAATACTGCTCTCATATTGCATAGATTTCACACGTCCTCAGCCTCACTCACAGTACTCCAAACTGCCTTCATCCCCACTCACACCACCCCAAACTGCCCTCACCCCCACTAAAACCACCCCAAACTGCCCACACCCTCACTCACACCACCCCAAACTGCTCACACCCTCACTCAAACCACTCCAAACTGCCCTAACCCTCACTCACACCACCCCAAACTGCCCACACCCTCACTCAAACCACTTCAAACTGCCCTAACCCTCACTCAAACCACTTCAAACTGCCCACACCCTCACTCACACCACCCCAAACTGCCCTAACCCTCACTCAAACCACTCCAAACTGCCCACACCCTCACTCACACCATCCCAAACTGCCCTCACCCTCACTCACACCACCCCAAACTGCCCTAACTCTCACTTACACCACTCCAAACTGCCCTAACCCTCACTTACACCACCCCAAACTCCCCCCAGCCTCACTCACTCCAATCCAGACTGCCCTCACCCTCATCCACACCACCCCAAGCTCACTCAAACTGCCATAAAGTGCCCCCACTCTCACTAACTCCACACCAAACTGCCCTCACACGCACTCACTCCACCTCAAACTGACCTGTCCATCATTCACTTCCCCTTAAGTTGCCCTCATTCTCACTAACATTGCCCTCACTCTCACTCAAACCCACTCGACGCTTACCCTCACTCTCGACCCCAGACTGCTTACACCTCACTTATGCTGCCCTCACTCATATCTCAGCTCGTGTGTGTGTGTGTGTGTGTGTGTGTGTGTGTGTGTGTGTGTGTGTGTGTGTGTGTGTGTGTGTGTGTGTGTGTGTGTGTGTGTGTGTGTGTGTGTGTGTGTGTGTGTGTGTGTGTGTGTGTGTGTGTGTGTGTGTGTGTGTGTGTGTGTGTGTGTGTGTGTGTGTGTGTGTGTGTGTGTGTGTGTGTGTGTGTGTGTGTGTGTGTGTGTGTGTGTGTGTGTGTGTGTGTGTGTGTGTGTGTGTGTGTGTGTGTGTGTGTGTGTGTGTGTGTGTGTGTGTGTGTGTGTGTGTGTGTGTGTGTGTGTGTGTGTGTGTGTGTGTGTGTGTGTGTGTGTGTGTGTGTGTGTGTGTGTGTGTGTGTGTGTGTGTGTGTGTGTGTGTGTGTGTGTGTGTGTGTGTGTGTGTGTGTGTGTGTGTGTGTGTGTGTGTGTGTGTGTGTGTGTGTGTGTGTGTGTGTGTGTGTGTGTGTGTGTGTGTGTGTGTGTGTGTGTGTGTGTGTGTGTGTGTGTGTGTGTGTGTGTGTGTGTGTGTGTGTGTGTGTGTGTGTGGCCAACCGGTCCAACTATCATGTGTGAATCATATTGGATATCCTGATGAACATACTAGCAATCTGAGTTTTGCGTCTCTGAATGTGTATAGGTGCATGTGCAGATCAACCCGTATGTGCTACAGTAATGTACTATCTCCTCCATGGGCACAATGATGCTGATTAATCTTTTGATAAATATGGGCTTCTGACTGTCAATGAGTCTATGTGCATGAGGCTGTATCCCGTACAGGATGGTCCTTATATTGCATCGCACTGAATCAAATTCTTATGTATTGCATGGATGGCTTAGTCAGTTACCAATGTCTACCGTGCCTCACGGGATTACTAATCATTTATATAATCAGTGAACGCATAAAACCAGACACAGTAACACATTACAATTGTTATGGAGAGCAGAAACGGCAGGGTAGCCATTAATATTGCTGAATGAGCCGTCTCTACAACACACAAACAATCTCTAGCAAGGGGACGTTGTATGTAGAGTACCCTGTATACCGGTACTATACAACTAGTTACGTCCACACTACTAGGATAATTGCCACCCAAGCTGACATGCGTCATGCAGAATGGACGCTACTTCACTATGAGCTACTGAATCAGCATCTGGACATGCACAAAGCTTCCATGAATCATCTGAATTATAACAATCTAATGTAGTGATGACAATGGCCGTCGTGGCAGTGAAAGTTTTGATAGAGGTAGGGTAGTAAGGGTGACACAGGTAATAATGACTGAGGTGTTGATAGAAATCTTGTGAATTGATGACAGTAGTAATAGTGGTAATGGTGGTAAAGAGAATAGTGCTGATGTTAGAGGTTGTGTGGCAGTGTTAGTAAGGCGAGTGGTGCCGATGATAATGGTAGTGATGACAATGGTACTGCAGATACCTGTTTGTTGTAGCAGCATTAGCGATATAGGCGGCAGTAGCAATAGTAGTGGTGATGATAGTGGCAGTGATAAATGGCTGTAATAGTGTTAATGATAATAAGCTAGTAACAATGGTGAAAACAGCTTTGCATACTCGTCACTATATGCTGGCCAATAAAAGACGGACAACTATAAATGAGTTCATAGAGAACATTAGTATTTTTACCTAAGCGGCGAGTGGCTGTTGACCCAATATCAAGCTTTCCCTAATATTAATGCTTTGCTCTCTAATTCATTAAAACTCAATGGTGCCTTACATGCTTCACTATCAGCAAATATGCCACTCTGTCTGGGACAGTGGCCTATGTTTATATGCCACTCTGGTCTGGGACTTTGGCCTGTGTATACTGTATATGCCACTCTGGTGTGGACTTTGGCCTGTGTATACTGTATATGCCACTCTGGTGTGGATTTTGGCCTGTGTATATTTGCCAGATAGTTATGCCTTGTTCAAGAATTCTCTTCTTGTTATGATGGCGCAGTTGTATCTCTCCCTCTATCTTGACCAGCCTATCTATCTGTCTATCTATCTATCTATCTGTCTGTCTATCTATCAATCAGTATATCTATCGCCTGGTGGTAGAGAGGGCACCTTGACGTGATGGTACCGATATACCTGGGCTCCTTCACTACCCTGTTATACAGAAATCCCTCAACTCACTCCTTATCCTTACAAAGGAGGACTGTGTGCTATAAGGGAGGGACAGCTTCAGCCTGCAGTCCACTGTGCATAAGTCAATGTCAGCCTCGGGCTTGGAACGACAACAGCAACAGCAGTGCTGGATCTGAAAGTTTTCACCTTACATCAGAGCTATCGGTGCAACGATTTCCCATAAATGACAGTCCAGGTCTGTCTAGAACTTTGACTCCTTCCCTTATCTCCTCTTTTACTTTACTTCTTCTTTTCCCTCCCTTTCCTTTCCAACTAATTCTCTCTCCTCTCCTCTCATGCCTGTTCTTCTCTTCCCCCCTTTCATCAACTCCTTCCGAGTAATTCTTTTATCCTTTGCCATTTCAATCACCTCCGCTCCTCTTCTGCTTCTCCTTTCGTTTTTCTCTTCCGTTTTTCCTCTCCCCTCTCCTCCTCTCCTCGCCTCGCCTCCCTTCCCACCACCCATTCCCTCACCTCCTCTCCCATCTCACCTCTTTTTCCTTTCGCTTCCAATTCTTTCTCTCCTGCTTTCTCCCATTCTTCTCCTCTTCTCTTCATTTCACCTCTCATTTGTTTCCTCTAGTCATCTTCTCTCTTCTCTTCCATTCTCGTCTCCTCTACTTGCCTCTCCTCTCTTCTCCATCTCCTTTCCTTTCCTCTCCTCTCTTCTGCTCTCTCTCTCTCTCACTTTCTCTCTCTCTCTCTCTCTCTCTCTCTCTCTATTTCTCCCCCATCATTGCTCATCTCTATAGTTTTCTCTCCTCTCGTGTCTCCCTCAGCCACGCCTCCCCCAGTCCATGTTTTATGTAGAGAAGATTCAGTCGGGAAAACATTCCAATTCTGTTGAGCTTTATTTTAATCTTTTTTTTTTTTTACAAATAAATAGAAAACTGGAAAACGATAAAGAAATAGGGGCAAGGGAGGAACCTTATAAGGAAATGAGTAGACAAGAATAAAGAAGGTACGGAATAAAAAAAGATAACAGAGGAAGAAGGAAGATGTATTAGAGAAAGCAAGAAAGTATACAAAAGAAAAGGAGAAACAGAACAGACGAATAAAGAATTAAGAGAAAGTAGGAATAAGAAAACAGATGGAGCAGAAATATCTGACAAACGAAGGGAGAAGATAAAACCGAGGAAAAAGGATGATACAGAAGAATACAGAAAAGGATTTGATAGTGGAAGAAAAAAGACACAACACAGGAAAAGGGAAGCTATAATGAAAGAAAGAAAGACGATATAACAGGAAAAACATGAAGAAGTAACGGTGGAAGCAGAAACAAACAACAGAAGATGAAGGAAGACGTGAGGCAGCAGAAAGAAGTGGGGCAGAAAGAAGAGTCATGTAGAGAAGGGAATGACAAAAGCATTGATAAGATGTAACATAGGCTGGTAGCAGAAAAGGGGCAAAGAGAGCCGCCGTGTGGCGTGGGAGAGACAGGGATATGATAACAACAAAACTACACATAATAGGACAGACCCTATGAGTAAGAGAACAGAAGCAAAGAATATGCATATGGGAAATGGAATAAAGATGCTGGTGGGGAAATCAGTGGAGAGAGAGAGAGAGAGAGAGACAGACAGACAGACAGACAGACAGACAGAGACTAAGACTGAGACAGAGACAGAGAAGGAAAATACAACAGAAAAAAAAAGAGAGAGAAATGAGGGAAGGGGTTTGGGAATGGGAATGAGGACTGCAGCATAACAAAATAAATAAGTAAATGAGGATGAGAGAAGAAGAGGCAGAGTAGATGTATTAGGAAAGGAATACAATACTGTTATGATACAGCAGGAAGGAAGTAGAAGACAGAGCGAGAGAGGACGGCTGTGTTGTGGGTAAGATAGTGGGGAGGTGGTTGTGGAGGTCCCTGCCCCAGTATCAGCAGTAACTGAAAGGCAGGCGGCCAAACACATATTTCAGAGACTTCACTTTGGACATTCCTGCCACCATGACTTGAGTAACTGGCACATCACAGGAACAGGGATGGAACCCGACGAGGAAAAACTGAGACATGACTGGGACCTAACCGGAATCTTTACTGGATCTTGACTGGGAAGTGACTCAAACCTGAATCTAAGCTTTAACTGGAACCTGTGACGTGACGAACCATGTACAGTACATGTAGCTGTCTGGATGGACTCCTCTGTTACTCGAGCTGCTCGTTCCATGTTCACAGACATTTACAATATTCTGAAAGAATCCACATATTTTCAGTTTATTTCTGGCCAAACAACTCACAATCATCTGCATACATTAAACAAGAAATATTTCAGCCCTCATCATTCATCACCAGCCTCACTCCGGTCGGCACATTTCTTCCTTTTGACTTCTCTTATGACCTCATCTACGATTCAGTATATAACCAATTGCATTTTCTTCCTTATATATTTCTACCAATAAAACCTTAAGTAAGAATTTTCTCATAAGATATGTGAGGTCTGGACAGTCCTCCATTTATTTTCGTTTTCTTGTCTTTTCCCTCTTAACTTTTTTTTTTTTTACATTTTAATCCTTCATACTATTTTCAGACGCTGGCAAGCATCGCAACATCTCCATGTCACTGACAGAATACGTAAGTGATCGAGCTGTTGCTAAATAAGTGACCGAGTTGCAGTAACGAACATGGTCAAATTCCCCTGACCCCATTTTAACCAAACTTCATAGAAGGGCTGAGTCATCGATTGGGCTGACCTATTGTTTCTGACAAAAACAGATGAAAGATCAAGGTCACATGGCAAGGTCAACTTAAACATGTACGCTATGCTGTTGACTAAACTTGGTGCGAATGCTGAGGGTCGGGTAAAAATGAAGGGAGTGTTTTTTTTTTTTTAGCACAATCAGTCAAAGGTCAAGGTCACAGAACAAGGTCAAATTCTTACTCATACGTATGAATATGAACAGAACAAGTCCAAACAGTTCAGACCTGATCTGCACCAAACTTGGCAGAAGAGTTGAGGGTCTGCCTATGGGTTGACCTACTGCATTTATGAGCAATATGTCAAATGTCAAGGTCACATGGCAAGGTCAGCTTTAGCAGTTTTATAACTTACACACTTGCTGGAAGGGTTCAAGTAAGTCGAGGACAATTAGCCCGCCCCGTACTGACTCGTTTATTATAAAACCCACCCCCAGAACCCGACAAATTTTCAACTTTTGGGGGGGGGGGGCCTCAAACCTCCACTTTTTGTGAGGAATATCGAAAATTCATAGAGAAATCACTCACCTGAGGTTTAAAATCCCATTACAGGTAACAATACCCTCACCTGGCTCTGTTTTCAATGGGGTCTGGCTCCAGAAAAAACGTGTCCTGTGGGAGTGGAAACTATTCCAAACCACTCATAATTGATATTAATTTTTTTATTTCGCACGAATTTATATGTAGTACAAGAGTATATTAGTTTTCACACAGTAATATAGGTGATATAAGCGTTGTTTCACTCACCAAACACATCAACATACTGCACCTTTCTTAAAGATTTTGCCTGATCATCATTTCTGACTGTTTCTTCCACTACCGTTATGTAAACTTTGTTCTCCACATTGTCATCGACTGGGGAATCACTCTGGCCTTGAATTTCGTACCGTGGCGCGACATGTCTTTACTGGCCAGGTCACTGGTGACAGGTGAGTTGCCGAGACAATGGTGTAAGGGGGGTGGGGGAGGTCACGTGGGGTAAGACATTTCCCTGCCTGGCAATCGGGTAGAGGAAGGTGTCCCGTGTATAAATACCAAAAATCACACACGAAATTTGAAAAATGTGCAAATGACAGACCTTGCAATGGCAAAACGTTCATCATACGTTGTGAGGACTGAGCATTAAAAGAAGTTGCAACGTGCATTGTACGTTGTGGGTACGGGGCGGGTTAAATCTGACTTCAAGAACACCCAGTCTAAGATCTGTCAGCATCTGCTCTGCATACCTGCGCTTGTTTACCAAAGGAATATAAGAACACTGGATTTTCCCCCTCCCTCCAGTTCTCTGAGTCTTTTTTTTTCTTTCCCTTACTTTCTTTTAGCGTGTTGGCAGTTAAGCTGGTGATGGTGGGTCAGGGAGTTAGATCCAGGTTATGGTAAAGCCTCACCGGCCGTACTTTATCAAGCCCGTCCTCAGGTGGTTGTGTCACCTGGCATGCTCTCGCTCTTTAAAAGGAAGGTGCGCTCTCTCCCTCTCTCTCCAGTATAATTCATTTACCCATTTTCAGACTTTGCATCTCAGCTGCTTCTCTGTCCTTTCAAAATCTGCTGTGGTGTTTTACTATTATTTTCATTACAGACTGACAATATCCATCTGTCTACTGGTGTTTTAGGCACAATCTTCATATCTGGTAGTGCGTAGAAACTATCCGGTCATCTGTCTATCTATATGTCTGTCTGCCCATCTATCTACTTATCGACCTCTTCATGTTCCCGCTGTACTTTTCACATTTGTAACCATGAAGAAATTCTCTCTTGCCTCCAAGTCACCCATACGGAGTACAGCAATTGGAAGGGAAGGGACTTAAGGGATTTTTTTACCCATGCCCACTGAATTTATGTGAAAAGTCGTTTTAGGGTCATTTGCAGAATAAAATTGCATTTGGGTTTGCATTACACTTGGTTCATTTCATTACGTACGCTGCAGAGAGCCATTTCACTCAATTTCATTAAGTGCTTGTGAATAACGGGGCCTCGCGACGGATTTACAGTCAATCCAGCTCCTGCAGGTAAAATTTTCGTAATGCCCTGGAATGCTAAATATTTCACTTACCCACATCAATAATGTAGACTGTCTATTTTTCTTCGTACTCACATTCCACATCTGTATTCCTTCGTAAATTAGGTACTACGGTGATCATTCCCTGTAACCTTGACCTTTCAGCTATTCTTTGGAACATCGCATCGTTTTATTCTTCACTTATCCTCAACGCTTCATCCAAGTATGTTCTCAGTAGGATAAAAACTGTTTTAGTTGACCTTCCCTTTAACCATAACCTTGGACCAACTGTTCTTGAAAATAGTAGGTTTACTCACTGAAAGCCCTGAATCCTTCCATCAACTCCCATTACAACTGAGTCAGAACTGTATGAAGTGTATTGTTAACGCTCAAACACCCAGAGAGACGTAGATCCTTGCCCTATGACCTTGACCTTTGACTAACTGTTCTCAATATTAAATCATTTCATTCTTGTCCTGCCCTCAACCCTTTTATTATGCTTGGACCGGACAGTATAACAACTAAGTTAATTCTGCTAGGTGAATGTTTGACCTGGCCAGGCGACCTTGACATCTGACCTTCTGTTCTAAAAATAATCCTCATTACATACTCTTCAACTCATCTACCAAGTTTTGTTAAAACTAGATATAAACTGAGTTAATCTGTTCACACACACACACACACACACACACACACACACTGGGGTGGCACCAACATAACAAGGCGGATTTACTGACCCGTTATACAAAATGTTTCTCATCTCCCTCCCTATCCCCTGAAAGGAGGATATGTTGGTGGACTGGCGGAGAGGAACAACTTCGGCCTGTAGTTCGCCGGGTTCACATTGCAGATGAACCTGGGGCCATGACTACAAGTACTTCACAGTAAGATGCCTTCCCAAATCTGGGATACGAGTAAATTACCTGTCGGCAGCAACCATAACAATGTGGCATCGTAGTAATGGTATTAATTAGTTCACTAAAGACTGTGAAAAAAGTAGGTGCTCCAGGGAGGCGGGTCTGTTGTTATTAATTACACTAATGATCAAACTTCCAACACACGCCATTTTTTGTTGTACTAGGTTTTTACTATACTTTTATGGCCTCAGAGCGTCTCTCTCTCTCTCTCTCTTTCTTTCTCTCTTTCCCCACACACATCTTCCCTCCCTCTCTCTCCTCTTCACACACCCCTCCCTCCCTCCGTCCCTCTCCTCTCCACAGACTGCCCCTCCCCCCTTCCTCCCCCCCTCTCTCCATCCACCTTTCGTCTTTCAACCATGCTGTGCACTGGTACCCACAAACACTCATTCCCGTAGTACCGCTGGCTGTAGTTTCATTTGGCGTCTTTACCTCCACGACGCTGACTCACTAATACGAAGTATATTCACAGTGAATTGCCTGCCATAAATAATGTTTGGTATCAACCATGGACAAGGAAATGGAAGCTCAAAGTATTCCGATGTCCCTTGTTCTTCATGTAAAAATAAATCAAGGTTACGATAGGGAGGCGGTGGCTCAATCGGTAGAGAGGTGGCCTGCAGTCCCAACGGACCCAGGTTCGAATCCCGGCTGGAGCAGGGAACAGTTTAAGGATTTGAATTTCATTAAATCAGGCTTTACTGATCTACCAGAAGACCCGCCGACATGTCGTAAAAATACCCCCGCTAATACCAATACACCAGTCCTGTATGAGACAGCCCTAGCACGTATTCAATATGGACGGTGGGTGTTAGCGCCGAAGTGGTGACATGTAGAGGTGTATGGTATGTAGGAGGACTGCTGGGCCTTGATTGCAGGCTGTGAAGCCTATGCCCAGAGTCGGACACATAAAAAAAAAAAAAAAAAAAACAATTTTAGTCAATCGGGCAATTGTTCCCTTTTAACTGTTGAAGCAGGAACACAATGGCTCCTGTTTCAAGGGATCTAAATGTAGCTTCTGCTCTTGAGGTCCCTATTCTAGGGGAAAACTGAGCCTTTAAAAATGACTGCCGCCCGACCCTCTTCCACTCAATAGGCATAAAGCTAAGCCTTTCTGTTTCTCTCTCCTCCTCCTCCTCCTCCTCCTTGTTTTCACCCTTCCTCAACGGAACACATACTATCTTGCTGTGGCGAAGATGTTTGTGCATCCCGTGGATCAATATGCTCGCATTAGTACATTATACTGTACTAGTATGGTAAAATGGAGATGTGTCATCTCACCAGCTCGTTGTGAGATCATGCATCAAGTGGTCATATACAATATATATCGTACTGGAATAAAACAGACCACCAACCAATTTTACCCCATCGGAACTAACCAAACGAAACCTAACCTAGACTTTTCTGTAGAAGAAAAGTGCCCAGTTGGACTATGCTTCGAAAATTTGCCAGCAGGCGGCTAAGGTTGAAGGAGGATCCGAGCCTGGCTTGACTACTTAACAGAGCGGCAAGCACTAGACATGCTTTTACCGCACAACGATTTTACTGTAATATTTAGCAAATGCAGTTGGATCTGTACTTCTTCTTCTTCACGCCACACGATTATACTGAGCAAAGGACAGACCGCTCGTAATCGAGGAATTCAAAATAAGACATGTTTTATTCAGACTAGGGAAAGCCCCTTGTAGTGAAGACGTAAGATCAAGGATACATATAAATCCTTCTGTACTACAGATACGTAAGCTTAAGGAATTTGCTGGGCAGCAAAAATAATAAACTACTAATTATTGTGCTGAGAGGATCAAAGGAGGTTTCTCAGGTCTCCAGTACGGGACACCTCTCAAAAGCTGAATGAAATCGTCTGGGGTCCCAAGAATAAAATGATTAAGGCATCGTTGCATTAAAGAGCTGAACTCAGATTATTTCAAACGCTTCCAATAATAAAAATAATAATAATAATAATAATAATACATATCTCTGCGAACATTGAGGCTCGAAGGAGGTAATGGGAAGTTTGAGAGTTTCATAAACTTCTGTGATGAAAAACCAAGGAGAGCAGAGACTCTATGGATTAAAGTTTCTCTCTCTCTCTCTCTCTCTCTCTCTCTCTCTCTCTCTCACACACACACACAGCTAGTACAACACTTAAGAGGCATCACTCATCCTACAGAATCCCCTCCCTCATTCGTACTCCATTAGCATGAGGAAGGGTTAATTCTGGCTATCACTCTCCCTCCCAGGGGAAGGTCTGGTCCTGTTGTAACCTAATTTGGTCTGATGGAGACACACAAAGTGGCCAATTCACAATCCTTGACTCAACTGATCCATACTCTCTTATGCTCTTCTTCCATCTTTTACTCACAACTATACATACTCCTTCTTTTGCCCTCTCATTCTCACCTACTCCTGCACATATACCCCATCCATACTCCCATTCTCTCACATTCTCACCTCTCCATTTAGTTTCAGATATTCCGCATACATCAACTTTCGCACCCTCAAGCACCTGGACAATCTCTCTCTCTTTCAACTCATCATTCGCTCCCCTTACATTCCATGTTCCGATTACCAAGTCCTTTGTCTGGTCCTTGGTCGTCATCTTTTGGTCAGTCCTTGTCCGAGGCTTATTGTTTGTCTTTTTAGTTAGTTGTATTCCGGGGAGGGGCACTAACCCTCCGCCAACCCTTTTAGTCGCCTTTTACGACAAGCAGGGATACTGGGGGAGTATTCTTGGAAAAAAAATCCTACCCCCAGGGGTAACGACTGTATATCATATTTACTGACTGAAACTCTCTGCAGTAAAAAGATTAAGGTTTCATATCAGCGGGTCCGAGGTATGAGGTAGAAAGCATGATTACAGTATTGCCTTTATTCTTTCCTATAACGAAAGAATCAACGTGAACGAACACGTAATAACAAAGTCATTAAACACTTTTACAATGCCACATAATTTCTTTCATGGTTGTTATATACAATTTTTATGTCAGCCTTTGTTAAATATCGAGCATATTTAAAAGTTACCTTTTATGCACAGTGATGAACAAAAGTTCGCCGACATTTCTCTGTCAGCCGTGGCAATGGAAGGAGTTAAATAAATTAAATTTATGTGATAACACTGAAATACACAATAATAGGGTGTGAGACGTAAGGATACTCCTGTCGTATGGGAAAGAATAAGAAATATGGAAGGCAGGACACATTGCTGCTGGAGAACTGTTGGAGAATTTTTTTCATGGCTGTATATACAATGCATTATTAACAGTACTATAAATACTTCCGGTACAAAACTTAGCTACAGATACCAGGCTAAAATACTGTTAGTGTTAACCAGTAATGTTCAATATAAACAATTAAAATGCACATTCTACAGATCCTTCCGGGTCATGATAAAACAGTGCTATTTCTCCTCGTGTGTGTGTGTGTGTGTGTGTGTGTGTGTGTGTGTGTAATTCACCGGGTCGGTCAGGATCACTTGATGGTCGTGATCGTCAGCTTTTACCCTCCTGGAAGGGAGCTGAGAGCTCATATAGTCCGATCTAAGGGCAAGACTGTGACCTTCACACACGCACACACCCGTCCCCTTGCTCAAGGGGGACAGTAACCACTCACTTCGTCAGTGAAACTTTTCGCAACCAGAGCGAGGCGCGAACTCCCGTCCACCAGTTGGCAAGCGAGAGCGTTACCACTGCACCAGCGAGCGGTGTGTGTGTGTGTGTGTGTGTGTGTGTGTGTGTGTGTGTGTGTGTGTACATGCGTGGGGGTTTTATCGTTGATTTAAGAGATAAGTTTATGGTTTCTCTGCTGAAGAGTTAGTGCTTTACTGATGAGGATGCTGGAGTATTGGTGTAAGTCCTGGTGTGGTGGTTTAAGTCCAAGAAGAACGTAGTCACAAGTAAGTGCAAGTAAGTGACCTCGTGTGTCTGGTGTTGTGGCGTAACTGGTGTTGAACAGGTGTGGCTGGTGGTGTACTGGTGTGAATTAATTGTATTACAGCAACATTAATTCCAAGTCAGCAAAGATGATTTACGAATATGGTCGTTTCGTGTGCATTTCTGGTGTAGGGTTATAGTGGTGTGGCTGCTGGTGTGGTGGCGTGACTAGTGACGTGGTGGTGTGAGTGTGGTATTAGTAGATTCAGAGCAACACAAATCTCAAATTAGTAGAGGCAGTTTGTGGGTGTGGGTGTGTAGTATCAGTGTGTGGTGTCATGGCACAGGTGTTTTATAATGGTGTGAGCACAGTATTTGTGATGCTAGTAACAAACTCTAAGTTAGCGGCGGTCGTTTGTGACTGTAGGTGTGTGGCGTGAGTGTGCAATGGCATGGGTGCCGGTATAATGTGAGCATACTGTTAGTGGTATTACAGCAACTGAAGTTCCAAGCCAGTGTAAGTGGTTTACGGGTGTGGGTGTGGTGGTGTGAGTCTGATGGTGGTGGAGTAAACACATGCCTTCAGTAAGCACTGCTCGAGGATTGTGTCCAGGGGCGTACCTAGAGATTTGAGGGCCCGGGGGGCTAGGTTCTTTGCGGAGGCCCCCAGGGGGCTAGGTTCTTTGCGGGGGCTCCCCCTCCTGGAGGGGGGGGGCTCCGCAAAGAACCTAGCCCCCCTCATTCTCAAACCTTATCTAATATCTCAGCCAGGATTGTCGGGATGATATATATATATATATATATATATATATATATATATATATATATATATATATATATATATATATATATATATATTAGCTTATAAACTTTTAGGATTTTGGGGGCTCCCTTAATTGGGGGCCCGGGGGGCAGTTTCAAACAGCCCCCCCCCCCCAGGTACGCCACTGGCTGCGTCAACCTTGTCTTTTAACGCCACTCATTGGTAACACCATCATACCATCAATTACCTATTTGTGAAGACATATGCTTAAATCTTCAGTCATCACTGTCGTCGTCATCATCATCATCATCATCATCATCATCATCATCATCATCGTCATCCTATCCTTATTTCTCACTGATACATACGATTGATAGAATACAAAAATAGGAAGCGGAAAAGACATAAAATGGAAAGGTCAGCAGTGCCAAGTGAAACAGGCCTTACAGTCGCTATTTCAGCATTCTACTACTTGCGTCCTCGAACTTCTCGGCTCCACCTAACAGGCCAACGATTCACACAAAACTGTAGTTTTTGGTGTCACTAAGGCAGAAGATTTAGTCTATATGGAGTCCAACCTTTGTCATATGCATATCCATGCATGTGCACTTCATCCATTCTTGTGCCTCCTTAAATTCCAAACCTCGCTGACAAATTTTATTAAGCAAATCAATCAATACTCTTCCTGATCATCCACTACTCCTCCCACTCTACAACTCACTTGTGTACATCTTTTTTAACGTCTACTCCCAACCACCCTCTGTACGTTACCACGCTATGTAACGATACTCTCCTCAATACTGCCATTAACTGACTTCCTTACTCCACATCGCTCACGAGTCTCTATAGCCTATTTCTTATCCTACAGAATTCTTATCCTAGATAAAAAATGCAGCAGACTTACATTCCTGAACAATCGCATTTCTAATTCTTCAGAATGTAAGAAAACGTAGTGTACATATCACTGAGACCTGTAAGAATGTCCCGTAATTTCAGCTTACCTTTACATTCATCTGATATTTCTAAAACGCAGGAGTGTACATACTTAATTTTCTGTCGCCTAATACAACAATGGCATATAGTTTTAACACGTAATACGCTGTTATACCCTCTGAAGTGTCTGGCATCACACTTGATAAGTTTTCGTCCTTCATGGCACCTGTGACTCCTCACAATGTATTAATGAACCATAACGCATAATGCCCCTACATTTAAATCCGCTATATTATTCTATAAAAGTACAGAACTGGCTCACTGTTTAGCCACGTAAAATTACTCACCGTTACATAACTAACACGCTGTTACTAAATGATAAAAAGGGCTGTCATCTCAAAAAGTGTGAGAATATGATCCGCATACAGTACATCATCCCCTTCACTAGGGGTGGGTCTGTCTTAAAATGAAAAAGAATACTCGTCTGTTGGTAAAAAAAAATTATACAAAATTCGCCATTATACTGTACGGGCTAACATCTTCGCTAGGAGTGGTCATCCAAAGTGAATCATGCTTGGAAAAAAGGAAAAAAAAAAAAGAAAAAGAAATACAGACAGGATTGGTATTAGGTGTGCCAAATATCTGACTGCTGCATCTTGTGAACTAGAAAAGGAAACTGGCTACATACCCAACTGCTATAGAAATAAGAGACAATCAGGTGTAATATCAGACTCTCTAGAATTAATAATAAGGTTCTATCCTCTCAGTTGAAGATTTTAGCATGTGTGATTTCAGCAACTGTGAGACATGGTGTTTCCATTAACCCTTTCTGTATTAGGACGTCTTTTACAGTGTTATAGCCGCCAGGAGATTTTATTTAGCTATGGTGAAATTTCTCGTAGAATACGAAGCCATAAACTTCAGTATTGTGACGCCTCATTTATTTTTAATCTTGCTTCCGTCTTGTTTCTCTTAATGGGGATTGTGGCGGCCACCCGAGGCTGAAGGAATAACAATTTGTTCATTTTTCAAACTCAAGTTATAATAATATTCTAATATATGTGATATCAATACCTGCTCATATTTCTGTTTCACAAGATTAGTGCCCTAGGAACAAAGACATTGTTATTCACACTCCTCACATCTTTAGTTCACAAGACTAGTGTTCTAGTACTGATGATGCGTGATATCAGAGCTGGTCACATTCTCCGCTCACAAGGTGTTTCTTGTAACTGAGACGTCATGTATACAACTTGTACATATCTTTACCTCTTAAGATAATCTGGCTTTAATCTTAGTTTCGGGCAGCCGATACAAAACTCACTCACATCTTTAGCTCACAAGATAGTGTTTTGATGTAAGAACCCTCACCGACAAATCACGGCTGCTTCAGTTCAATGCTTAGTTGCTGCTGGTTGCCTGGGGGTCAAGTTGTCATGGTAACTCTTGATGAGGATTAAGGAGCAGCTGTCAGACTAGTGAGGCACTTAAATCCGGTGCCCCACACAGACAGAGATGCTACACTAGAATCCGCTATTATACTTAGTATCCGATACTATCCTTAGACTTTAATATTACAACCAAAACTTCATTACTGCACTTACAATCAGATACTATACACTGAATCCCCTGCTACATTGAATCTTACGCCACACTTTGAGCCTAATGCTGCACTTGGAAGCCAGTCCCATACTTGCAGTTTCATATCACATTAGAATCCGATGTCGCACTGTGAATGATATCGCACCAACAACCCGAGCTACCCTTCCATCTTAACGCCTTCGGTGCGATTACGTCTGTCATTTTGTCGTGCTACTGTTAAATCACTTCCCCTCACTGACATTATTCTCGTAATGGAATTTAAAAAAATTTCCGGTAATTCCGTGTGTGTGTGTGTGTGTGTGTGTGTGTGTGTGTGTGATAAATGAGGGCGTCTAAACAAAGATGATGATGTCTTTTTCAGTGATGTTTACACAAAGGCGGCGGGGCACAAAACGACAACACATCATAAAGGCAGGTCTGGCTGCCTTGGTTTTCTTCATCATAAACAATCGTCTGGAATTGGTGAGTATAAAACATGTGTTTGAATATCGTTCTGGAAACCTATAGATTTTTTCCAGTCTTTGGCGACGTAGGTTTTCCTTCAGGTAACTTACAGTATATTGCTCGGAGAATTACATCGTCTGGAGGTAACTGAAAATAAAATACCCAGGTGCCATTACCGTCTTGAAAGGGTTATAGAATTTATTTTTATACGTTTGACTAACTACATTCTCAGACTCTATTTGCTGAATGAAATAATCTTATATGGGCATGGAGAGAATATATATATATATATATATATATATATATATATATATATATATATATATATATATATATATATATATATATATATGTATATATATATATGGGTTACCGCTGCAATGGGTTATAACAATGAATATTTTGGTATTTCTAAAACAAAAAAGAGGGGGGTTTAAAATAAAATATGATGCCTTTTATTTGCCACGCCACCATATGTTCAATTCTGATGGGTTCTGGGTAAAAAGAGAATGAATATACAGGTCATGGAGATTAAACAAAATGAAGTCAACTTACAATTCATTTCTGTGTCGGACTGCCAAAATGAAAATGGTACGATACAGATAAAATTACGATTATTTCCCTGTCGCAAACTAAATTTTTTGGTTGAAGTTAGGACAAGGAAGGAAGAGTGCAGAAACCTGTCATGTCTCTCGTAGTTCCTGCAACAGCTATTTTTAACTGAGATTTGCTTTTGCAGTAAGGACAAGGAAAGGTGCATGTAGAATCTCCTAGTGTCTACTTCTCGTCTTGCAAATAAAATTTTTGTATATGAAAGGAAAACACTTGTAAGATCTTCGGTGAATCCAGACCCACCTACAAAGCCAAAGCCAGGGAAGCACTAATAAACTCTCACAGACGTCTAAACAACGAGTTATGTAGCTAAAACGAGAGGGTGCGAACACCACACTAGCTTCCCTAACTAGAATGAGTCATTCACTCATATTGGGATCTAAATGAAAATAAGAGATTCGACAGCAATGACCTAGAAAGCCAAATAAGACTGGCAGATCCGCTGCCACAGCAAACTAAATATAAATACCATATGATTCAACTGCCGAGCGCACACAATAAAAAAAATGCTTCATTAACCTGTTCCAGGCTGGGTTTTCCTTTATGGCTACCCGGCCGTTGGTGAGTGTGGTTGCGTGTTATCTCTTCATTACCACCAGACTTTATCACATACTGTAGGTCGATACAGCTCATTAACAAAACCACAATGAATAAACGTTCCCTGTACGATAAATGTCTCAGTCTTCCCTATCAACCAAGTTTCTTCTTCCGCCTCCTCAGTATCAGTATCAATATCTTCATCATTACCATCGCAATCCCTATCATGATAATCATGATTATCATCATGATCATCACGATCATCATCTTCATCATCATCATCATCATCATCATCATCATCCTATTTACCACTAACAGAGTAACTTGTGTTAATTTTGGACCAACTATTTTCGCAGCATTCGATATTACAGATACTATATGCTGGAAAAAAAAAAAGCTGAACTATACATTTTTGTGTGAGAATGTGACAAGCAGTTTAGTTCCGTTTCCAGTTCTGGTCACCTCCTCATTTCCGGTATTTTCGGTTCCTTACAGGTCCTGCTACATCCATTCACACCGAGTCAGGTCAATTTACATTCACTAAGACGAGTGCAGATATAATTAGGTTATATCAGTACTAGCAGTGGCGTATATATTATAGGTCCATGGAAAAGGGGGGGGGGGGCCACAGGGGTGAATCCAGGATTTTTTTTAAGGGGGGGCGAGCGAATCAAGCCTCTACAGCTGGGGGTTCCGGGGGGGGGGGCGCTGTAAGCCCCCTCAGGAATTTTTGTTAAAAACAAGCATTTTTAGGGGCATTTTGAGGCCTCAGGAGGGATATATTGCACTATTTGATAGTCACTGGCAAAACAAAATACAGAAACTTATGTATCTTGGCTAAAGCAAAAATGATCTGTTTGAAAAATATTTAATCAGGGAGTTCTACACTACCCACTATGTATTAAAAAAAAAAAAAATGCTGGATCATAATATACAATTGTTGATTCCTTCAATCCTTGAAGTTGCAGTGTTCTTTTTTATTTGAAACATTAAAAAAATTAAACTAAAGCTCGCATTAATGACAGAGAGAGAGAGAGAGAGTACTCACTTCTCTCCAAAAATGCAGGCTGGTAGTATTGTTAGTTACAACCATCATTTTATAACAATCGATAAGGGAAATTTATAGTTTCTATACCAACCAATTCATGGGGGCCTGTGCCACATGGGCAAATGTTTTGTATACGTATTTAGATCTACAGATATGTAGGCCTACTGGGACAAAAGGGGGAGGGCCATGGCCGAGTGCCCCCCCCCCCATTTACGCCACTGAACTAGTTAGGTCACTTCAGTACCTATATGGGTACTTCGACTCCAGTCATGTCACTCCAGATGCATCTATTCGGGCCCAATCATATCAGTTTAAATGTAACCATACCACTTCAGATGAAACCAAATCAGTTCAAATGCAACCAAATAATTTCATATGCAACCATATCAGGTCACAAGCAATCATATAACTCCATATGCAACCATATAACTTTATACGCAACCTTATCAGTTCATAAATAACCATATAACTGGAACCATGTAACTTTATATGCAGACTTATCAGTTCACATGTAGCCATACAATTTCAGATGCAAACATATCAGTTAAAATGCAGTCATGTTCCCCTAGATGCAGCATATCAGTTTAAATGTAGCCATATAAATTCAGACGGAACCATGTCAGTTCAGGTCCAATCACATCAGTTTAGATGCAATTATATCAGTTATGGTCCAGTCATCCGTTCACGTCCAACCATATCAGTTTAGATACGGCCACGTCAGTTCAGGTCCAACCATATCATTTCAGGTCCAACTATATCAGTTCAGGTCCAACCACATTAGTTCAGGCCGAACCATATGTATACCAGCTCTGCGACAGGTGTAAGTGTGTGGTATGAGTTGAGTGACGGCAGACAAACACAGGAACACAGGTTGCGAAACTCCTCCCCGTTTTTTTCACAGTTTATTGGAGATTGTTGGTACACAACTGAGCACGTTCTACCCCCTGCATGTCTACTTGTCTTCTGGCAGTCTCTATGCCGCTCTCAGAGGGCAGCAGGGGGTTCATGTAATATGCACGTTTCGTTAAGCTTGCAAGAACATTGATCTGGTCACAACAGGCTCTCAGCAGCTACACTGTGCATTCTTGCAACAGCAGCATATACTAGCTATACATCTAGGCATATACATCATTATACAACTAGCTATAGAATAAAAGATATACAGAGAACATCAGTTCTTGTCCAGCCACATCAGTTCAGGTCCAGCCATGTTAATTTTGGTCCAGTTAGGTACCTTCTGGTCCATTACGGCCAGTTCAAGTTTAGTTTTGTCCATTATGGTCCTGCAGGTCAGTTCAGGTATAACATGGCTGAAACAGATCCTGTAATGTCAGTTCACATCCATGCCGCCCATTCTAATGTATCCAGGTCCAGTCAGGTCAGTACTAGTCTGGCAGAGATTGAGGTCATTTTGGGTCCTTCCATGTCCAAGTGTGTCAGTTTAATTTACTTCAGGTCATGGCAGGTCCATTCTCACCCTGTAATGTCTATTTTGGTCCAGTCATGTCAGTTCCATCCATTCATGCCAGTTATGACCACCTCGGATCCCACCACAACCCTCATATCCATTCCTAGTGTGGTCAGTTCTGGTGGGTTCTGGCCACATCATGTAGCGTCAGGACATCCAAACCCATTCGGCCAAGGTCAGTTGTAATTCTAGCACATTCAGGTCAAAGAAATATATTTATTTTTATGCAAAGATAGAGGGCTAAAGACTAAAGGCTGGCAAAAGACGTGTTCCTTCCAAGAAAACTGAACAAAAGAGAGCCGAATTCAAGATCCGTTCCTCCCGAAAAGCTTGGACACATTGCCTCAACATGAATTCCAAGTCAATGCTTGTGGCTTATGAGTGTTGTGGCTTCGTGTGAGTTTCAGGTGTAGAGTGCTGGTGGTATGAGTGCTGTTGCGGTGGTGTTGGTACTGGTGTGATGGTGTGAGTGCAGTATTATTGGTATTAGAGACACATTAGTTCCAAGTTAATGGAGGTGGTTTCTGAGTTTGGCTGTGCAGTGTGAGTATCCCGTGTAGTGGTATGGGTACTGGTAAAATGTTGTGGGTATAATATTAATGGTGTTACAAGGATATCTGTTTCAAATCATTGGTGCGACATATGAATGTGGGTGTGAGGTGATGTGGTGTGAGCGTCTGGTGGTGGTGGAGTAAACACAGCTGTGTCTCCTTGTATACACTGCACGAGAACTGCGTCAAACTTGGCAATTACCGCCACTCACTCATAACACTACCACCTTAGCACCAATGAGCCGCCTGTGAACACCTACGTTTACATCTTTAGTCATCAGCATCTCCATTTTGCCTGTAGCTCTCTCATTCATTCCTCCTCTCACATTTTATATTCTTTCCTCCATTATTTACCCTATTAAATTCCTTCTTTAATCCTTGGCATTAGCACTTTTTTCGAGTTGCATCTTCCTCTCTGTTCTGTTCCATTTCACCTCCCTGTCGTTTATTTCATCCACTTCATAACTCTCTCCTGTCTGTTCCGCTGCTCGTACCTTTATTCTATGTTTCATTTGTCTTCTTCCTTCCCACTTCCCTTCCTCAATCAAATTCTTTATTTCTTCCATCATTTATCTCTCCCTCTTTCATTGATCGCCTCTCACATCCGTTTTTTTTTTTTTTAATTCATCCTGTAGTTTCCCTTCCTTCTATCTTCCTACCTTCCCACCCGCTCTCACACCTTCCTTAATTTATCCCTTCACCTTTTACTTTCCTTTCCTACTCCCTCACACATCCCCATTCTCTACTACCTCATTTGTCTCCCACCCACCCTACTCTTCCTCTCCCTCATCACCAAACCCTCCCTACTCCCCCCCTCCCTCATCACGAAGCCCTCCTTGCTCCCCTTCTCCCTCATCACCAAATTCTCCCTACTCCTCCTCTTCCTCATCACCAAACTCTCCCTCCCTCTCTCCCTACTCCTCATCTCCCTCATCATCAAACCCTCCCCCTCTCTCCCTACTCCTCCTCTCCCTCGTCACCACATCATCATCATTTATGGCTGGTGCTCATTTCCTCTCTCCCGGCAGCTCCGTATATCCTGCGTCAGTGCTCATCACTTTCAAGATAAGCCAGAATTAATGATAACCCTGTCAGAGCAGACGTCGGCCATCTCCCTCTACTTCCATAATGTCCTCACCCGAACTCACTCTCTTTCACAAAAACCAACAGTGGTATGGCAAGAAAGAGAACAATAAGCTTTTGTACTAATACAGACAACTGGCCCACTAATACTGAAACTTGAGAGTAAATTTCTCCTGACAGGCACAGCTAAAAATCATAATACGTCCTGTGCAGCAATGCATACAACTGACTTTGCAGTGAAGCTTTAACTGCTTGTATTTTGATGATAAATATCAACTGTGTGGATGCATACTTAAAGGCAGCACATAATTCACAGATGCTTTTATGAATAATTTCAATAAACCCAGTTCAAGGAACGGACCCTTAATGCTGATAAACACAGTAGCTACACACAATCAGTAAATATATAGAGAGAAGCAATCTACGAATAATAATAAAAATGGTGAATATGCAATCACGAGCAAAAGTTTATATATTAAACCCTGCCAGCACTGTGTCCTTCCTTCAATATATTTCTCATTGTTCCCCGTGCGTCAAAAAGAATCCTACCTCATGCTGTTTTCACTGTATGCTTCATTTTTCCATAACAGAAATATTTCATGTAACATCTTCCATTTCGACAGCAGGGAGGGAAGTGTTTGCTAACTTTTGATGGTTACAGTACCAATATCAGCTGCCGCCACTTCTAGGATATAGGGGTCAGAGGCCAGGCTGTCGCAAAACATGTATGGGAAGATAACCAGTCTAAGCCACTGGTGGCATTACGTGACACAAGAATCTCCAGGCACTACTTGGAGAGTCGAAGCTAAGCACACAAGTTACAGGACCGTCACTGGATCTTCAAAACATTGGACTACAATCTCCATCGTGGAGGTCGCTCACTGCAGAAGACGAAAAATAGACAAGAAGAAACATATCTCACTATATTTGCATTTTGCTTGTATGAAACAGGTTATATGAGGATGACGTAGGAGAAGGAGGAAGCAGTCCAAACGAGGACGAAAAAACAGAATAGTTGACTAACTCTTATCGTTACACGACGAAAGCCATACAAGCGTGAAAATAATATCGCCCGTTTACTAGTCGATTTCTTTTTGTTCTACAAAGCATATTACACAAGATCGAATATAACATTACCTGTATTTTAGTTCTTTTTCTATATCTCACGAAGCACACCACTGGAAGACAGAAAAAAGGCTCGTTATAATATCTCTTAGGCTCGTTATAATCATACGAAGCAAATCATACGAGGAAAAAAGGGGGCCCTGTTTATTTGCACATCCAGCTTGTTCCATAAATAATATTAAATGGAACGGAAAAACAGGAGTCTCTTTTTCGTCCATCTGCCTTATTCCACGAAGATGAACCAAAATAACAAAAATGAAAACAAGACAAGTCTAATTTTCACATTTTCAAATATATCACAAAAGAACGAATATAAAAAGACCCGTATGTTAGTCCAGTCATCTTGTTCCATGACACAGACCACACACAAACGAGAAAAATATTATTTGTGTATTTGCTTCTTTTCTTCGTTCCTAATTTCACGACGCAAATCCTACAAGAACGGATGTAACAGGACTTCGTTTTGTTGTCATTTGTTCTTGTTTCATGAAGCAGACTATACACAGACGAAAATAATACTTGTTTACTTCGTCTTTATTTGCTGGCCAACAAAATAAGATATATGGGGATAAAAAATATATAGTCCTTACTTATTTGACAATTTTTTGGTCATAACTTCAGCCATTTCTCCGTTGCCCTGTCCACCCATCACCCTTTCTGTTGGTCTAACCATATATCTATGCGTCCATCATTCCATCCAATCGACAGTCCTCATTTCCACCCCATCTGTCTTGACTTTTTCACTTCTCTGGTTTTAGTTTTTCATTTGGCTTTCGATTTTTAATACACAGTCCAATTCGTTTTTCTTTCTTTAACTCTTTTCTTTTCCTTTGTTTTTGTTAGATCGGCATTCTTTCAGTTTCCTTCACTTTTATGTTCCTTTGTTTATTTTTTCAGCTGACGGCCTTTTTTCCTGTTATTGGTGTTTTTTTCTTCCGCACAAGGTCTTTTATTTGTTTAAAATCGGTTTTTCGTTAGCTACCACCAACTAACCTTATTCAGCATAAGGAAGGCATCTCTGACGAAACGGGTTAGAAACAAATATCAATTCCACCATCAGTAAGATGATATATTACTAGTTTCATTTTTTCATCACCTGACGATTATAGTCAGCTTAGGAGATACGCCTCGGATTAGAGGCGTAAGTGACTATATCAATGAACTCCTTCAGGATGACGTCATATTTCATTCTTGTTACTACTAGAGGTGATCTCTGTTTATGTATTTTTTGTGATTTAGAACTATATTTTTCCTTTTTTTTTCATTTGTCCGACTTCATTCTTAACCTCGGTGATCGTCTGTCCATCCGCCACACACCACTGTCCACCAGTGTAACAAGTACCGTACCACCGACCAGAAGGTCATGATTAGCTCACTGGGTCATGAGTAAACCTATATCTGCCTGGAAGTCCGAAAAACAATGAATGGAAGGTCATGCGGAAGAGATGGGGTCATGACCGAATCTTTAGTATAACTGCTTATTCTGAGTGGAATTTCATGAATATTAATTGGAGTCGTGTGCCGAGATAGTTAATTGGAAGGTCGAAGAGTTGTTGGAAAATACTGAATACCAGAGCTGATTTGGTCATAGATGCACCCAGAGCTGGTTAATATCATAATATACTCAAAAATTCACTGAAGGGTCATGAATATATGTACACTTAACATGATAATGGACAACTTATTTCACAACCATTAACACAGACGTAGTTTATTAACAGACCTTTTAACTGACTGGGAAACAGCCAAATTGAATGAAAGATTATGAACAATTGCTTGAACATAAAAACAATCAGCTTTGGCCCAAAAATCTTGAAATGGAAGGCGGAATAAGAAATGTTGGACGTCTGGAGGCCGTGAAAATACTAATACATGACCTGAAATTGTGGACAAAAGTATATGGCAATGCTGTGATTGAAATACGTCTACGAAGAACGAGATGTAGAGACATGAAAAGAGTCTATGAATGGAAATAGGAGAGACAGGGGAGGTCCTTATTAATACGTACAATATACAGATCTGAAAAAAATGTATAAGTGTGGATAATAGTACACTTGTTGGAAGACTGACATAAAACAAGAGCTAAGTGAACTAACATACCAATGGAATATGCTAAAGAAGATTGTGAGAAGGGAAACATCCTGATAATAACATTGCAGAGTCTGAGGACGTGTACGCGAGTGTGACAAATGAAGAAGAGGTTGATCAAGAAGTAATTGTAGAGAGGATGCTGAAGAGTCTTTAAGAGGGGTTGGGGTCGGGGGGCGGGAGATTTTCTGTAAATACTAAACATAGCGCTGGTCTGAAAAAGTATGAGTGTATTGGTCGTGCTGTGGGAGGAGGGGTTGTGACTGAGTAGGGACAGAAATGCCTGGGCATCCTTCTTGTCAAAGACATCCCTCACAGTGTAACGCCAAGCAGCACAAGAAAATACACTTGTTTTCGATTAGTTCGTTTCTCATTTTTCGTGGCACCACCGGACAAGCAGGGAACTGTGGGTGTCCTTACCTGAAAACAGAGACAAGAAAACGTTAAGACGGTAATCCTTATCCTGGAAACACAAAACTGTTTAAAGGGGGAAGGGGCTGAGGTGCGAAGGGTCGGTGAGGAATGTTAAGGTCCGTCGCGCGCGCGCGCACACACACACACACACACACGGACTGCAACTGGTCGGCGACACCTGATTTTTAAGAGGTGGTTGCCATCCAGACGGAGGCCGGTCGCCGCCCGCTCTGTGCGGTGGCCATCCGCACTCTGTGAAGGTGACGACTGGACTGCAGTGGCCGCTGTCCACAAGCCTCCTGTCCGGGGTGGTGGTTGAAGTCCAACCGCTGTCCAGCCAACGATTGGTCGAGCAACAGGTGGTGGGCTGGACCGAGACCAGCCGCTGGCCAACCCTCGGTTGGTGTCGGTCTAGTGGTCGCAGTCTAAACTGCGACAGGATGCACACCGGCAGCCACCTGTCAGTTTCTTGACCTGTGTGTACCTGGCCATGGTCGCAGTTCAGCCGCCCACTGGTCGGACGCTGGACAGACACTGGACGACCATCAGTAGCCGATCGGTGGCACGACCGCTCGGAGACCTCCGTGGTCGGGGACTGGATTCACGATTTTCAGGTTTGCGACAAGTCGTACCTGCAGTGTGACTGGGGCTTAAGTGAAGACTATCTAACCTATCAAAAAAAAAAAAAAAAATCCTACACAGTAATGTGTGTCTGTTAGGATTGTGTGTGTGTGTGTGTGTGTGTGTGTGTGTGTGTGTGTGTGTGTGTGTGTGTGTGTGTGTGTGTGTGTGTGTGTGTGTGTGTATTATTCCAGAATCGTGACCTTTCACCTATGATCTTCATATCTGAGCGTGATCTCCATTTGGTCTATCTCTACCAGCATACATTCTTTTTTAAGTCAAAACTTTCATTAGCTACAGTTCTAACAGACACACAGTATTTTCCTGCCTCATGTGAATCTATCCCCGTAAAAATTATTTTCCGTCGTTCATGCTGTCAGTTAAGCGATATAATTCTATAAAACCCAATAAAACCGTCAGTCTGATGTGCCGGCATATCTCGTGTGTGTCCACTTTCAATACATGCCATTTTTATTCCCCCCACACGTCAAACTTACTGCAGATAATGGTTGGATTAAATCATAAAGAATATATCTGGTACGAAAATCATAGCAGTTTCTGTGAATGTTTCCTGATGCAGTAATTCACCGAATCATCTCTTTCCAAATCAGTGTTAACTTCCTGTCATTCCTCATCGTTTTTGCTATATAATCTTGGTATAGTTCGTTCACACCAACATGGCCAAAATCTTCATCCTTTTGTAGCTTCTTTCACATAGGTTAGTTCAGTGGCAGAAAAATACAGTACTTCGGCTTTCATCCTTTTCATATCACTTCTTGTGAATAGCATTGTATTCTGTTGTTAAGCCACTGTTATAACTCAGCATTCAAGATGGAAGGAGGACAATATCAGGGCTAGGTAAACTGAATACTAAACGCTTCTACTATACCCAGTTTCAGGGCAGGCCAAACATCTGTTAGTGAATGGGTCATGGAGATTGTGTCTAACCCTTTTAGTAAGAAACATCTCATCAAAACTCAGTAATATCGTTTGGTGGTAGTAAGAAAAACAAGAACAAGTGGTCATGGACTCATGGTGACGTTGTGTGAGGGATGGGAACGTCTCGACAGTCCAAAAAAAGTAGCGGAAACTGCGCAAACTCGTAGCAAAAAATTCCTTCCTGTGTAACTTACATATTCATATCCTGCCATCAGTATCAGCTCATATCCCACCAGTTTCTATTGGCACTAAATGAATAAGATTAATCTTTTCATTATGACGAACATTCTTTTAGCTTATTCTCACTGCCACCAGACGATTTTACTGAGCTTTGAAGGGACCTCTCGTACTGACGGGGATAATGAAAGCTAAAGCTAACCCGACTAGTATCATTAATGCCTATAAACGAACTACTTTATTTGAAATAACAGGTAAGCCAGTTAACTGATCATTAATATATCACTTAAAATCGTTGAGGCAATTTGAAAAAAGTAAAGAAGACAGTTTTTTCCCTTGTCTAAAACCAACTTTACACAGGAAGAACAACTCATTAGTTCTTTCCCCTACACAAGATTTTGGTGATCTGGTATAGTGTGTGTGGAGATGAGATGGAAGCGGTGATTTGGTTTAGCTGAATTGTAAATACGGTATGGTGATACGACTGTGCTGACAGTGCTCCGTGACATGCGAGAATCTGCGCCGAGTGGAAGGTCGCCTCGATCAAAGGACCTCTCGACACTGTTACCCATACTCTACAAAGACCTCTTCTCCCATAACACAATCACCTTCCTTTATGATCTCTCCCTACCTCTACCTCGTCCATTTCGTTCTCGGTCTAGGCATTCTTCCTCATTTTCTAATTACTCCTCTATACACCCGCAATCATAACAAGTACTCATATTGCTCCTAATCACCAAAACATTTCAAGGAAGTTATCACCGTCAGCCACCACAACCTCCTCCACACTTCTCATGGACGCCGCACCTCCTCCCACTCCCATCTCGTTGCCAGTCTACGTCTGCTTCTCCTTCCAATCAGTCCTTCATACACCCCTCCCCCCCTAGGGAAGTGGATAATGTGGCGTGTGTGTCTGTGGTCACTGGCAATACCAGACACAGTCAATTAATAGCTGTATATATCGTGCTTCTCACCCACCCTATCTCTTGACATGCAGGAAATTAACCTGACGAATTTAATCTAGCTATTTGCTTATCTATTTATTGCCTGGCGCCGCATTCTGTCTGGGGTGACGTCGATAAAATAACTTCGGCAAAAAGACCTTGTAACTGACAGATCATTCACAAGCCATACCTCTGTCAGTCTGTTCCTGTTTATCTATCTATCTGTTCATCAACCTACCTACCTATTTATCTCTCTATCAAAGTATCTCTTCCTTGCCGCGTCGGGAGCAGAACTATAGATCATCTATGTATCTCAAACTAACCGTAAGCAGGTGTGCGGAGCCGAAATCCTATGCATAAATCTAGTACCATGATACCAACCACGTCCAGTACAATTAATTACTCTGCCTGACCCTACTAATGCTCTTTATTTGCCCACTAATAGGATTCCCATAAAAGCGTACCTGAATACCTTTAAAGCACTGCTGTGTGCTCTCTCTCTCTCTCTCTCTCTCTCTCTCTCTCTTCCCATTTTTCTCCTCTTTCTTACTCCCTTCTTTCTCTTCTCAGTGTTCGCTGTTCCTCCCCTTACTTCCACATTTTCTCCCCTCTCTCTTCCTCCTCTTTCTTTCCCCAGTTTTATCCCCTCTCCCGCCCTCTCTGTGTTCCGCTTCCTTTCCTCTACCTTCACATTCTATTTTTCTTTTCTCATTCCTCTATACTCTTTCTTTCTCTGTTTCCCCTCCTTCTCTCCTCGAGTTTCTCCTGTCACTCACTTCTCTTCCTATCATCTCGCCCAACATTTTTTTTACCCTCTTTCACCTCACCTCCCAGGGAGTCTGTTCCATGCTGTCTTTGTCTCCGCTGCTTTGACTCTTCTCCCAGTCGTTAACCCTTTCTTGTTTCTTCAGACCCCTGCCCCCCCATCACAAAAGGTCATCATCTGTTCCCTAGGTTACAGATCTCCGTAAATTTACTGCATTCTGGTATCTACATGTGTCTGTTTGTATAGTACCCAAGTGCCTTTAGTTTTCACTTGTTCCCATAGTTTAGGGAACATTATGTTTCATTCTATCTGATCTCTATGAATGCATATCTACCAGTGTTTCATTCTCTATGGTCCCTACATGTCCCCTTATTTAAAAACCTCACAAGTTTCGTATTCTCTGGTTCCGACATGTTCCCATACATACAGAAACTGTCAAATCTCATTCTTTCTGGTCCTCATGCGTTTCCATATTTGAAAGCAATCACAAGTTTCATAATTTTCTGGTTTATGTCCCCATCCGTTACACATCCCAACAGATTTAGCTTTTCCATTTCCTTACATGGGCAAACAAATCTTATTACTTCGGCTATCTTATCACCACACTTTGGAAACGCCCACAAGTTCATTCCGTCTTGTCCACAACTTTCCCTAATAATAGCACAACAACATAATTCTTTACTGCGTCATTATTGCTAACGCCGTGCTCCTTGCCACTCATTTCACGTCTCACTGAGTTTTCGTAACAAACTTGTATTTCTTGCTTCAACAGTCTGTGAATTTTTCGCTTTTTGTTTGTCAACCAATTATTTCCTCCCCACCACCACTTTTATTCTACTGTCTTCTTCATTTCCTGCATCTCGTGACCACCATCATTATCAACCATCACATTCTCACTCTCTGTCTCCCTCCTCAATCTGTGGCCTTGACTCCATCACTAGGATGATGCCTTTGTTTTAAATTTACTCGCTACTGCCAGACGATGTGACTCAGGTTGGGAAGAACCTCTGTAAATTGCAGGGAATGAAAACCACCTCCGTTAACTCTTCAACGCCCTCACTCTCCAACCCAATACACATTTGTCTTTATTTTTTTTATCTCAGTTTGTACTTACCATTCAATTCGCGCTTCACAATTTCTTAATTTCTCACACATTAGTTTCGTCAACCGCCTCTACTCGCCAGTATTTATTTAATGGTCGCCTCCTCTTCCTGCATCTTGTGTCTACCATTTATATCCATTTCGACATCGTCATTCTATAATCCAATAAAAAAAATATTTTCCCTAAATCTTACTATTTTCTTTTTTAGGTGACAAGTAGGTTTCAGATGGTAGGGATAAAACTGATTAACTGTGACTGTCTCTAACCCGCTCAGCCCAAGGACATCTTTTTTCAAATAGCATTAAATTATCTATGTTGAACTAAAATAAAATGACCAAGGCGTCCTCAGACCCAATGTACTACCTGTAATCATCTCTTAGTGTGACTGTTCCTGACATCTTCATCCCGATTATGTCTTATCCTCAGCTGCATTAGACTCTCTGGGGTTAGCCTTTATAAAATACAAAGGACGGTCTTAAGCTGAAGGGATTATGCCTCCCTTCGTACTGACATTTAAAAAAATGTGTACTTGAGATACAGTTCTGTTCAGTACTGCAGACGTGGTCTTTGATCCATAACCTTCATATCAAATATGACCTAGATATGGTCAATACCTAACAACTTTTAAAAAGTTACGCTTCTAGGATACACCTCTAAAAAGTTGAAGCTAGAAGAGACGGGCAGAGAGAGGCACAGACAGACGCATCCAAAAAGACGGGAGGACAAATGAACAGACGCGAGATACATAAAAAGACGCGACAACGACTGGCAGAGATATAAACAGGCAGGCGCGACCAAAAAGACGGGCGGACAAATGAACAGGCAGACGAGGTCAAAGGGATCACGTACACAACACAGAAAGAAGAAAACCTGTATCAGGCGAGTAACGAAATGGGAGTAAATAAAGGAACCACGGAGAACACAAGAAAGCGGGCAACGGGGATGCAGAAGGGAGAGTAGTAAGGCAGTGCTGGGGAAGGATAGAGTGTAATGAACGGAGGGGAAGGGGAGGGATAAACGTGAGTGCGAGAAAAGAGGGAGTGTGAGTGAGGAAGTATAATGAGTGAGGAAGTATAATGAAAGGCGGCAAAGGAAAGGGTGGAGAAGGTGTGTGTGTGTGGGGGGGGGGGTGCTTCTGATGGAAGGCGGGGGTTGGAGTATGGGAGTGTGATGGACGGAGGAGGGAGTAGTTGGGAAGTGTGATGGAGAGGTGGGGGAGAGAGATGAAGTGTAAAACAGGGAGAGGAAGGAAGTGGAAGTGCGATGGAGTGAGGCGGGAGTATGACGGATGGAAGGGAGAATGTATGCGGTATGCGGGAGGGAAGGAGAAACAGGGAGTGTAAGGAGCGAAAGGGAGGGAGTATGTAGGCGATAACGTGTGATGGTAAGAGCGGAGGAAGGAGGGGAAGGATTAAAAAGGGAGGGAAGGAAAGGGAGAGTTGGAGTGTGAGGGAGGGAGGGAGGGGAGGACAGAATATGATTTCGGGAATGGGAGGACGAGGGGAAAGTGCGAGGGAAGAAATGTAAGGGAGGCAGGAGGAGATAGAATCTTGGAGGAAAGGGAGGGAAGCGATGGGAGAAGTGAGAAAGAGGGAGAGTCTGGGGGTGTGAGAAAGGAGGGAGAGGAAGTAAGGGTTGGGGGTTGGGAGCAAAGCAGGCGGAGTACACAGGAGTATATTGGAAAAGCATACAATTAGAAGATATTGGCCTGTAACGATATTATCCACTCAGGCAGTGATTACGCTAAATTACATGTGTGAACCAACCACACCAAACACAATATTCTCTCTCTCTCTCTCTGACACACACACTCACACACACACACACACACACACACACACACACACACACACACACACACACACACACACACACACACACATACACACATTGTGTCCCCATCCACCTTCTCCCTTCAATAAACATAGTAATGAGTGTATTTGTCCTGCCCATTCCTAGGGTATTTCGTGGATAATTTTTTGTTCTTATATAGCTTTGTCATGTTTCTCGATCCCTTCCAGTCTAATGAAAAAACGGAAAGTCTAATAATATGAAGGATGATAGTTTTATGATGATCATGATCATGACCATGGTGGTGGTGGTAGTGGTGATTAGGATAAAATTTATCTCACTAGTAAAAAACTACTGTTTCAAGTTAAGTTTCATAAGCATTTATTAAGAAACAGTATGAAGATCTGTAAAGGAGCACGAGGGATGGGGAGAAGTGAAATGGGTGAGGGGTGGACACGCTATGATGGAGAGAGGGAGTGAAAAGGGGGAGATGTGTTGATGACAGAAGGGAGGACGGCGTGGATATTGTATACTGGGGAGAGGGGGTAGCGGTGGAAGAGAGGTAGGATGTATTGTGATGGAGAGAGAGAGAGGGAGAGAGGGGGGGGAAGGTATTTTGGAGAGAGGAGGCGAGAGGGAGGTGTTCTGATGGAGAGAGGGAGAGTGGAGAGATGATGTTCTAAAAAGAAGAAATTGAATACATTATTTTGGAGATAGGAAAGGAAAAGGGTGACGACTGTGTTGTGATGGAGAAAGGGAGGTGGTGTCAATGTTATGCTGGGAAATTGGATAGGGATGGATGTGGAGAGGCAGCACTAAAACCAGACAACATTGAGAACAAAGTTGATATAATTATAATAACCCATTACAAATGAACTACTGTACCTCCCCTACGAGCACAAGTAAGGAATGTTGCTTCCCTTGCATTATTTTACAGATACTTTTATGGCAAATGCTTAGACGAAGCTGCATCCATTGCACCACCTCTTCATGCCTTCTCCCGCGCTACACGGGCATCTGGTAGCGCTCATGACTGGACTGTCACACTGCCATATCTCAGAACTTTTGCTGTCAGAATTCTTTCATTCCCCGAAATGCATCTCTTTGGAACTCGCTTCCCCGGAGTGGTTTCCCTTAAACCTACGGCTGATGATCAAGTCCAACTTTTACAGATTTCTTACGAATGGAGGACACCTGTCCTTTTTTCTTTAAAATATCTCTCGTGGGTGAGAACATATTCATCAGCTAAAACTGCAGCATCAGACAAATTATCTATTCTTTTCTCATCAAGATATAGGCTTACATCTTTATTAATACACCTTTTGAAGTCCTCCAGCAAAATCATCTGCTTAAATTTATCAAAATCAGAATTTACATTCTTAGAATTTAACCACTGCTCTAACAGATCTTCTTTGATTTTTGCATACTCAACATGGGATTGCTTATCTTGCTTATAAGTTGTCCTAAATTTTACTCTATAGGCTTCAGGAACAAGCTCATAGGCCTTAAGAATCAAGCTCTTAACTACATCATAATTATCTGATTGATCCTGAGGCAAAGATGCATAAGTTACTTGAGCTTTACCAGTAAGAACACTCTCAAGGAGTACTGGCCAATACTTTTGGGGCCAATTAAAACCTGTAGCTACCCTCTCAAACAACTGAAAATACTTTCTTAAATCAGATTCATTAAAAGGAGGGACAAGTTTAACATTTTTAGCCACATCAAAATCATCAGAGCTAGATGATCCAGTTCCACCTTGTTTCATGCGATACTCATGGTCTGCCTGAATCCTAGCAAGTTCAATTTGTGCCTCAGCCTGTGCCTGTGCCTCCTGAATATGAGCCTGAGACTCAGCCTCCTTAACACGTGCCTGAAACTCAGCCTCCTTAGCACGAGCCTCCTGCAGGGTTAGCTGAAACTTAGCTATTTCAATTTGTGTTTGCTCATCTGGAGGAGTTACATTAAACAAGCTTTTATTAATCATGCCAACAATTTGATCTTTAGAATGATGAGAGAGAACAGCAATTCCCAATTGTTGAGCAACAAGCTTAAGTTCATTCTTTGTTCTGTTTTCTACATCACACACTGTTTGCACATTTGACAAAAAATCTTTGGCTTCATCAAGAGTAGTAATAGTAGACATCATGAATAATTCACAGTCACAAAATATCAAGCAATATCCTTATGATAATATCCTGAATATTCTGGCGAGGTCGCCAAATTAATGTTACGGAACAGAGAGAGATAATGAACACTTCAAGTGAGAATACTAAAATCACTACTGTCCCGCAAAGTTCCAGGTTCAAAACAAATGACTTAGGTAAAATTACAAGTTAAAGTTTAATGCTCAAACTAACAACTAAACATTCAGGACTCATAAGGATAATGTAATGGCAAAACAGGTTACATATATGGTTAACTGCAATAGCCTATATTAACATGAAATTAGCAAGAGCAAATTTATCTAAGACAGCCCTGATAAAATGAGAAAACCGGATAATGCTCAGTTAAAGCAAGATATAATATTATTACAGATACAAAATATTACGAATACTGGCTGACAGCATGGAACCAATATGAATCATAAAAACTTTACCAGGCTTATGAATTAACGCCTTAGGCTATACAGTAAAAGAAAAATGGTAATAACACTTATACTCAAATTATACAGCAGCTAGATGGCTGGAGACTTCCTGAGCACTCACAAAAATAATATACTGTACAGGGGAGGAGAGAGATGTGAACAGAATGAGGAGTAGATCTAAGTGGCAACTAATGCAGAGACTGAGCTCATTATACAGGGGGCCGACAGAGCTTGATTCAACTTGTGAGAAGGATGCACAAAAGAAGGCATAGGGGACGAAGAGTTGACGGTCCTGCCCTGAACAACAGAAAGAACGACTTACTCTACTATAAAGGGCAGAAGGGGGGAGTGAGGTAGAACATGCAAGCCTGGTCACTATGGAAGCCACGTGGCGAATCGTGAACAAACATGCAGCATATTGTACATTAGGATCATACAAAGGATGATGCAATCATGAACAAAACTGTATCATAAGTTAGAATTATACAAGGGATGATGAAATCATAGGCTATGTAACAATATATATATATATATATATATATATATATATATATATATATATATATATATATACAAAGAAAAATCAAATAAATAAATAATCAAATAAACAAATAGGAATAACTGATTTCTCTATTTTTTTTTATTAAAGATAAAAAAATCACCAACCCTGGTTCTAAGAAGTATTTATATTGCGGATATTAGCCTTTTGCTGACGGTAAAAATTTTAATTGTTTTATTCATACTGCCAAGATGACATTATTCAATTTACGAAAAGTTTTGCGTATAGGCTATAATGGGATATAAAAAATGTCCGTTAATATCCTTCCAGTACAATGGTGTCTTGCTTAGGTTATTCCTGCCGACGCTTCAGTATTTCATTTACCTGCTTCCAGACTATTTACCTCACCTCAGGAAGGACGTTATTGAACAAAATATGCACAGAGGAGAACACACATCAACAGGCTTATTAGTGCTTTCAAGGTTGTTTGTTACAGAGATGGCATTGATTATGAATTTTATTCTGTAAGTCTCAGGACAGCAAAGTAATAAGATTCTCAGCACCCACAATAAGAAAAAGATAGTAGAGGAATAAAGCTTTACACACCCACCAACCTCCCCACCAGAGTCTCGCTGGAATGAGTGGGAAGGAGTTACTTTGATAACAGAAAAAAATAATAATAATTTACACTTCACAGGATAAAATTTTTGGAATATAAATTCGATTCTGTCTTAATCTGCAAGAAAGAAAAACATTTACTGCATAACAGTGTTGTGCCTTTGTTGTATTATTAGAACTGTAACACAGTTTACTTCACGGCAAGGGACTCTGTTGCATCGCTATATATCTATATATTTTTATAAGTAATAGAACGGAGGAAGGAAAAACAAATGATAAAAAAAATAAATAATCCACACACCAGATTACTGGTGTCCTCTGTTCATATAATATCTGTAACAGTTAGACTGAAACAGCTGTGGGTTGAAATTTGGAGGGAAACAACTCTGGGGAAGCGAGATCCAGAGACATGAAGTTCGGGTAATGAAAGAATTCTGATAGGCAGAAGTTCTGCAATATGGCTGAGTGACATTCCACTCATGAGCCCTACCAGATGCCCGAGTAGCACGAGGGAAAGCATGGAGAGGTGGCACCACGGACGCAACTTGGTCTGAGCATTTGCCAAAAAAATATCTGTAAAATAATGCAAGGCAGGCAACATTCCTTCTTACTTGCAGGGGAGGTTAATGCAACCTCTCCACATCCTTACCACAAGGCTGGGCAATATTCAAGCTGAGAGCGCACATAACTCTTATAAATTATAGATAACTGTTCATCAGCAATGAAGTTACGGACTCTGTACAATAATCCAAGTTTCTTTGAGGCGGTTTTAGCAAGAGATCTGACATGTGAGGTCCAGCTGAGGGCATTGTTAAGTGAGACGCCAAGAATTCCAATACTTTTGGAGATGGGAACATTAGTAGCACTGAAGGTAATGTACGAATCTGGCAATATCTGTCTATTAGTAAATTGTATATATTTAGTTTGACTAGCATTAAAAGAGACAAGGTTGTTTTGTCCCCATTCACTGATCGTAGATAGGTCTTGATTTATGGAGATGGCTGTACTGAGGTGAGAGGTAGAGATATTAGATTTTGTAAATGGGTGTCTGCGTGTGAATGAACTATGTAGTGTTGAGTCATCTGCGTATGAGTGGATGGGATTGTGGGTGACAGATGAGAGATCATTAATATGAACCAGGAATAGGGTTGGCGCCAGAACTGATCCCTGCGGCACATTGGCGTTAATTGAGCGGAAATTGGAATATACATCATCTACTTCTACTCTTATTTTCCTGTCACTAAGATAGGAAGAAATCAAAGGAACAAAAGACGTTAGTTCATAGCAAGGGAGTTTGGACAGCAGGGAACGGTGCCATACTCTGTCAAATGCTTCAGAAATATCAAGAGCTACTGCATATGTTTCTCCACGAAGATCAATTGATTGATGGATGGAATGAGTTAGGAGATTGAGTATGTCAATGGTGGATCTTTCGTAGCGAAAACCATAGTGTCAATCACTAATTATGTTGTTGGATTCAAGATGTTTAACAATGTGCTTATTAATTAAAGTTTCAATAACTTTACCAAGAGAAGATGTGACAGCTATTGGTCTGTAATCAGAGGGGTCAGACGAACTTCCTTTCCTCGGAATTGGGTGGATATTGGCTTCTTTCCATGAATTTGGGAATAAAGAAGTACGTATGCATAGTCTGAATAATTTAGCTAGAACAGAGGCAAGTTCAGGGGAACAGTTTTTCAAAACAAATGGCGGAATCCATCTGGGCCTGGAGCTTTGTTGGTAGGTAAATTGTCTAGGATGGATTTTACGTATCTTGTCTGTATTTTAAGTGGAACAATTTCGGGAGAGTCAAGTTCTAGTACTGGGATATTCTGGGTGGTATCGTCTATGGTAGAGTTTCTGGCAAACGTCTATTCCATCTATTGCCAGACGCCTCAATCCCGTTTGGGGTGGCCACAAACAAATCGCCTCCACGTCGTCCTGTCCCCCGCCATTTCACTGCCCTGCTCCCAACTCACACCCCCCTCTCTCATATACTTCTCCACCCCATCCCTCCATCTCATCCTCGGCCTCCCCCTCCCTCTTCCCCCCTCCACCTCACTCACATACACTCTCTTCGTCAGTCTTTCACCCTCCATCCTCTCCACATGGCCAAACCACCTCAGTGTGTTCCTCATAACACTTCCTATCACATCCACATCCACACCACAACGCTCCTTTATATCCACATTCGTCAGGCTGTCTCTCCATGTGACTCCACAGGCTCCTCTTAAATAACTCATTTCCACTGCTCTCACTCTTGACTTGTGTCCTTCCAACAACGTCCAAGCTTCACTTTCATACGTTAGAGTTGGTATCACAATACTGTCATGTAGTAACTTTCTCATTTTCATGCTCACTTCTCTGTTTCTTATCACTGCTTTCAAGGAACCAGCAACCTTTCTTCCCTGATGTACCCTTTCAAGCACTTCACCCTCCAAACCTCCATCCTTACTCATCACACTACTCAAGTACTTAAACGTACTCACATTTCCAATTCCTCACCATCCAACCTCGCTGTACATTTACTGACTTCACCTCTCTCAAAGACCATTACTTTACTCTTCCCTACATTCACCTATAGATTCAGTTTCTTACACACTCTCCTAAACTCATCCACCAAACCTTGCAGCTTCCCTTCGTCTTCACTCAACAACACAGTATCATCTGCAAACAACAGTACAGGGAGTTTCCAAACACTATCCTCTCTCACCAGGGCCACTCCAACATCCACTACCCTACCTTGTACCTCTTTTATTACCCCATTCATGACAGATTGAACATCTCAATCTCCAAAGAGAAAAATTCACTTAGTTCACCATCCACACGCACTGCAGCCTTAGCACCAATGTACTGGCAAAAATATCCGCTTTCCCACGCGGGTCATTTGTAATGTTGCCTTCTGAAGATTTTGGTGGGGGAATGGAAGATGACAACATGACGGAAGGAAAGAAAAAAAAAAACTTGCTGCTTCATTTGACCGGAAAACATTTCCAGTTTCAATCAGCCTGTCCATTGTTAAATGCAGTATGTATCAATTGCCATATCATTACCTCCTGAAAATTTTAGGCTTGAATCAAATTGCCCCGAAGTGTGCACTCCGATAAACCAAACACTTTTGGCTTTCTAAAAGTTCTACGCTTGGCTTATTTCTCAGTAA
The DNA here is from genome assembly GCF_032717465.1 of Coenobita brevimanus. NCBI lineage: Eukaryota > Metazoa > Arthropoda > Malacostraca > Decapoda > Coenobitidae > Coenobita > Coenobita brevimanus. The sequence goes on along the minus strand of NC_137024.1, from coordinate 14,945,397 downwards.
CCCTTCGCTGTTCTCTCTCCATTTTTTTTTTTTTTTTCATATTCATTTCTGATCGCACTGGTCAAAGTGTCAGCGTACCGGGAAAATATTGTAAGAGGCAGGCATAATATTTCTTGACTTAATGAATAGAGGACCAGTGTGGGAGGATGGCGAGAGGACAGATTGCAGTAGGAAAGTAATCAGGGAGGTAGAGCTTGTGGAAGGGTCACAATGAGTGAGGGAGGCACTGTGAACACGAGGGATGCCGGGCCTGACCGTTTCTGCATTACCCACCACCAACAAAAGCCACAAGTTTTCTTTCTTGAACCGTCCCAGGCTACAGCCCAGACAGTGTATTTAACAGTACTCAACGCAAGTAATAAAAGTAATTGCTTTTAGGCCTTTTAGCACCATAGTGTTTCTTATTTATTTCTTCTACCTTCCAACGATCTTATGCAGATTATGAAAATCCTCTCGTATTGAGGTGGACTAATAAATGGTTCACGACCTACAAATGGAATACTGCGACTAATAATTTTAACCATTTCAGGGCAAACTGCTCCCTTAAGCTCATCACCGGCTCGTGGTGACAAATATTAAAGTATACTGCTCGTTATGACACAGCACCTAAATCAACAACATATCAAGTTGTTTCGCTTCTAAAAAACAAAAAATAATAAATGATACATACTTTCCACAGTTACATGGTCTGTATAAATGACAAGATAATAACAAGCTTGCATTTGAAGAAAGAAAAGCATGTAAGGAATATGTGCAGCCTCCTTAACTGATATAAATACAACCATTGATCTAACAGTGCTTTACACAATCCTTTATCGCATCACACATCACAACTCTTCCCTGTGCAGGTAATCACTAGGACCTATTCTTTTCAAAATCCGCCTCTCCCTTAAAGGGATACGAAGTTACCATAATCATTTTCAGTGTTATATATATAACTTGCATAAATGAGTGTGCAGAAAACGAAGCCGGAGTATAGTGTATATGATTCCCGACCTTTAACCTCGCTCTGGATCGTACAATAGGCCTACTTATATCACGTACTTTACTTCATTTTCCTTGTACTTATTTCATTCTGTTTATTCTGCCCTTCTTCCATTCCTCAGTACAGAGACTAATTAAATACGGACCGCTGTCCCACCGGATACCATGAAGGGACGGAGAATATTGAGGCAGGGGAGAAGTGCTTTTAACTCCACCACTACGAGGACTTCCTTTATATCTTATTCGCGTCATTTCCAAACGATTTTATTCAACTTGGGAGACAAACCTTGAAGTGAAAGGTTCAAGAAGGCTGTATCAAATCCTCCAGTTCTCAAGGTATTTTCCAAGCAGAAAAAATTAGCCTTTGATCGCAAGAATATGCGAAAAAAAAGTAGAAATGTCATCATATTCGAAGGATGAAGCTCAGGCACAGAGACAGTATTTTAAAATGCCTGGTAGCCCGGTGTATAAACCAGTCCCCTCTCCTGCACAGAAAATGACGCTCAGTGATTGCACAGCTCCAACAAAGACTGGGGAAAAGAAAATTAAACTGCGACGAGAAAAGGCGCGCCAAGACTAGAATACGAACAAAATTAAACAAGGGGTGAGATATTTGGCTATGTATGTGAAGAAGAAGAATTATGGGTAAGGGAGTAATCTTATTTAGAATTCTTGCTATGATTAGTTTAAAAAAAAAGAAGAAGGATCAATCAAAGTGCAACACCCCCGCTCTCCAATTAGTCTCAGGGCTGAACATTTGACTCTGCCCTGCGTCATTCAGCCGATTTGGCGGAAGTCAAAGGTGGAGCAGCAAAAATAGGTGAAGGTAATGGGTTAATATGGTGGTGGGTGGTTGAGCCGGGCACAACATGAAGGGTTGTATTTGGGTCGTTGTTGGCAGTGGAAAGGCTTTAGTCACAGGTCTCTCTTGGAAGATCGTTCTCGACGTGTAGCGGAAGGGTATTTACATAGAAAGAAGTGGGTATGTTGGATTGGGATGGTTGTGGGTGGTGGTGCAGGGCGAGGGTTAGACGTCCTGTGAAGATGAACATTATATGTCTGCCAGTATGCTCTGGTAACAGCTTGGTCCAAAACTTTCTCCAAGCAAAGCAAAAGAGAAAAACAACAACAACAACAACCTACCACTTCCATATATCTGGTACTTCACAACTCAGGTAAAAATGATCATGTTCGTGAAACGGTAAGGGTGTTACTGTATTATTCATGGAGTGAGACTTGGAGCCACACGTAGAGCGCGTCCAACCCTCCTTTAAGGAAGTCCCTTATTCCTTAGTGTGCCAATACCTGCCTAACAAACATGTGTCACCCCAGAACGTTAACACTTCCTGCCATGCAATGGACCCTGCCGTCCATGCTCTCTCTCTCTCTCTCTCTGCATATATATATATATATATATATATATATATATATATATATATATATATATATATATATATATATATATATATATATATATATATTGTTTCCTGTACACCAGGAAACCATTTACTACGCTGGGTGGTAACCATATAACCAAATTTTGGCACCTGGTGGTTTAGTGGGTAATTATTGTGCTCCAGTCGGATTGAGCCGGTGAAGGTTTATATCCAAGGGATGGTTGGGGTTGATTGCTCAGTAACGCTACTCAGGGATGAGTGAGGCTGGTCACTCTCATCTTAAATGTCGAGACCAACTGCCTAGCCCCGGGCTCCTACGCTCCTCTTTGGGCAATGTAGGATTGGATGATGGATGGATGGATGGATGGATGGATTTATTTATTTATTACACCATGGAAAAAAAAAAACTGCTTAAACTCAACCGCAATTTACCTTAAAAATCAGTCAGAAATTTGGGTTATAAAAAAATATATAATTCCTTTTGTCGAAAGACAGCACCGTCATCATATCAAGTGGGTGGAAAGGGTAACAACAGGACTGGAAAAAAGGAAAAAAAATCATCAGTGTGCTCAGTGGTCCAAACATCCATTCACGCGTCACGCAAGCCTTGGAAGTTCTCCCCTTCATCTCACAGACTAAGCGATCCACACATAATTGAACTTCATACTGCCTGTGGACAACGACGACTTCATCGACTGCAAATAAGAAAACCCTTGTTATGTGCACCCCCATAAATGTCTTCCCTTCATGTAACTCCTTGCTTTCCTTCAATGTGGTGTCCTCTCTGGCCTTTCTCTGGCTTCCCTCTTACCTCCCCGTACCCAACTCCTGGCTTCTCCTTTCTCCTCTTGCCTCCCACCTCTGCCTATCTTGTCTTCCCGCTTCCCTCCTCCTGTCTCCACCCCTTATCTTGTCTCGCATGCTTCCTCCTCAACTCATCCTACTTTCTCCTTTCCCCTTGCCTTCTCCCTAACCCTGCCTCTACCTAATCCCTTCTGGCACCTTTTCTTCCTTTCCCTCCTCATGTTTTTCACTAGTACATCCCTTTCCCTTCCACTTTATCCCTCCATCCTCCTCTTCCCTTTCTCCCTATCTCTCCGTTACCCACCCCCCCATCTCCCTACTGCCTAACTTTCTCGCCTGTCATTAGCTAGCCACTGCCCCTAAATCTTCCCAACTCCCGCTACCTTGATACCGTTCATCGTGCGAGAGAGTTTTCTGCAATCTCTGTCTGTCTGTCTGTCTCTGTCTCTGTCTCTGTCTCTGTCTGTCTGTCTCTCTCTCTCTCTCAGCTATTTTATCTAGCTACCACCACATAAATTTTTAGATACAACAATATAGGGCTAAATCTCAAGTACTTCCTTTACAACTGTTATGTCTTGCTTTATTTTCATTTTTGCAACCACCAACAGACTTACTTCAGCTTCGGAAGAAATCTCGGATTTCAGGGGTTTATTTATCCTTAACTGAGGATCGTGAGTTTAACATTTTCAATAAGATGGTTCTTTGTATTATATTCTCACTACCCTTCAGACCGTTCTCTTTACTGGCGTGAGACAGAGCCCTCACAATGAAGATATTACTTTCCCCTCATTATCTTTTCCTCTCTCTCCTTGACGACCATGCACCCTCCACGTTACTCTAAATAACTATCCTCCTCTTCTTCAAACAACACTTTCTTTCACTCTTTTACAACTTTCCCTCCTCCTCTTCGCCACCTCCAGCTCTCCATCATACTGGCCATATCGTTCACCTTCTCCCCTTACCCCCAGTTTAATCGTTTTTTTCCCCAGCCCTTCGCGCCATCTAATAATTAATCAAGCGGTTCCCCCTACCTTTTCTTTTCCTAAACACTTCAATTTCGATTAACCACTACTTACATTGTCTCCCCTTCATCCCAGCCAAAACCCCTCCTGGGAAAGTAATCATAAAACTCACTGGAATTTTCCTACATCATCAGAATCACGTTTAGCTGTGAGGAAATTGCTGGAGAAAATTCATAAAATCTCTCAAATAATCTATTAAGTAGGATGGAAGTAATTATGTTATGTCACTTATGGAGCAAGTTTTCAATAGAATATGTTCCTTCGCTTATGGCGCAAGTTTCATTAGAATGTTATGTTGCTTACGGGTAGTTTGATGAAAAGAGTGCGACGACGAATCTCCCCTCACGGTATAAAGGCCGTGACCTATTGGTAATAATACCATCCTCAGCACCTGCTCACTTCGCTCTGAAGCTTGATTACATAAATAAGTTAACTGACATACGATATGCTGTACAGAAAAGTGCCATAAAAGTCGTCAGCATGTGTTATTAAATCAGCACAATCGAGAGTAACGAAAAAATGCTGACCAAAATTTTTCAAAAATATTACGTCTGCCCTAAATACACCTAGAACGTAGACTACATAAAGCGTTACAATTATTCTTACAGCTTTGTAGTAACAGTTACACCATGAGAAGAACGCAACAAACCTGGAAAAAAAGAAAAGAAATTCATTTACTAACAAAATATTATTTCTCCTGGCAAATTAAAAAAAAAAAATAACTACACATTACTGATAACTAAAATAATACTGTAATATTCGGTAGGTGACGACTGGGAACCACCTACCCTGGGAGGCACAGTACAAACATGGGAAAGGACTGTGGCCATAAGGTCGGGTATGGCAGGGATCTCTGACAGACAGTAAATCCGCAGCACCAACACTGCACACATACACCTTCTACCTGTACTACTTTATTCCACCTTCCACGTAATGCAGGCACTGTGGAAGAGTCACTCGGTATAGTGTTGGGTCTGGCTGGTTACCAACCCACGCAGTCAAAACAGCATTTAGTCTAAAAACAGCAAAAAGAGGCTTTGCATTGGGACTGGCTATGATTGCCACTCCTCACAGCATGCATCCTCAGGCAACAGATAGATAATATGTTAATTACATAGTCTATTAAAGTCCAGTTCTACATTTAATACCTTTAAATGCAGTATGTCGAAATTCCATCAACATTAGACCTTGAATGTACTTTCTTATCTTTTACTGTGTGCAAGACAACAATGTATATATATAACTTTGTAGCTTTGCAATTTTACTTTCAGGTAAGAATAGTTTCTCCATAGAATAAAGGTATTATCACTATTATTATTATTATTATTATTATTATTATTATTATTAAAGATTCCGACAGATAACTCGCCAAAACATTCAACACCCTCGCCTTACTCCAGGACAAATCCAAGTACCATCCCAGCACTTTTTCCCATCTATGGAGGGGGGAGGAAAATAAAGAACTTAAATAAAAAGAAACAAACCAAGCAAGAAAAAAAAAGAAGAATAAAATTAAAACAAAACCGTTAGCACTCTCAAGGGAATGCAAGATGGTCTCCACACAGCTACATACACGGACATGCTTCTGTACAAGTGGCCAAGATGATTAATGAATACACAATAACATTAGACTTCAATATTTGCTTGATTATACAGCTTGATGTTTGAACAACTCTAGTATTCTTTTCCAGGCACCGAGAAACGTCTTTATTCAGCTGAGAGAGACGCACAAAAGCCTGAGTGTTATTACTGCCATCAATAATCACATTCATCGTCGAAAAAATTTTGGTATTCAGTTTCATCTAAAACGAGACGATTTATTCGGTGACAGTGTTAAGTTACCAGTGGCATCCAAACTGCCTGAACAGAGACAACTGCTTGCCAAGTTAACGCATTAGCCATGATGGATGTTTTGCTGGCCATGGGTCACGTGCTGCTGCCCCTCTGAATGTGGAGATGGCCATCTGCTAAAGTAGCCTTAACACTTTCACTTTGAGCAATGAAATGTCGTAATACTGACATTGGTAGTGAGTGATTATACCTCCGTCATGATGATAACAGTCATAGTAGTAGTGATGATGGAATTGTGGCGTAGTTATGGTAGGACTGGTGACATCAGTGGTAGCACTGACTATCTGTCACAGTGATGATGCTATATCTGTCAAAACCTGTAAGCCTATCACCACCGTGTACATCCTGTAGCCTACTGAATGGACGAAAATAATGCTAAACTTATGAAACTTCTCTTTAAATAATGATGTCTTGCTGTCTCCAGATGATGATGTTATAATTAAGGAAGACTGCATACTGGGAGAGTTTGATATATATATATATATATATATATATATATATATATATATATATATATATATATATATATAGATAGATAGAGAGATAGATAGATAGATAGATAGATAGATAGCCAGACAAAGAGAGACAGACAGACAGATATACAGTATATATATATATATATATATATATATATATATATATATATATATATATATATATATATATATATATATATTGTTACGGAACAGAGAAAGATAATGTACACTTTAAGTGAGAATACGAAGAGTCACTACTGTCCCGTAAAGTTCCAGGTTCAAAACAAAAGAGTTAGGTAAAATTACAAGTTAAAGTTTAATGCTCAAACTAACAACAAAACATTCAGGACTCATAAGGATAATGTAATGGCAAATAAACAGGTTAAATATATCGTTAACTGCAATAGCCTCTATCAACACGAAATTAGCAAGAGTAAATTTATCTAAGTCAGCCCTGATAGAATGAGATACCAGATAATACTCAGTGAATGCCAGATAAATATTTACAGATACAAACTATTATCAAAAATGACTGACATAAAGAACCCCACATGAATTACAAAAACTTCACTAAGCCTACAAATTAAACTTATGCTATACAGTACAAGAAAAAATGCAATAACAGTTATACTCAAATTACACACAGCTGCTAGATGTTTGGAGATTTCTTGAGCACTCACAATAATAATATCTGTACAGGGGAGGACAGAGATGTGAACAAAATGAGGAGCAGATCTAAGTGGCAATGATGCAGAGACTGAGCTCATTATATAGGGGCCAGGAGAGCTTGATACAACTTGTAATAAGGACTCGCAAATGAAGCCATGGGGACATAGAGTTGACAATCCCGCTCTGGACAACAGAGAGAACGACTTACTCTACTATAACGGTAGAAGGGGGGGACTGAGGCAGAACACGCTCGTGATCAAACATGCAGCATACTGTGCGTTAAAATTACACAAAGGATGATGAAATCATAGGCTATGTAACACCTCCCCACAAAGAAAAAGAAATTTACAAAGGAAATTTCTTATTACTCTAAAACAATCTGTCTAAAGTCTAGATAAGCAATCTGCAATAACATTTTCTTTCCCCTTGACATGTTGTATGTCTAATGAATACTCCTGAAGAAGTAGACTCCATCTTGTCAATCTCTGATTTTTATCTTTAAACTTACTAAGGAATTTCAGTGGGTTATGATCGGTATAAATGACTATGGGGTCAAAACCAGAACACAAATAAAATGAAAAATGCTGTAAACCCAAAATCAAGCCCAAAAGCTCTTTCTCAATAGTTGAGTAGTTCTTTTGAGGTGGAGTGAACTTCTTACTGTAATAAGATACAGGATGTTCAATACCCTGATCATCCTCTTGCAGCAAAACAGCCCCAGCTCCTGTATCACTTGCATCAACAGCCATCTTAAAAGGCTTAGCAAAATTTGGAGTAGCGAGCACTGGCTGACTTAATAGAATAGCTTTAAGTTTGTTGAAAGAAGATTCACAGTTATCGGTCCAGACAAATTTAACTCCCTTTTTCAGTAGGTCTGTAAGTGGTGATACAAGAATAGAAAAGTTAAGAACAAATCTCCTGTAATAACCTACCATTCCCAAAAATCTTTGTAGCTCTTTCCTACTTTTAGGTCTGGGAAGATCACTTATAACCTGAACCTTAGCTCCTGGTGGTGCAACATGTCCATCACCAATTACATACGCAAGGTACTGAACTTTAGCTTGACCAAACTCACACTTTGATAAATTAGCTACAAGATTAGCATGAACTAAACGGTCAAGAAATTTACTGACATGGCATAGGTGATCTTTCCAGCTGTCACTGAAGATTAATACATCATCAATATAAACAACACACCCTGCCAAACCCTCTGTTACAACATTCATGAGCTTCTGAAATGTGGCTGGTGCATTCTTCATACCATACGGCATTACAGAACATGCAAAAGCCTTTCCTAGTGTTACAAAACATGAGATCTCCCTAGCACGTTCAGTCATAGGTACTTGCCAGTATCCCTTTAACAAATCAAACTTACTTATGTACCTAGCCTTTCCGATCTTGTCTATGCAATCTTCCACACGAGGGAGAGGGTAAGTGTCTGTTTTAGTTATCTGATTAACACGTCTGTAGTCGATGCAAAGCCTCTGTGACCCACCTGGCTTAGGGACTAGAGTGACAGGAGAACTCCACTCGCTCTGACAGGGCTCAATCATCTTGTGGTCCAACAGGTAGCCAAGCTTCTGCTGGATAAGAGGAACTTTCACTGGGTTCACACGGTAAGGAGGCAGTTTAATTGGCTTTGCGTCTCCAACATCGACATCATGCATCAACACAGTAGTTCTTCCTGGAGTGGCACGGAACACTTGCGGGTACTCCTGCAGTAATGCCGAAAACTCCTGCCTTTCCTTGGGAGGTAGATGAGAAAGCTTAGTCTGGAGATCATTCATGATATCAGGATTCTTCCCCAAACTATCACTCAGGCTCATACTGCATGGGAGAGCTTCACTTGCAGACTCGGGTGGAACAGCTACAGTGCAGACTGGATTATTTTCGTCCCGCCTGTGATATAACTTTAGCATGTTGATGTGACATAGTTGCTTGCTCTTTCTACGATCTGGTGTGGCGATGACATAGCTGACATCACTGAGTTTCTTCTCCACGAAATAAGGGCCACTAAACTTGGCTTGAAGAGGTTGCCCATGAACTGGTAGCAGAATCAAAACCTGATCTCCTGGCTGAAAGTGGCGTAACCTGGACTTCTTGTCATACCAAGTCTTCATCTTCTCCTGAGCAGCTCCTAAATTCTCTCTCGCCAGCTGTAAAGCAGTGGACAGCCGTTCTTTGAACTTCATCACATACTCCAGCAGGTTGACGTCATCTTCCTCCGACAGCCAGCATTCCTTGAGTAACTTAAGGGGTCCTCTTACTTCATGGCCAAACAGTAGTTCAAAAGGTGAGAAGCCCAGTGATTCATTTGGAGATTCTCTTGCAGCAAACACAACGAATGGAAGACCTTTATCCCAGTCTTTCTGATGTTCCAAACAGTATTTCTTGAGCATCGATTTGAGTGTTTGATGATATCTCTCCAACGCTCCTTGGGTCTGGGGATGGTAAGCTGAAGACGTGATCTGGGTGATGCCCAACTCTTTCAGAGACTGCTTGAAAACGTTTGACATGAAATTACTTCCCCGGTCTGACTGTACCTCCTTAGGCAGACCAAACTTTGTGAAGAACCCCAGCATTTCCTTAACCACGTTCTTTGCTGAGATATTTCTAAGTGGAATGGCTTCAGGATAACGAGTAGCCATATCAATCATGGTCAACACATAAGAAAATCCTGAAGAAGTCTTAGGAAGAGGGCCCACAATATCCACCAACACACGGGTGAAAGGCGCCTCAAAAGGAGGAATGGGAACTAGAGGTGCAACCTTTTCTGTCTGATTACACTTCCCCACAACTTGACAGGTGTGACAAGACTTACAATACCAGGAAACATCCCTGAAGATACCTGGCCAGTAGAAGTGTTTCAAAATGCGTGCCACAGTCTTCCTCACTCCAAGGTGTCCTGCCAAACTGGAATCATGAGCCACTCTAATGATATCCTGCCTACAAACACGAGGGATGACAACTTGATGTACAACCTCCCATTCACAGTCGGCTGATGCTGTTGGGGGTCTCCACTTCCTCATAAGTACTCCTGACTTTACATAATAACAAGTAGAAGCACCAGCTGACTCTTCCTCACTGCAAGCAGAGTTAGCTAGACCTTTCAACTCAGGGTCAGCAACCTGCAACTCAACCAACTCTTGACGAGACAAATTATCAACACTACGGGGTACTGCCTCATCTGGTGAGTGGTCCAAATTAGCAAGAAAAGTGTCAGCTAGGATAACATCATCATCATCATTATCCTCTAAATCACCAGTAACTTTAGACTTAGCCCTAGTGACAGCACATGCAGGGAACACATCAGGGACATCACAATCCTGGGACGCAGCCACTGGCTCACTAGACAACTGAGGAGCTGGACACACTTGACTTCCACCAATATCATTTCCAAGTAAGAAAGTTACACCTGACATTGGGAGTGTCTCAATCAACCCAACCATAACAGAACCATTAACAAAACCAGACTCTAAATTCACTTTGCACAGAGGAACAGAGAAGTAATTATTCCCTACACCTTGTAAGATTACAGTTTCATCAGAGGAATTAAAATTAGAGCCTAGAACACTGGTCAGCATAAGGGATTGGCAAGCACCTGTATCACGATATATTTGAACTGATTTCCTGTCATTACTGTCCAGAGGACTGACAAAACCATCAGACAGGAAATTAGCACATGAACTCTTGAGAGTGTCACCCACGTTACTGCTCAAAAGAGGAGCTCCATCATGAGAATTTAAGTTACCCCTCAAAGCAGGTTCAGTTAACTCAGTTAAAGAATTCTGGGAACTCTCAAGAGTGGACACTAGACCAATTGACTGAATATTTAAAGACTCCTTTTTGTTCACATCACGCTGTCTCCTGAAACATCTCTCCGTAGTATGACCAAGCTTACTACAATAAGTACATTTACTTTTCTGAAATCTAGAGGTGAAGCTGGTATTTACTTCCTGAGAAACATCATCTTTATTCTCTTTCCTGTTACCTGTACTCTGAGTAGAGGCAACGTACTTACTCTCAGCTTTCCTTTTTCCTCCAGAATATCTCTTGTGAGTGAGAACATATTCATCAGCTAAGACTGCAGCATCAGACAAATTATCTATTCTTCTCTCATCAAGAGATAGGCTTACATCCTTACTAATACACCTTTTGAAGTCCTCCAGCAAAATCATCTGCTTAAATTTACCAAAATCAGAATCCACATTCTTAGAATTTAACCACTGCTCTAACAAATCTTCTTTGATTTTTGCATACTCAACATGGGATTGCTTATCTTGCTTGTAAGTTGTCCTAAATTTTACTCTATAGGCTTCAGGAACAAGCTCATAGGCCTTAAGAATCAAGCTCTTAACTACATCATAATTATCAGACTGATCCTGAGGCAAAGATGCATAAGTCACTTGAGCTTTACCGGTGAGAACAGTTTGAAGGAGTACTGGCCAATACTCCTTAGGCCAATTAAAACCTGTAGCTACCCTCTCAAACAACTGAAAATACTTTGTTAAATCAGATTCATTAAAAGGAGGGACAAGTTTAACATTTTTAGCCACATCAAAATCATCAGAGCAAGATGATCCAGTTCCACCTTGTTTCATGCGATACTCATGGTCTGCCTGAATCCTAGCAATTTCAACTTGTGCCTCAGCGTCCTTAGCTTTTGCCTGAAATTCAGCCTCCTTAGTCTTAGCCTCCTGCAGGGCTAGCTGTAACTTAGCTAATTCAATCTGCGTTTGCTCATTTGGAGGAGTTACATTAAACAAGCTTTTATTAATCATGCCAACAATTTGATCTTTAGAATGATGAGAGTGAACTGCAATTCCCAATTGTTGAGCAACGAGCTTAAGTTCATTCTTTGTTCTGTTTTCTATATCACACACTGTTTGCACATTTGACAAAAAATCTTTGGCTTCATCAAGTGTAGAAATAGTAGCCATCATGAATATATCACAGTCACAAAATATCAAGCAATATCCTTATGATAATATCCTGAATATCCTGATATGAGGTCGCCAAATTTATGTTACGGAACAGAGAAAGATAATGTACACTTTAAGTGAGAATACGAAGAGTCACTACTGTCCCGTAAAGTTCCAGGTTCAAAACAAAAGAGTTAGGTAAAATTACAAGTTAAAGTTTAATGCTCAAACTAACAACAAAACATTCAGGACTCATAAGGATAATGTAATGGCAAATAAACAGGTTAAATATATGGTTAACTGCAATAGCCTCTATCAACACGAAATTAGCAAGAGTAAATTTATCTAAGTCAGCCCTGATAAAATGAGATACCAGATAATACTCAGTGAATGCCAGATAAATATTTACAGATACAAACTATTATCAAAAATGACTGACATAAAGAACCCCACATGAATTACAAAAACTTCACTAGGCCTACAAATTAAACTTATGCTATACTGTACAGTACAAGAAAAAATGCAATAACAGTTATACTCAAATTACACACAGCTGCTAGATGTTTGGAGATTTCTTGAGCACTCACAATAATAATATCTGTACAGGGGAGGACAGAGATGTGAACAAAATGAGGAGCAGATCTAAGTGGCAATGATGCAGAGACTGAGCTCATTATATAGGGGCCAGGAGAGCTTGATACAACTTGTAATAAGGACGCGCAAATGAAGCCATGGGGACATAGAGTTGACAATCCCGCTCTGGACAACAGAGAGAACGACTTACTCTACTATAACGGTAGAAGGGGGGGACTGAGGCAGAACACGCTCGTGATCAAACATGCAGCATACTGTGCGTTAAAATTACACAAAGGATGATGAAATCATAGGCTATGTATAAATATATATATAGATATATATATATATATATATATATATATATATATATATATATATATATATATATATATATATATACGCTACCAGGATGCTCTCCTTACTTAAATAAATTACTGTGGTACTAGCATGAATAAAATACAAGTGGCGTCCCTGGACCGAATGCGCTATAGAAAGCAATTTGGTCACCTCTTTGGGGAGGTCCACAATTTCATCAGATAACCGTTAATTTAACTCTTTACTACGATGTCGTCCTTTAAATATCATTCTTTCTCACTCTAGATAGATACCAGTCACTTCAAGATAATATCCAACCCGCAGAGGGTATAATAATACAGTCTTGATTAATCCCGTCACAAAACACTGGGTCTCCTAAGCTGAATAAAGCAGTCTGATGTCAGCTGAAATAAAATTAAAATTATGTCCTGGGACGGAATAGGTTAAAGTAAAATTTAAGCGAAGATCCAACCTGGACTGAAACAACGACACTCCAGCAACACAGATAACCCTCCACAACTCCACCTTCCACTTACCCTCCACTCGATCTCTCTCATTCTCCCACCCCCACCCAACACAACACACGCACACACACACACACACACACACACACACACACACACACACACACACACACAGTATAAGTTTAAACAGCCAGTTGCCGTGAGCAATTATCCTATGCACTCATAAGTTACACAACTGCAATACTGATCAGACCACTACACACCTCAGGCCATCTCTCTCTCTCTCTCTCTCTCCTAGCGAGTCACTGGACAGTGAAGTAGCGCTGTTGACATTCTGAACGGTTGCTGAAGGGCAACAAGGGCGAAAACATGGACAGGTAGACTGGGTAGGTAAATATTTGGGCAGAAAGACGTATGAAAACTTTACAATCATGTAGGCGTATAGACACATTAGGAGGAACTAGAGACTGAGACAAACAGATCGACAGACAGAAAGACAGACGGCAGTATGAATGCCACGCAAAGAGAGAGAGAGAGAGAGAGAGAGAGAGAGAGAGAGAGACAGACAGACAGACAGACAGACAGAAACAGAGACAGACAGAGACAGACAGACAGACAGACAGACAGACAGACACCCTTGTGTGTGTTCTGTGTCCAAGAGCTGAAATATTCCTCCAGTGTTTGTACAGGGTGATGGGTGAGGCAGAGAGGTGAAGGAAAGTGATGGGTGTGATGTGAGTAATGATGTGGGTGTGTATAGATGGTGGTGATGGTGGTGTGGGTGGTGAAGGTTGTCAGTGGGCGTGGGTGACGATGGGAATGATGGTAGGTGTGAGTGGTGATTATGATGATGAAGATGAGGTGGTAAACATTAGATGTACGGGTATATCGGTGGTGAAGGTCATGGTGAGTGTGGGGGGTGATGCTGGTGTTGGTGGGTTTTGATAGTGGTTGTGGTGATGGGTGTGGGTTTTGAAGGTGGTGATGGCGGGCGTGGGTACCGGTGATGGATGTGGTGGGTGTTGGTGTTGAAAGTGGTGATCTTGGGGTGGGTGATGATGGTAGGTGTGAGTGGTGATGGCAGGTGTGAGAAGTGATGGTGGGTGTGGATGGTGATGGTGGGTGTGAGTAGTGATGATGGGTAACGAAAATGATGATGGATGGAGTGGTAATGGTGGCTGTGGGTGGTGATGCTGGTGTTGGTGGGTGTTGATAGAGGTCGTGATAATGTGTGTGGGTCTTGAAGGTGGTGATAGTGGGTGAGGGTGATAATGGTGGTTGTGGTGGGTGTGGGTGTTGATAGTGGTGATGACGCGCAGGCACACACACACACACACACACACACACACACACACACACACACACACACACACACACACACACACACACACACACACACACACACACACACACAATATCCCTCGTAATTACAAAATGAAATGAATTTGGTATGAGAATGAAAAGGAGAGAATCTTGAGCAACTGCAATAAAATAAGACAGAGAAGGGAGGCGAAGGAGCTGAATAAATGATGTGTAAAGATAAGTATATTATATAATGAAGATTATAAGCAGATATGAGAAGGTGTTAAGGAAGAATGTGTGAAAAGATAAAAATGTGTAATAACGAAGGAGAGAGAGCATAATGGGAGAAGATGGTTACCACACGTTTCCTTTTGATTCCACATTTTTCTCCCATATTATCCTTATTTCCTTCTTATTTTTGCATACTGATTCTCTCTCTCTCTCTCTCTCTCTCTCTCTCTCTCTCTCTGTATATATATATATATATATATATATATATATATATATATATATATATATATCAATCCCGTGAGTCAGGAATATATGATAGGCAAGTGGGGGCGGGGAAAAAGATGTGGGTGGCGAGGTCAGCAGTGATACTCCCTCGTGTTCCTTTGTTGCCACTTGATGCATGTAAGTAATCAAATCTAAATTTATTACCGGTACCAAATTCCTTTTTTCACCGCAATAATTCTATGATAACAATTATGAAAGACATCCACGACAAGTATATTGGTAAATATCAGTGTTCGTCTGTTTTCAGTAATCACTGGTCTGCCTAAAACTGGAAGAGGGGCACTCCTCACTATGCTCCTTAGCCTCACCCCCCCCCCCTCTCATCCATGCAGGTTGCCGTTCCTGGACTGGATGGTGCTATACGCACAAGGCACGCAGTTTTGAGGCCGCCATCTTTCCACCTCCGTTACAGCAACACTTCTCACAAGCTCACAGGTTTCCTATCGAGGAATTTAACAGTACGCAATCGCCTCAGCCAGCACCCATGGACTTACGTGTTGCCTAAGAGGATCAACGACTCCTTTCACTGTCTAGAACACTAGTTCTTTAACGGGATGGGAGAGGGTCACTAAGGCAAGCATTATCCAGATGGCCCCAGTCTTCCCCTACAACACGACCCGCAATGGTGTGTTTACATACAGGCGCCTGGTGTGCTGGTGGTGAACAAGGACAAAGGACAACCAAATCAACAAAAGCCAGCAGTTTCTTTATCACCCAGCCCTGGGGAGAAAAACTCACTCAGATGAATTACACTACGACACACAAGTACTAACTGTTTTTAACTTATTCACTTGGACTTTTTTTCATATTTTTACTACCTCCAGGCAATGCTACGAAACTCTAATCACGCTGAAAAGATTAATCAAATGTATGGTACTGAGGTACTAAAGCTAATTGCTTCTAACCTATTCATTAGAATGAAATATTTTATAACTGATTTTTACTACTATCACAGTTTTATTTGACTCGTATGTTTCCCTCGTACCAAAGAGGTTGTACGACCTACAAGTCCCGTTTTTAAGGCCAGAGATAAATAACAACTCTGTGCTTAGCAATGCCAACTGCTGATGACAAAAACAAAATACAGGAAGCGTCACTTATCATGTTGTCAACCATCAATATTTTTTTCACTCCAACATTACACCAACCCTGCCCCTCCACCTCTCTCTCTCTCTCTCTCTCTCTCTCTCTCTCTCTCTCAGCTCGTGTCGAACAGGAGTCACTTTCAGCTTGAAGTCAATGGTCAAAGGTCTACCTCTCCTTCCCCCTTATCTCTCCCTGACTTTTTTTTTTCCTCTCTCTCTCTCTGTTCTCGTCCTTTCTTCAGTCTATTCACCATCTTTTTCTTCATCTCTATCTCTCTGTTTCCTTTTCTTCTGTCCACCTCTTGTTATCTTGCAATCTCTTTTAACAGTATAATTCCCTTTTGTATCCACCTCTTTTCCCATCGTCTGTATCCCCTCTCTCTTGCCCTCTCTTGCCCACCTCTTTTTTTCTTCTCTTCTGTCCAAGTCTTTTTTTCCCCGATCTTCCATCCCCCTCTTACCCATTCCTCCTCCTCCTCCTCCCCCTCTCTCTCTCTCTCTCTCTCTCTCTCTCTCTCTCTCTCTCTTCTACCTTCCGTTTCTGGCCTTCCCTCCAACCACCTTTTTCATCCATCCTTCCCTCTCTCTCCTTCCTTCCATCCCCCGTGCCGTCCACTCATCTCTTTGTGCTCTTATTCTCCTGCCTGACATCACACTTCCATCACCTTCTTTCTTTCCTTCCCATCCTCCATTCCGTCACTCCTCCTGTCACCTGCAAAATTTTCACTTATTACTCTTTTCCTTTTCAGTTTCATTCCCTTTCATAGTCTCTTCTTCGCTTCCGCTCTTTGTTTCTTTTTTCACACAATTTTTCCTCCACCTGTCTCTCGTTCTCTAGTCCTCATCTCCCCTTCATTCTCTTTCCTTCCATTCTCTATCTCCGTCCCTTCCGTTCACACCCGTGACAGTTATAACTCAGCGTGTGGAGTCTGACAGGTCCCCTCCCTCACCTCGTTCTCTTATCCCATTCATCCCCCTCGCCTTCCTTCCTGCTCCACACCTCTCCCCTTTCTTGTCTTTCTCCTTCCATTCTCCTTCAGTCCTCTCTTCTCGTTCCTTTCGTCTCATCCTAGCTTCTCCATCTCTTATTCCCATTCCCCTCTGAATAGAGATGCACATAACGGAATACATTCCACCTTTAACTCGGTACAGAACTGACTGGTTCCACTCCAGAGACATTAAAATGCACATTTTTGTGTGGGTCACTGGGGAGCCAAGACTACCAACGGACTGAATTATAGTTGAACAAAAGCGTGGCCCATTTGATTGAATGATCTGATTTTTCTACTTTTGTGCTTTCCCCCTGAAACTCATGGATCCTTCCCATCCAATGGATCAGTAGCGTATGGATGATAATTATTACTACATATTCTTTTGTTTTTTTCAACAAAACCTTGGAGGCCTTTCAGTCAATTTACATTAGGTGTGTTTTATACTTACGGTGCACTTTTGATAGAGCGACACGAGAAAAACGTAACATATCTGATAAAAGAAATAAGAAAAATTAATACCAGAAAAAGTTACAGTTGCTCTCCTAATATATATATATATATATATATATATATATATATATATATATATATATATATATATATATATATATATATATATATATCAATGATAGCGACAGTAATAATATTGATAATAATACCGCTGATAGGCAGCTTCTCATAAAACACACACACACACACACACACACACACACACACACACACACACACACACACACACACATACACACACACACACACACACACACACACACACACACACACACACACACACACACACACACACACACACACACCTTTTACCTTAGCTAAAAACTTTAACTTTCAAAATATTCAAATATCATACAGTATCGGAATCCATTTAACAATGACAAGAGAAGTTATTTCCAGGATATTATAAGGCGACCAGAAACAAAATATCTAGTGAATAACTCACTGGATATTTTGTGAGTCATCTATGATGGGGTTGTAAGGGATCGCTGAGGACGTACGGTGAATTGATGGTGGTTTTTAGTTTACAAAGAACACTCACACTGGTCAAGTTTACGTGCATGTATAAGACTAATTACTTTCTCACCCAGTCGCTTATAAGGAGTTTGATGACAGTCAGATATGGACAACTAAAGATAAACATAAATCGATTACTGACTTACATTCACACTGACCAACAACACCTGCATCTTATGATTCATTGATTCAGTTCATTCATTCAGTTCAGCAATTTAGGAGGAACTGATAACTAACAGACAGATACGGAGAAGACTGCCTGCTTGGGGGAAGAGTTCTTTTTCACTCAAGAGACTATGATCTCTCATCCACAGCCTTCATATTCGAACCTGATGTAGATATGTGAGTTGGAGCAAACAATGCCGACCAGCTTTAGTGTGTGTGTGTGGGGGGGGGCTATATTGAGTAATAAAAAATTTCCCTCTGTTGCTGAGAGAGGATGGTTGTTGCTTTGCAAAGGTGTTCTACTAAAAAATGTGCTTGATTAATCACTATGGGAATAACAGTTACCATCCTACAAAAGTGAGGTTAAAATGAAGGCAATAAAAAAAAAGTTGAGGCTCGAAAAAAACGGACACACCAAAACTGACCTACTGCCAGGCAGACAGAAAGACACTGTAAAGTGACCTGAAACGTTACTTACCTGCAAAGCAGGTGGTAATCAATTACTAAGTAGTAATACAGTCCCAGTACCATTATATACTGTATATCCCGGAAAAAAAATAACACCACAGCTTCCGTAATTTCGTGGGATAAAAACTGCTATTGAAGGCCAGGTACCGCCTATCGGACACGAAAATCATATTACCATTTCATGATTAAAAATGTTCGCTAATAAAATACGATCTAGACGCTTGATGGGGAGGGGGTAGATGAAAATGTCCCCTGGGTATGGCTGACATAGGGTTAATGTTAGGCTGAAGGGCGAGGCGTGTTTATTTATTTACGCAGTGGCATCTTCCATCGCATAATTAATTAAATGCCAGTTTTCATGATCCGCCACCGACATGGAATAATTTGTCATGCACCAGACTCAAATTTCACTGGCGCCTTTCTGGCCACAGGCACACATCATGACCCCTACGTTCGATGACTTTAGACAAGACATTTTTTTTCCATACGCTTCATTTTGTCTGGTAAATATGAGTAGCTAAAATTTCAGATGAATGGCAAAGTAAATTAGTAAAGAGATTAATCTAAGAATATATTATACGATTACCGAAATCACCAAAGCAGCAGAGTATTTCATCTTCCCACATCTCCGTACACAAAATATACAAATAAGGTAAAAACCAAGAAAACAAGTACAGTGACATGATGCTCTTAATCTGGGAGCATCGAAAACTTGGCCAATGTTAACCGTAGAATTTTGACGTTCTTCTACTACTTTATGAATCAACTGCCCTTAATGATAAAACTAATATGATGCCAAATTCTACTGCATATAATAATGTAATGGCTGTTTGTGTCATAAACAGAGCAAATTAATTTCCAGCACAGGTGACTCATTACTTCATCTAGTGCTGTGGTTCCTAATTTAAGGTCCAATAATTTCTGGCTGTGAAAGGTTAAACCTTTTACAGAAATGAGAAAGTTCAAAATAAAGGACTTGTTGAATTCATGATGAGAAGCCAATATCTGTCCCCCTGGCCTTTCTCCATCCAACCTTGTCCTCCACTTCCCTCTCTGCAGGGGAGGTCAAGAAGTTAGTGGTCGCGATAGATATAGATACATAAATTACTCACCCTTAATCTGAAAACACGAAACAAGTAAATGGACAAAGTATACCCACAAACGTCAAGAAGGTCCATGTCCGGTGGAAGCAAGCGACAGTGTCAGTACGTAGATATATTACTTTCAAAGCGACAAGTGGAGAGACAGGTAGGATGAGAGAGGGAAGAGAAACTGTGAGAAGGACAGACAAGGAGAAATAGGAAACCGGACAAGGGCAGAGAAAGGAACCGATGAGGGGTAGAAGGGGAACAGGTAAGGGTCGAGTGGAAGAGATAAGGGAAAGAAGAATACGGAAGGGAGAAAGAGGGACAAACACTGGGAGAGGGTGAGGGAGGAAGAGGTAAGGGGAGGGAAGAACAGATATTTAATAGAAGAGAAGAACAAATAAAGAGAAAGGGGAACAGACAAAGAGAGGGGAACAGATAAAGGGAGGGGAACAGATAAAGGGAGGGGAACAGATAAAGGGAGGGGAACAGATAAAGGGAGGGGAACAGATAAAGGAAGAGAGGGGTACAGAATAAAGGTGAAAGCGTAACAGACAGGATGACAGAGGAAAGTTCAGGGGAGAGAGGTGCAAATGTCTAATAGGGGAGAGAAACTGATAAGGGAAGAAAGTTTAACAGATAAGAACCGAAGTGGAACATACTCACCAAGTGAGTGGAAATTATTCTTATCCAACGTAAAAAGAAAGGATTATGTCTCTTCTTGGTGACTGGGTGATGGGCGGATCAAACATTACCAGGAAGGATCATTGTGGATTCAGGATAAAAACACCGCCACTGTGTAACCTGGAAATTGGGTGCTGGAGGGGCGAAGCGGAAACGTAAGCGGTCACGTTCATGTATGTCCGTGAGTGCTTAGGTACAGTCAGTGTCAAAAATTACATTACTAGACTACTGCATGCAGTACACACTTACGAGTAAAGCATGGCCGTCACTTTCCTCCTAATGCGTCATATCAAAGAACTACCTTTGGGCAGAGATAAATACTATGTCTCTCTCAGTTAAGAAATATTTGCCAACAAAGGGAAGTGAGAAAGTAAAGAGAGGAAATAATACACGATTTTTTTATCCTCGAACGTGCACAAAAATATAAACAAAAAGAGTCAGGTGCTGTGCGGACATTACCCACTTCAGTCAGAGCAAGTCAACATTATTTTTTCTTGCTGCTAATATATGATATTTATTGAGCTAAGGAGAGTGCCCTAAGAAGTTAGTGGTTAAATGAAGGCTGTTATCTAACTGCTCAAGTTTTAAAAGTTTATTTAAAGCTTAATTAGTTCAAGAAATAAGAAAAAACTACAGAAGCAACATTTGCATGCATCTGCATTGGCATTTCCCAAATGACAACGCACTTGCATGCAAACGTAAGCAAATATATTCGCTTGCACTAGTAAGTCATAAGAAACGAATGATTCACAGAGCTGCATAAAATACCGTGCTGGTAGCAAGAAACTATTCATAATAACAATAAACTCAGCATACTGAAAACGATTGGCATCATCTGCTAATCCTTACCATTTGCAAGACCTGTGTGTGTGTGTGTGTGTGTGTGTGTGTGTGTGTGTGTGTGTGTGTGTGTGTGTGTGTGTGTGTGTGTGTGTGTGTGTGTGTGTGTGTGTGTGTGTGTGTGTGTGTGTGTGTGTGTGTGTGTGTGTGTGTGTGTGTGTGTGTGTGTGTGTGTGTGTGTGTGTGTGTGTGTGTGTGTGTGTGTGTGTGTGTGTGTGTGTGTGTGTGTGTGTGTGTGTGTGTGTGTGTGTGTGTGTGTGTGTGTGTGTGTGTGTGTGTGTGTGTGTGTGTGTGTGTGTGTGTGTGTGTGTGTGTGTGTGTGTGTGTGTGTGTGTGTGTGTGTGTGTGTGTGTGTGTGTGTGTGTGTGTGTGTGTGTGTGTGTGTGTGTGTGTGTGTGTGTGTGTGTGTGTGTGTGTGTGTGTGTGTGTGTGTGTGTGTGTGTGTGTGTGTGTGTGTGTGTGTGTGTAGATGATTTTACTCCCCTGTGACACCAACAGGCGTTTGAAGGATAAGGAACCATGAAGAGTTTAGGCTTGATTAACCAATATTCATCGCAGTCACGTCCAATTGTAAGTAGGCACTAAACATGTGATCACCTCCCATATACACACGTGCCCACAAGGACGGAGAGTCTCACTATTCCATGCATACCACTTTCCTATCACCACATCTCGTAAACTAAATAAAATTATTGGGAGGCAGCACAAATAACGTCAAATAAAATACGAATGAGTCTTGCAGTACAGGTGTTCAGTGCAACCATCATCACAACGCCAAGTATACTCTGTTCACTTTACCTGGACCTAAAATTGCCATCCCTAAATCTTGAATGCTTAAGTTTAAAAGAAGAGCAGCATTAGAACATGGTGTCAGTCACGAAGGAGTGCTACAGACAGTATGTAGAGCCATAGTACTATACTGTCTTTTTCTGTCACTGAGCTACGAGAAATAAGCTGCAAAATGAAAATCTGGTCCAAGTTAAAGTGAATGAACTATAGTGTCAAAACCATGCCTACAACCTGCCAGTCAGCACATCTGGGTATACCAATGTTGGCACGTGAGGAGCCCTGAGGTATGCACACACTACATAGATAAATCTGCTGGGGTGGCCTGGGACGGTGGGGAGAGGGGGGAGGGAGAGCGGCCAAGAAGATCAGCTTTAGCACACAGGTCGAGATAAAGTTGAGGGAAGGCGAGGCAGGGTTGGGGTGGGGATAGGGTGCGGGAGAAGGGATGGGGGGAAGAGTTGCGGGTGGTGAGAGAGGGTGCGGGTGAGGGGAAGGGAATCAGTGGTAGAGTAAGGGGAGTGGGGGGGTCTCTTTCCTACCGCGCTGTCTGGGATACTTTAAAGAGGGAGCGATGCTCCACGTGGCTATGAGGAAGCGGATGTATGCACATAAAACTGTGGAACTCAGAGGAAGAGGCTTATAGATGAGGGGTGTTTGATGCGTACTGAGGGAGGGAAAAAAAGAATAATACGCAGGTGGGTAAAATGAAAGAGAAAAGATGACAAAAAACAAAAATACAGGCTGCAGCATTACCCTTTTTCAGATCAGCTCCGTGAATAGACAGGACGGATGGTTTACGTAATATAGGAATCAATGAGTATAATGATGTGAACGAAAGAGAAATGAGAGTTACGTGTGGAATTACTGATTGAATAAATAAAAATACTTTAAGGAAGTATAGCCACACTCAGAGAAGGGGTTAATGGAGGTTATACCTAACTCGCTGGCTTCAAAATGGATATTAGTCTGGAGACAGAAAAAATACCTCAAGGAAATGAAAGAATTGAGAGAAACACTGTGTATTGCTGTGTGTGCTTTATGTCCTTGTTTTTGGTGAGCGGCAATCCACGCTGGGAATGACAAATGTCAGTATGTCGGAAGTGGTATCATAGCTATATAAAAAAAAAAAAAAAAAAAAAAAAAAGCCAGCAAGACTTCCTTTTATAATGCCTTTTTACATAACCTTTTTTTGCAAAAAAGCGCAATAAATACAAAACAGATTGCCTGTCACAGTTCCGCTGCTGTTTATAAAACACTGTTACCAATTTCCCTCAAATTACGGTTCTGGTTGTAAGAAAACTGTTGTATTATTCTGGAACACATAACGAGGACTTACCTATTGTATTTACTTCCTTAAAGGAACACTTTTTTCCTACCGTTACTAAGTTTAGGCAATTTTAGCAGATTTCGTTTAGATTCCCTAAAGATATATATGTATCTGTCAACTTTTTAATATCTTTTCATTGGAAATTTACCAGCATGTGGAGATGGTCTTTAGAACTCTTGTAGTAATGTCAGATGAATGATTGTTTTCTTCGTATACTTTATCTCTAAGGGACCTGTCGCAGTGCTTTTATCCGCATCATTGGCATAATATTTGCTGTAAAGAATATGAAACCAATGCACTTCAAAACAAGACTATAAAAAAAAGAAAAAAAAATACAAGAGCGTTATAGTTAAGAAATCCAAGTTATATTTTTTTCGAGACGCCCAGACACACTGGTAACTGCAACAGCCAAATTTCGCTTCAAACTGCAGTCATTTCTTTGTTTAGTAATGATTTAGCCGGCTGAACCAATAATTTCCAGTTCACGCCTGGCTCCAGACAAACGGTGTGCTGGCTGAGCTATTAATGGCTGTCCCGGAGCAAAATTTATCCTGGGAATATCATAGAGGACAGAAATTAAATCCAGTGATATTACGCTAATTAATTTGACTTTGATGGTAGTGAATAGTTACTGTGATGATGATGACGATGATGACGACAGTGATAATAAAGATGTACAATTACATGAATGATGGACAAACAGTGGAGCATAAACAGAGACAAAGGAGCATGGACAGAGGGAAAGTGAAGAATGCACAATCAGTGGAGCAAAGAAAAAGTGGAGCATGCGTAGAAGACAGGTGTGGTAATGATGGGAAGAAGAGGAGGAAGAAAAGCATGACAATGAATGTATGAAGGAGGAGGAGGAGCAGGACAGGTGTGGCAGAGGAAGGAGGATATACAAGTACAGACAAAGAAACAGACCAATACCCAGACGTAACACACAGGTCTATAGAATGCTAGCAAGGTAGATATATTTATACTGTACAGATAAACAGTTACACAGAAACAGTGAGATAGATACCTCGGCAGGCAGACAGGCATGAAACAAGACTGGCCGAAAATAGGACGATGCTATGCTGATACGAGTAGCCTACATGTGATCAGTATGGCATCAGCGAATCACTACTATGCCAGCACGGTACCGGTAACACACTTTGAGAAAACCACCATCCTGTGCCAACACTGTGCTAACACAATACACCCTCAACACTTCAGCACCTAATGTCAATCGCTTCAGTCTGAGGACGAAATTTTTGTTTTATTCTTGCTGCTGTGACACGATTATACTGTTTGGGTGAGCAGCTTAGTAGTAAGGGGGTTAAACAAGGCTATATTTAACTCCTCTCTTTCGAAAATTCTCCTCTAAGTTGAATAAAATCGCCGGACACCGACGTATTAAATGAAAAACATGTCACTGTACTGACATTACACGAAAAAATATAACTGAGTGATAATTCACCACATATTATGATGTGTTTTGCAACTCTAAACATCTTAAAACTGGACAAGCCAGCAAACTGAAGCAAACAGACCGTAAACCAGGTGGGACTACAATATCACAATATTTTCCTTTACGTACAGTGTGTCTGTGCAACTCGAACGTATATTCACTCATGCATCATTTTCTTCAACTGTGTTAGGGAGAAACAAGTTTTTGTTGGGCCTCAGCTTTTGCTTTACCTCATTTGCTATCCTATTCCCATTTCTGGGCCATTTCACTTATCAGTTACCTAGAGAAATCTTCTTCTTCTTCTTCTTCTTCTACTTCTTCTTCCTCTTCTTCTTCTTCTTCTTCTTATTATTATTATTATTATTATTATTATTATTATTATTATCATCATTATTATTATTATTGGCCAGTGACTGTTAAATATGATTTGGAGCAGATGGGGGGGGGGGAAGGGAAGAAGTGTGCAAAATACTCAAAGAAGAAATCTGTGCAGCATGTGGGGTGGTGTATAGGGTGAAAGGAAGACGAAAGGGGGTGCAAGAAACAGCATGGTGCAATGAAGAGGTGAGACAAATTGTGGCACAAAAGAGGGAAGCATATAGTGTGTGGATGGGAAACAGAGGTGTGGAGGAAGCTGAGAGACAGAATAGAGAGTTATATGTAGAGAGGAAGAGAAATATGAAAAGACTAGTAAGAGAGAGTAGGAAGAAAGTGGATGACGAATTTGCAAGGAATTTAAGTGTAAAGTGGAGGGAATGTAAGAAAATGTTCTTCAAGGAGGTAAAGAGAGTTAGATAGGGCGATAAAGAAGTTAGTAGGGGAGTGAAAGACAAAAATGGTAGATTACTAGTGGAGAAGGAAGAAAAACTGAGCAGAAGGAGAGGACACTTTCAGGAACTGTTAAACATTAAGAATGAAACTAATGCGAGTATAAGTGACTGAGGAATGGCTGGGAGAGGGAGGGAGGTAGGAAAGGAGCAGATCAGCAGGATGGAAGAAGTGGAAGCAATGAAGAAAGTCAAAATGGGGAAAGTCACAGGAATTAATGGAGTGTATGGTGAAATGCTGAAGCATGGGGGAGAAATAGTAGCAGAATGGATATGGAACATGTGCAGATTGGCCTGGGAGGAAGGTAGGATCCTTGAGGATTGGAAATAAGGTATAATTATTCCCCTGTACAAAGGAAAAAGGGAAAAAGAAGTGTGTGGTAATCATAGGGGTATTTGTCTTCTTAGTATAATAAAAAAATTATGGTAGGATATTAACTTACAAAGAGAAATAACAGAGTAATTAGCTGGAGAAGAACAGGAAGGTTTTAGGAAGGGAGGACATTGTGTTGTTTAGATATTCATCCTTAAATCTTTAGTGGAAAAGTTTCTACAGAAGAGGAAGAAGTTGTATGCGGCATTCAAGGATTTGGAGAAAGCATATGACAGAGTGGATAAACAAGGTATGTGGAATATTTTAAGAATATATTGAGTAAATACAGTAAGAAGTTGTTGAATGCCATGAGGGTGCGAAGGCTGCAATGCATGTGGATGGTGGACTGAGTGAATTTTTCTATCTGAATGTTGGATTACAACAGGGATGTATCATGTCTCCAGGGTTGTTCAATCTGTATATGGATGGGATTATAAAAGAGATACAAGGCAGGGCAGTGGATGTTGAAGCAGCCCAAATGAAAGAGGGCGGCGTTTGGAAACTTCCTATACTGTTGTTTGCAGATGATACTCTATTGTTAAGAAAGACGAAGGGGAACTGCAGTCCTGGTGAATGAGTTTGGGAGAGTGTGTAAGAAAATGAATCTCAAGGTGAATGTTGAGAGAAATGAAGTCACTGAATGCATAGTGAAGCTGGATGATGAGGAAATGGAAAATGTGAGTGCATTTAAGTACTTAGGTAGTGCGATGAGTAAGGATGGAAGCTTAGAGGGTGAAGTGCTTGAAAGGGTACACCAGGGAAGAAAGGTTGCTAGTTCTATGAAAACAGTGCTAAGGAACAAGGAAGTGAGCATGGAAGTAAGAAAGTTGCTTCATGTCAGTATTTTGATACCAAACCTAACGCATAGAAGTGAAAGTACGTCTTCTTGGAAGGACACAAGTCAAGAGTGAGAGTTGTGAAAATGAGTTACTTGAGAGGAGCATGTGGAGTTACTTGGAGAGACAGACTGACAAATAAGGAAGTGAAGGAGCATTGTGGTGTGGACATGGACGTGATAGAAAACGTTTGGAGAAATACAATGAGGTTGTTTGACCATGTGGAGAGGATGGAGAGCGAAAGGCTAACGAGGAGAGTGTATGCGAGTGACGTGGAGGGGAGTGTGAGGAAGGGGGAGGCCAAGGATGAGATTGAGGGATGGGGTAGAGAGGTATATGAGAGAGGGGGGTGTGAGTTGGGAGCAGAGCAGTGAAATGGGGTTGGACAGGGCGACATGGAGGCGATTTGTTTGTGGCCACCCCTGACGGGATTGAGGCGTCTGGCAATATAGATAGACAGAGTTCCCTGCAGCAAATTTTTGCCTGCCTCGACAGTTTTGTGTTTCCTGACTTTCCAATTCTTTTCACTGGAAATTTACGGACAACTGTGGCTCTGGTTTTGCGTTTTGGGTGACAATGGTGAATCTACTATCCATTTCAGAGGCGGAGTTGCGCTGTTTATCGCAAATATCTCCTAAACGAATCGTTGGATCAGTATGGTATTTCAACACACTACTTTTGAAATCCGGGCCTAATTTATGACCCTTAAACCATATTGCTATTTATGTTATGTGAGGAGTTTACTCGTGAAAAATAACAGAAAGTCGACTAGTCATGTTGACGCATTCGAAGGAAAGTGTTGCCCCCCCAACACCCTCCCAAACTATTCCTTAACTACCCCTACTTCTCCCCCTTCTCGTCCTCGTTATCCCTCCTATTCTCCCCGAGCTCCTCGCCTCCTTCATCACTCTTGTGTCCCTCCCTCATTATCCCAGCATTGTATTATAATGTAAGAATGTTATGTAGTTGTACACGTATTGATATGATTATTTGCAATGGATGCAAGTCGTATTTCGCGTAGAAAGTACTGTACATCAGGATGATTACGTACATGTAATAGAAGCTATGCCTATATGTTTGCAGTGTTTATGGTCAACCATTGAAATTCACGAACTACAAATTGTATCACTTGTTGCCTGAACCTTCTCGGAGAAGTTATTACCATTATTACAATACTGTGTAACTGTGTTAAATAATATTACTAATGTATGATAAGTATATACATACTGTCATATTCAAATATTATGTATGCAATTAGAATGAAAAAGAAAACGAAAGTGCAAAGATGGGAGAGGGATGGTGTGACTGGGAGTGAAGAGGGAAACGGGGAGGGGGTGAACGCGATATTGGGGGGTAGGGAAGGAATGGTCAGAGGGTTGTTCAGGGTGTTAGTGGAGGAGCTACCCCACACAGTCGCACTCGTCCGATTTTGTATAACACCTTAGATTTGATGACTGGATTAGGCTTAATATCCTTCAGTAAACTCCTAATGTAACATATGTAGCAGTATGGTTTAAGGGTCATAAATTAGGCCCGGATGTCAAAAGTACTGTGTTGAAATATCATACTGATCCAACGATTCGCTTAGGAGATATTTGCGAAAAACAGCGCAACTCCGCCTCTGAAATGGATAGTAGTATTACTGTTTTCTTCTATTTTCTTCGTTTCTGGGGGACCCGTGGCTGCATTTTTTTTTCCCCTTCTAATAGTGGCATACCATTTTCCGTTGAGAATATGACACCAAAGCACTTCTACAGTTATCCATAAAAAAAGTTAAAATAAAACTGCATTAAAGCCAAGTGATTCACGATCAGTTTATTTCGAGATGCCAAGACACATTAATAAGTGCCAGTGTCAAATTTCGCTTCAGCCTGCTATCGTTCCTCCATTTGGTGACCATTTCCAAATCACGCCTGGCCCTCGGGTCCAGACAAACGGTGAGCTGGCTGAACTATTAAGGGAACGTCCCAGCACAGGAATATATCCTGGAAATTTCGTAAGCGAGAGAAAGACAGAAGGAAATTATCTCCGGTGACATGCTAACTCATTCAATTTTGACGGTAATCATGATGAAAATGATTATAATGATGATGATGATGACGACCAAAATTTCTCCCCCTTTTATTAATGCTGTCTGTTCTCTGTTTATTCACAATTATCCTCCGTTTTATCTAAGTCCTCTGTCACCTGCCTCATCCTAAAATAATCATACTGGGTACCTGATACCTACCCCAAACACTCCCGCAAAAACACGAGCACCTACGTACCGGAAAATTTAAGCGTACCTAACGTAACCTAACATAACCATCCACCCTAAAATGCCAACAGTAACTCCAGCACCCATCTATCCGCAAACCACACTGCTTCCTCGGGATGCTTGGTGGCTGCGTAATCTACTGCTTCTGGGCTCTTCCTCTATTTTTCACGATTGTCGTCCTTTTTCTCCAAATATTTTATAACTTGCTCCAACCCACCCACCCCGCTAAAAAAAAAAAAAAAAAAAAAAAAAAAAACATGTCTTATAAAGAAAAAAAAATGCAACCCTTTTCTCATCTTACTTCTCCATATCCTGTCCTTCTTCCTGCTTCGTTCACTACTCTTCTTCCCTTTTTTTTTTTTTCTTCCAGGTCCTCCTCTTCCTTTTTCTTCCTTCTGCATATTCCTTTCCCCTTTCCTTTTCCTTTTTCTTCACTCTTCGGTCATCTCTCCTCACCTTAACTCCTGCGTATACTACCCTTACCCACCACACCAGCAATACCACCAGCATCCCCGCAGCCACAAACTGCAATGTTACTTCTGGCCTTCACGGTGTATCACAGTGCTCGCTGGACTCTACCTATATAAGGTCAAAAATAGAAACATGCCACGTAAGAAATGCAGTGGAGCATGTATATAGATAGCAGAGTACAGACAGAGACAGTGGAGCATGTATATAGATAGCAGAGTACAGACAGAGACAGTGGAGCATGTATATAGATAGCAGAGTACAGACAGAGACAGTGGAGCATGTATATAGATAGCAGAGTACAGACAGAGACAGTGGAGCATGTATATAGATAGCAGAGTACAGACAGAGACAGTGGAGCATGTATATAGATAGCAGAGTACAGACAGAGACAGTGGAGCATGGATAGAGATAGGGGAGTACAGACAGACGTACAAACTGAGACAGTGGAGCATGGACGGAGATAGCAGAGTACAGACAGACAGTGGAGCATGGACAGAGATAGCAGAGAACAGACAGACAGAGTAGCATGGTTAGAGACAGCAGAGTACAGACAGACTGAGTAGCATGGTTAGAGACAGCAGAGTACAGACAGACAGAGTAGCATGGTTAGAGACAGCAGAGTACAGACAGACACTGGAGCATGGTTAGAGACAGCAGAGTACAGACAGACACTGGAGCATGGTTAGAGACAGCAGAGTACAGACAGACACTGGAGCATGGTTAGAGAGTGTGGAGTATAGAAAAAGACAGAGCAGCATGGATAGAGACAATAGAGTATAGACAGAAACAGTGGAGCACGGATACAGATAGCGAAGCATGGCTAACGATAGTAATGTAGACAGAGACAGTGTAGCATGGATAAAGACAACACAGTACAGATAGAGACAGTGGAGCATAGACTGAGACAGTATAGTACAGACAGACAGTGGGGCATGGATAGACACAGTGGAGCATGGATAAGGACAGTGAAACATGGACAAAGACTGTGGAGTATGAACAGAGCTAGTGGGGCGAAAATTAGTACAATTTGACATGGAATAAGACAGTGGAGCATTAACAGCGACAGTGGAGCATGGACAACGGTAGTGAAACATGGACAGAGACAGTAGGGCATGGACAGAGATAGTGATAGAAAAGCATGGCTAAGGACAGTGGATAATGAACACTGAAAGAGGAGTGTGGATAAACGAGGAATGGATTATGGGCAGAGAGTGCAGCATAAACAGAGACAGAGGAGCATGACCAGAGGAAGAGTGAAGCATGGATAGTTAGTGGGGCACAGAAAGAAAGGCAATGAAGCATGGACGGAAGACAGGTGTGGTAATGGTGGGTGGGAGGAAGACGAGGAAACAGATGTGGCAATGATGGGAGGAGGAGGAGGAGGAGGAGGAGGAGGATAGGTGTGGCAGTGTAAGTGGTATATACAGAAACAGAAAAACACCCGGACATGATTCACATGCCTATAGAAAGCTAGCAAGATAGATAGAAATATATAGAGCAGATGAACAGGTAGACAGACGGATAGATACCTCAATAGACAGACATGGAACAAGACTGGCCGATAATGGGAAGATGGTGTTCTGATACGAGCGGACTTTACGTGATCAGTATGGCATTACGCCTCACTACTGTGCCAACACAGTAACACACACTGACAACACCATCATCCTATGCCAACACTGTGCTAACACGATACACCCACACTCCTCTGCACCAAGTCAACCCCTTCAACCTGAGGACGTCATTTTAGTTTTATTCTTATTGCTGCCATGCAATTATAATCAGCTTGAAAGAGCAACTTAGTAGCGAGGGGGTAAAAGAAGGCTGTATGTAATTTCACTCGTTCGAAAACTTTCCTCTAAACTAAATATACCGTCTGAAGGCTGAAATATTACATGACGGACACGTCATTGTGCTGAAGGTGTTAAGAGAAGTATCCCCAATCCCTATACGTTTCAAGAACCAATGGACGTGGATGATAATTCACCGAATATTTTGCTGTGTTGTACAATTGTAAATAAGTATGTACTAAATCACTGGTGTATGTGTGTGTGTGTGTGTGTGTGTGTGTGTGTGTGTGTGTGTGTGTGTGTGTGTGTGTGTGTGTGTGTGTGTGTGTGTGTGTGTGTGTGTGTGTGTACTATGGGTCACAAAAGTAGCAGTGCACAGGGAGTCCGATGCCTACCGAAAATACTCGAACAACTGCTGATGTTTACCAACGTCTCATTGTATGTGAACAAAGTCTGTTTATATAAACATAACATTTGCCACATGTTTGCAAGAGGATATTGCTAGTTGGCGATATATAACACCTCCCGACATCAGGGCTACCAAAATGTGGTAGGTCGAACACTAATATTTCAGTGACCTTCGTTCTGTGGTTCCAAATGTTTAATGCATTTTGTGCATCGATACTTTTGTGACCCATCGTACAGGAGATGTGTACTGTAGTGACCGGCTTACACTCGCCTGGCACTGACCAGCAGCTTCACTAGACATGTTCAAGTCGTGCTTCACGGTCCTGAAGGACAACTAATCTGTAGCGCCCAGGAACACCATTTTGTGTCCCCGCCGTCACCCAGTGCTTAACGCACGGCGATAAGTTTGGAAGGCTTTTGAGAGTCGGGTGAGAGGTGCAAGTGAACACTGTGTTGTTGTGGCTGTGTTGTCACTCACAGTCTGTATCATCTACAGAACCTCGGCTTGGCACTGAACCCGTCAGGAGGACTGGTGCGCACAGGCTTAATGACCCAAACTCTGTTGTAATTCTAAGCAAATCAAATGTTAAGAACCGCCCAGTGATGACGGGAGGCGCTCCTGTGGCGAATAAAATTGTCCAGTGTTAGCCAGAGTAAAATAAATAAGTTGTCCGCCGTCGAAGAATATAGTTTTTAACCCCTCCACCACGATGGCATTTCTATCCCATTATCTGCTACCCCTAGTCCAGAGACAGTTTTATAATCAATGGTTTACTTATAGCTTATTAACCTCTTTACAACTAAAGATGTCTCCTAACTTGTATGTATTCGTTTAATACAATACAATACAGTATACACTATTCAGATATTAACTTGGATTTACAGTGCAGTAATTATTTCAGAGCTCTTCGTCCTGTCTTTCAAAATGTAGGACACAGCGGGAGTGTCCATACATTTCTGTTGACAGTACACCTCCACCCCTCTACCTCGCCGACACGCCAGCAAACTAAAGCAAACAGGCCTTTAACTGGTGGGAGTACAGTATCACAAAGGCACACGTGGTCTCTCTGCTGGTACCGTTTTTGCTAAGTCATCTTTTGAATGCTGTGTGTCGATTGTAACTCAAAATGAACAGATTTTCATTCCAGCTTCCTTCTATTCTACAGTACTTTATTGAGGAAGAACGAGTTTTGCAGTGTCTCAACGTTTGTTTTTCTTGTTTTTCTGCTCCTAATTCTGGGTCATCCCACTTAGCACCTAAAACTAACGTTGTTATCATCATCATCATCATCATCATTATCATCACTGTCGTTATTATTTTTATTTTTGTTATAATTAATATTATTTTATCATCATTATCATCATCATCATCTTCATTATTATTATTATTATTATTATCATTATTATTATTATTATTATTATTATTACCATACACTGGCGAATCAAAGTACTTCCTCACGATACATTAGTTAAATAAAAATTTTGCAATGCCTCGTAAATATTAGCTTGCTCCTACAAAAATCGTCTGGAGGTAACAAGAGAATGAAAAAAAGGTAATGTGTTTCTGTAAATCCAGTGCCGGTGATGCCGGTGTAGGCCAGGTGTTAGGTGCGACGCCAGCCGGGTCTGAGCTGCACAAAACGCCGCAAGGAAAAATGCATGAGTGTACTGTAGGTGGAGTATAATGGAATGTTGTGGTGGTGTGTGTTGTATTTACACACACACACACACACACACACACACACACACACACACACACACACAAAGATGCGGAAAGAATGATGAGCAATTGGTACCAGTAAAGGAAACTATGATTCATCAAGTAAAAAATGCGTGTCCTATACCTCCGACAAACCGACGAACAGGTAGTTAATGAATTATCAAAGCAATTACAAATTTTAAAGAAGAGAGTACGGGAGGGAAAGGGACGGGAGGAGAAAGAACAGAATGAAACAAAGGAAAGGTGAGGAAAGAGACAAAGAGAAGAAAAAGAAGGTTGACCGGATTAGGGATGAATTGGGGGAGGAAAGGGGGCGAAAGAGACGCAGAGAATGGGAATGAATGGGAGGGGACAGGAGGGATGGAACAGCAAGGGAGGTCGTGTGAGGGGTAGGGAAGAAGAGGAAAAAAGGAACAGGGAACAAGGAAGAGAGAAGAGGTAAGGGAAGTAGAGGAGATTATGGAGGGTGGGTTGCGGAGAATGATGGAGGTGCTGAAGGTGACGAAACAAAGTAGGGCAGACAAGCATCATAACCGATTCCCTACAGGTGTCGGTGGCTCTTCTTGGGTAAATAAAATCGTTTGGATGCAGCAAGAACATGAAACCATTGCACTTTTAAAGGTAATCCTTCACTTTAATGAAACATTTCATAGCCAATTTAATTCTCGCTACAGCGCTATATTTCGTTCAGGTTTTGGAAAACCTCTCGCAGTGAAGGAGTAAAAATATATATCTATACTACAGGTCAAAACTCTCTCATGATTTAAATACATTCGTCCGCGGACAGCAAGTAGGGATTTTAAATACGTCACTGGACTGATGGGGTTAATGACGACAGCTTCTAATCTATTATAGGACAAGAGGTTTTCTCTTAGATTTGATAGAGGCGGCGGCAGCGGCGAAGACGACGGTGGTGGTGGTGGTGATTATGCAGATGACGATAATGAAGAAATCTGCTCCTGGCACGCGTGAACATAGGCTCCTTTCTTTGGCTCCTCCTTCGTTAGGTAAATATAGGCCAGTTCAGAGGTTCAGTATATAGTAGTCTCTTTCATACGCCCATGTGTGTGTGTTCCATGTCCAAGCGCTGAAATATTCCTCCACTGTCTTTATACGATGATGGGTGAGGTTGAGGCAGGTGGTGTGTGTGTGTGTGTGTGTGTGTGTGTGTGTGTGTGTGTGTGTGTGTGTGTGTGTGTGTGTGTGTGTGTAAAACTGATGTAAGCGCTTTCCTCAATTCCCTCCCCCCTTCAGCTGCCACGTTTGTATTTAATCAACCATCACCATCTTTATTCTGGTGAAAGAATCCCTAACCTAACAAAGGGTTAAAGGCTATTTTTACAACCCTTTCACATCGCGGTTTATCGTCACTATTGTACTGTCGATAATTCTGATGAGAAAAAAAAATCATATAAAGCACAGAGGTTAAAAGTTACGAGTCGTAACAATATTGGACTGACAGTTGCTATTTGTTTCTTTATTTATTTACTTATTTACTCTTTTTTGTGACCTCTTCGACCCAACACGATGATAATATCTGATGCATGAACCTGCCAGTCAGGAAACACAGTTATCTACGACCCTCCTTTGAATGTCACGGGGGAATCACGTAACTTTACCAAGGCCACAACTCGCTGACCTTTCCACGCCACTCACTATGAAGCTGACATAATTTCCGGATTCCTTTCATCTCTGTTGCCGTGATTGCTTTTGCGTTTAATTATGCATTATGATATTTCTAGATGCTCCAAACACGTGATATGACTTTTTTTCGTCAGTCGGCAGCGGAAGAGCAGTGGATTTCATGAGCTCCAGTCACAACATATATAACATCCAGTGTACACTTTCACATAATATATTCTAGTATGTGTGCTGCGCTGCGCTAAATGGATTCAAACCATTCTCCAAGAGAACGTCTTTCCTATTTTATTTTGTCTAACACCAGACGATGTTATCCATCTCAGGAGACACCACAGCTGAAAGGATAAAACCTCATTAACCCCTTTAGTCACACGACGTCTGTCTTACACTATTATGGACATCGCCACACCACTTGTTTCAGCTTAGCAGAGGCCCTATGACTTGAGGAAGTTAAATAAATTGTCCCTAAAATCTTCTGTCAAACTGAGTGAAGCCCCAGCATCACGTGCAGTGGGTTAAAGACATACGACATGCCATTCTCTCACTGAAAACCCAGTAATATCCGAGAGCTGTGATGATTCTTTGAGAACAGAGATTGTGTATATGCATATGTAAGTCTATTAAGGATTTGATTCAGTCAAACTTTTTAATTATTACAAATTTTTTAATAACTACATAATGCGCATGTGAATGCGAACATAAATCTCCGTTAGAGACCTAGTTCAAGCAAAATTTTCATGAAAGCAAGAAAAAAATGCAGTCATTTCTGAAGAGCATGTGTGATGTGTATTGTAGGTGTATGTGTACATCTTCATCGAAACTCTCAATGAAAACAACAGTAACACCAATAAGCCACAACAAACAAAGTGAGTTTTTTTGTGACGTGTACAACTGCAGTTACAGTCACATACTGTATACTAGCATCCTAACCATTAACCTCACACCTTACCTTCACTCTTACCACTGACATTACACCTCATCCTAACTCTTGCCATTTACCTCACACCTCACCCTAACCCTTACCATTAACCTCACACCTCATCATAACTCTTGCCATTGACCTCATCACCCTTACTCTTACCATTAACATTACACCTCACCCTTACCCTTGACTTCACACATCACCCTGACCCATACCAATAATCTCTCACTTCACCCTCACTTTTACCATTCAGCTCATACCTCACCCTTACTCTTCCGTTAACCTCATACCTCACCCTTACCCTTAATCCCACACCTCACCCTTACCATTAATATCAAACCTCGCCCATTCCCTTTGAAAACTTCTATTCCTGCCCACATTCTCACAAACAAAGTATCTACCTATCTATCTATCTATAGCCCGACGCCCTAATCCCGCAAAGGGTGGCCGCAGACAAAACGCCTCCAAGTCGCTCTGTCACCCACCATTTGACTACCCTCCCCCCAGCTCACCCTCCCACCCTCATATACCTCTCAACTCCATCCCTCCACCTCATCCTCGGTCTTTCCCTCCCTCTCCCTCCCTCCACCTCACCTACATACACCCTCTTAGTCAGTCTTTTATTCTCCGTTCTCTCCACATGTCCAAACCACCTCAGTGTATTTCTCCTAATCTTCTCAACCACATCCACATCCATCCCACAACGTTCCTTCACTTCTTCATTCGTCAACCTGTCCCTCCATGTCACTCCACATGCTCCTCTCAAGTAACTCATTCCACTGCTCTCACTCTTGACTTGTTCCCCTCTTGCAAAGTCCACGCCTTGCTTCCATACGTCAGGGTAGGGATCACAATACTATCATGCAGTGACTTCTTAACTTCCGTACTCACCTCCCTATTTCTCATCACTGCTTTCAGTGAACCAACAACCTTCCTTCCCTGCTGTACCCTTTCAAGCACTTCATCCCCCAAAGTTCCATCCTTACTCATCACACTCCCCAAGGACTTGAATGCACTCACATTCTCCATATCTCACCATCCAACCTCACTGTACATTCTGTGACCTCATTCCATTACTTTACTTTTGTTTATATTAACTTTCAGCTTCCTCCTCCTACACACTGTCCCAAATTCATTCACCAAACCTTGCAACTCCCATTCATCTTCACTCAACAATACTGTATCATCAGCAAACAGCAACACCGGAATCTTCCAAATCTCATCCTCATTCATTAGAGCCACCCCCACATCCACTGCCCTACCTTGCACCTCCTTTACAACCCCATCCATGCATATATTAAACAGCCATGGAGACATCACACAACCCTGTTTCAGACCCACATTGATATCAAAGAACTCACTCAGCTCACCATCCACTCGCACCGTGGCCCTAACTCCTTCGTACATACTCTTCACAGCACTCAACAATTTCCCCTCCACTCCATATATTCTTAATACCTTCCACATACCTTGCCTATCTATTCTGTCATAAGCTTTCTCCAAGTCCATGAAGGCAGCATGCACTTTCTTTCCCTTCCCTAGATACTTCTCCACCAAACATCTTAGAACAAATATCTGATCTACACATCTTTTTCCCTTCCTAAAATCCCCTTGTTCTTCTCCAACTTGCTCCTCTGTCATATACCTAACCCTATCAATGAGTATTCTACCATATATTTTACCAGTCACACTAAGGAGGCAAATACCCCTATGGTTACCACATAGTTCTCTCTCCCCTTTTCATTTGTATAAAGGAACAATTATACCTGATTTCCAGTCCTCTGGAACCCTTCCCTCTTCCTAAGCCAATCTACACAACTTCCATATCCACTCCACAACAATCTCACCCCCATACCTCAGCATTTCACCACACACTCCATCAATTCCTGGGGCCTTTCCCAACTTGATCTTCTTCATTGCTTCCACTACTTCCGCCCTACTGATCTCTTCCTCCCTCCTCTCATCTCTTCTTCTCCCAGCCATTCCTCAACCACTTATACTCGCACTGCTGTCACTCTCTACATTCAGCAAATCCTCAAAGTGCTCCTTCCATCTCCTCAATTTCTCTCTCTTCTCCACCAACAATCTATTATTCCTATCTTTCACTCCCCTACTATTTCCCCTTTCACACTGCCTTACTTTCTTTACCTCCTTCCAAAACAATTTATTACTCTCCCTCCATTTCACAATTAGATTCCTCCCAAACTCTTCATCCACTTTCTTCTTACTCTCCTTCACCAGTCTCTTCACCTCCTTTCTCCTGCTCATATATACCTCTCTCTTCTCTCTCTCATCTTCTCCCTTACCTCTACTCGCTAACCATTCACTATATGCCTTCTTCTTTTGTTCCACAGCTCGTTTCACCTCATCATTCCACCATGCTGTCCCTTGCACACCCTTGCATCTCCTCCTCACTCCACAAACTACCTCACATCCTGCGCCTACCTCTTCTGTAAATATCTTACATACGTCTTCCACCCCTTCCATCTGCTCTAGCTCATGCATTCCCAGTCTTTCTTCCACTATGCTCTTATACTCTGTCATTTTCTCACTATTTTGCAATTTCTCCACTCTTCTCACAGGAGTTGCTTCCTGCTGTCTTCCCCTTCGTCTCCTTACCCATTTTCTTTGCAGCTTTACCTTGGCCATCACAAAGTGATGGTTCGAGACTCCATTCCCCCACCCTCTCCACACTCTTGCATCCAACATATGTCTTCTCATTCGCTCATCCACACACACGTAGTCTATCATTGCCTTTCGTTCAACAAGTTCACCATCCATTCTCCTCATTACTCTCCATGTATACCGGTGGATCATCTTATGCCGAGAGTAGGTGTTGGCTATTGCCAACCCCTTACCAGCACAGATGTTCACCAAAGCACTACAATTCCCATCTACTTCAGCTGGCACACCCCACTGACCAACCACTCCATCCACTCGTACATTCCCAACTATGCCATTCATGTCTCCAATCAAAAGCACTCTCTCGCTCCTCTCAAATTTATCCATACATGCTTCTACTCTCGCCCAAAACTCATCTTTCACTCTTGCCACTCAGTCCTCTGTCGGAGCATACACACATACAGTCGCCCACGCTTGTATACCTACTTTCATCCTCACCCATAGAATCCTTGTACCCACTGTTCCATACTCTCTTATACTCTCCTTGCGCTTCTTGCTTATCATCAGACATACTCTCTCTCTTGCCCTCTCATTTTCATTAACTCCCGCACATATACCTAAACCATATTTCCATAAAATGAAAATGTTAAAAAAACACAGTAGTATACCCGTACTAAGAGAAAATAATATAATATAATGATGGAGAATATAAAGTGTAAAGATGCCACTAAAATCAATATTCCCCTATCCCAGTAGAAAATGTAAATAACATATATATATATTGCAAATGTCAATATGCAGCTATAATTAACATGAAAGCCCTGAACTCCATTCGACTTCATCCTTACGGCCAAACTCCCACAACCATTTGCAAACGCCTACGCCCACCCTCAAATTCACCGTGGTCCCACCCCTAGCCTTATACACCACCCTCACCCCCACCCCCACCCTCACCCACCACTGAGCCCCCTCTCACCCCCATAGCTGCAGGGAGTGAAGGTGCTGCCGTTATCTGATGCCACCGTCTGATCGTTCCCACATCCTAACTTTCACTCTGGCATACTGTTTGCCGGCATCAGACGTCGTAGCTGAGACTGGAAACTTTCCTTACGATAATATTAGTGCCTCATAACTCTTTCTACAGGAAGGGCATAGGATAGAGGAATAACTTGCAGTCATCTTTTTTCCTCGTCCTTCCTGGAAAAAACAAACCTAATTTGCTAGCTACTGTAAGTGAAAAAGGGAGATGTGCAGAAGCCTCCAATCTGATAAAACTACTGTACTACGTAATAGCATGAAAGTGGTGGGAGTGGGGGCCCGAAAACTCTCCTCTTTTGTACTGCGGAAGAGTAAGTCAGAGGAGAATATCTGTTAGACTTTGACTGGCGTGGTTGTAATATGCGTGGATGTAGTGTAATGATATGGCAAGAAGTGTGGGATGGATTAAGGCGTTTTATGAACGGACATTGGATGCAGATCGATGTCTCCGTACAGACAGACAGACAGAAATGCGAGACGGGTGATGTGTTTTACGAAAGAGAACCAGATGTAATGGCTTTTAAGTGTAACGAACTGCAGAGAAAGATGATGTTAGGGATGAAAGTGGGAAGATGTCTGGAGAGAATAAAAAGATATCAAAATAAAAGGGCTGCAGTCCTGATCACAGAAGTACGGAAGTACAGTATTTGCAAGACTGTTAATAGGTAAGTGTTGGTTGTTAAGATGAAAACTAACAACGATAAGTGGCCGCCAGTACGTGGTTATGGACCAGACAGTGATATAAGTGTAGATGATTTTTTTTTTTTTTTAAGGATTTAGTATCTATGTAAGTTTTTTGTGTGAGGTTTTGAAGAGAGACAGTAGGTATGGGTTGTGCAAGGATTACTTGTAAGGGTAAAGGATGAGCCAATCAATGGAATAACAAGGGAGCATGTGACATCAGGAGTACTGACAACGCTCAAGTTCTTGTCACGCTATGATCTCACCTAAGAATTATTATCAAAAACACAACTGGAAAACGATACATCCCTAGAGTATATATGGGTGAGGAGTGAACAGCGTGCTCTGATGGACTGTACTGGTGGATGCTGGATAGGTGTGCAGTATCTGGCAACAGGTAGTTAGACAGAACATACAAATAATACTTTATTTGAGTGCAAGTGAACGAATAATTGAGGTACGCCTAAAGTGTATGAGGTTGTTATGTCGTTGCTGAGTAGGGACATTAATAACACTGGATCCATGAGAAGAAATGGGCAAAGAGGTGAAGTGGGCCAAGCAGTGGGGTGAGCCAAGACGAGATGTGGGCCAAGCTGTGATGTGACCCAAGAGATGAAGCAAGCTAAGCAATGGAATGAGCCAAGTGGAGGTGAAATATGGAGTAAATAGAGAATAAAAAATTACTTAGGTCAAGGAGTGATGAGAGACAAGAGGTGAAGTGAGACAGGAGGTAAAGAGAGAGGTGACGAATGGGAAAGATGTGAAATGAGACAGAAGTAAAGTGAGGCAGGGCGAAAAGAGAGATGACGTGAACAATAGGTGAAGTGAAAAAGAAGTAATGTGAGGTGAAGTGAAATAAGAAATAAAGTGAGGTGAAGTGAAATAAGAAATAAAATGAGGTGAAGTGAAATGAACCAGGTTAGGTGAGGTGAGAGAGTATACAGTACAGTACAGGTTGAGGTGACGACGTTACTGTGCTTGCAGGTGTCGCTCAATGCTCAATATTTCAGTCCATCACATAATACAGTGTCAGGGAACAGACGTAAAGATATATGGATAGACATAAAT
This sequence comes from Coenobita brevimanus, assembly GCF_032717465.1. Lineage (NCBI taxonomy): Eukaryota > Metazoa > Arthropoda > Malacostraca > Decapoda > Coenobitidae > Coenobita > Coenobita brevimanus. The sequence goes on along the minus strand of NC_137024.1, from coordinate 14,903,531 downwards.
TAAAAAGAATAAACATACACAGTTTCATTCTATCCCTGTCTTTTCCATACAACCTTCTATAACTTCTTTTCTTCCTCCTGTTTTCCTCTTCCACTTCATTACCTGTTGTAGTCTCTCTTCTTCTTCCGCCGCATTGCATCCTTTTTCTTCTGCTTCTCTCACCTTCTTTTCTAACCTTCCCTTCCATCCACTCCTTACGTCTACCACTTCATCTCTCTCTCTCTCTCTCTCTCTCTCTCTCTCTCTCTCTCTCTCTCTCTCTCCACGTGTTTCCTTGCCTCCCTTCTGACCATTTCCCTCTCCCCGTCTCTTTCAACCTTTATAGCTCTCTTTTCTCCAATGTTCTGCCTGATTCTCTTTTTCTGTATATTCCCTATATTTTTTTTCTTCACTTCCTCTCTGGTCTTTCTCTTAGCTCCGTCCATTGTTAACTCTTCTAGTCATCCTCCTCCTACTGTTTCTCACTTTACTATGATTATTTCTCATTTTATCCACTTCTTGGCCACGTCTCTCTCTTCTACACATGCATCTTTTCCCTCTGCTACTCTTACTTTGTCTCGGCTCTCCCTCTTCTCTTTCTCCTCTTCCAATTTCTTCTTCCCATCCTCCTCGTGCTTCTCTTGTAATTACTTCTACTTTACCTGAATCATCCTCTTTTTCTTTCTCTTTATCACTTCCAGCCTACACTCTTCTTATTTCTTCAAACTCATTTTTCTTCCTCTTCTTTCTTCCTCATTTTATTTCCCTTCTCTCTCCTACCCTGTTCTATATTTGTCTTCTTCGATTGAAGGAGAGAGAGAGAGAGAGAGAGAGAGAGAGAGAGAGAGAGAGACAGAGACAGAGACAGAGACAGACAGACAGACAGACAGACAGACAGACAGACAGACAAACAGAATCCGACTACTTTCTTCTGTATTTCTCTTTTTAAGTTGAAGGAGAGAGAGAGAGAGAGAGAGAGAGAGAGAGAGAGAGAGAGAGAGAGAGAGAGAGAGAGAGAGAGACTAAAAGGTGAGGAAGACAGTGGAATGAGAGGACACAAAAAAATGATTGGAATAAATGTGAGGGAGAGAGACAAAGGAATGAGAGGGAATGAGAAGTGGCAGAGTTGAAGATCTTATGTCACATGAGGAAGGGAGCGAAGGGTGAGTGAGAGAATCAGAGCAGAGAGGAGACAGTTGTAGGAAACGAAGACATAAGAAAGTACGAGATGATGGACAAAGAGAGCGAACAAGACACGGACAGTCTAAGGAATATGAGAGATATAAGAGTGGGGGAGGTAAGTGAGGAAGGCGGAGGTAAAGCAGAGAATAATAAGATACGAGATGAGTAAGACAGATGTGAGACAGAGACACGTGAGGAAATGAGAGCTGAGCGGGAGGATGAATGAGGGAGAATGAAAGATAAGGGAGGGGTACAGAGACGTATATTAGAGTGAAAGGTATGGGAAAGGTCCGAAAGGACAAGAGAGAGTGAGAAAAACGAATTAAATTCACACAACAGAACCCAATTAGTGTCAACACGTCCAGTCCACTACATCCCTGGCGCGCGCGCACACACACACACACACACACACACACACACACACACACACACACACACACACACACACACACACACACACACACACACACAGTCCCCATGTAATTAGAAGTTAAAATGAATGAGGTATGAAAAAGGAGAGGAAGTGCAACTGCAAAAAGGCAAAGAAGGAAGGAGAATGAGGTGAAGGAACGAAGGGTGAAGATAATTATACGATGGTTATTACAAACAGATATGACAGGATTTTAGGGAAGGTGTGAGAAGATAAAAATGAGTAACAACGAAAAGAAGAGAATATAAAAGGAGATGATGGTTACCATACGTCTCCTTTTGATTCTACATCATCCTTCCATGTTTTTTTTGTTTTTTTTTATGAGAGGAAGAAGGAACCAAAGGCCTTGAGCCCGCAGTTACAGTTCCCTCCAAGAGAAAAACAAAATACAATCGAGAGCCAAATTCAAGATCCGATCATTTTGAGATGCCTGGACACACTGCGTTTGAAAGACTGGAGATCATAGGCAGGAGGAAATACAGACAGAGGGAGACAGTTCCAGAGCTGACCTGTTGCATAAATGAAAGACTGGGAGTAACGGTTAACTCTTGCATTAGAGAGTTGGACAGAAAAGGGATGAGAGTTTGCTGCCAGACGGGTGCTACACGCCCGTCGTAGAGGTGGAGGAATGCAAGCAGACAGTTCAGAGGAGCAGTGACCATTAAAGTAGCGATAGAAAAGAGATAAAGATGCAACAGTGCGGTGAAGAGACAGAGGTTGAAGGGAGCCAGTAAGAGGAGGAGAGTTAATGAGATGAAAAGCCTTTGACTCCACCCTATTGAGAAGAGCTGTATCTGGGGAGCCTCCCCACACATGAGAGTTGTACTCCACACAGGGGCGGATAAAACCCCTGTATAGAGTCAACAATTGTGCAGGGGTAAAGAAAGAGCGGAGTCGGCTTAGCACACCCAATCTCTTGGAAGTAAATTTTACAAGAGATGTAATATGATCTTTCCAAGATAAGTCCCTAGTAAATGAAACCCCAAGCATGTTCAAGGATGATGCAGGATTATGCTGAATATTATTAAACATTAGTGGGTATACTTGTGGAAGATTTTGACAGGTTGATAGGTGTAAGAACTGAGTCTTAGATGCATTAAAAACAACCATATTATTTTTACTCCAGTCAGAGATACGAGCCAAGTCAGACATTAGGTGTGCCATAGCCTCATCCCTTGTTTGTTGAAGTAACTGTTGAGATGGGCGTTGCGGGAACCGAATGGAAAGGTGAAGGGTGGAGTCATCAGCGTATGAGTGGATATGGTTAGATGTACAGCTTAGAAGATCATTGATGAATAAAAGGAAGAGAGTAGGTGATAGGACAGAGCCCTGAGGAACACCACTGTTGATAGATCTAGGAGAAGAACGATGGCCGTCTACAACAGCGGCAATAGAAAGACCAGAAAGGAAGCTAGCGATGAAGGCACAGATAGAAGGATAGAAACCGTAGGAAGGCAGTTTGGAAATTAAAGATTTATGCCAGACTCGATCGAAAGCCTTTGAGATGTCAGGTGCAATGGCAAAGCTTTCGCCAAAGTCCCGAAAGGAGGATGACCAGGAGTCTGAAAGGTAGGTGAGAAGATCGCCAGTGGAGCGTCCCTGACGGAACCTGTACTGACGATCGGAAAGAAGGTTGTGATAGGAAAGATGCCTTAAAATTTTTCTATTGAGAATTGACTCGAAAACTTTTGAAATACAAGACGTTAAAGCAATTGGACGATAGTTGGAGGGTTGGGAGTGGCCACCCTTCTCTGGGACTGGCTGAATGAGAGCAAACTTCCAGCAAGAAGGAAAGGTACAAGTTGGCAGACAAAGGCGAAAGAGTTTGCCTAGGCAGGGTGTAAGCACAGAAGCACAGTTCTTGAGAACAACAGGAGGGACCCCATCAGGCCCATATGCCTTGTTAGTACTGAGGCCAGTAATGGCAGAAAATACATCAACTGAAGAAATTTTAATGTCAGCCATGAGGAAGTCAGAGGGGGGAAGAGATGGAGGAACAGCACCGGAATCGTCTAAGGTGGAATTGGAGGAGAAAGTCTGTGCAAAGAGATCTGCTTTATCAGTAGAAGAAATAGCTACAGAACCATCAGAGTAGAAAAGAGGAGGGAAGGATGATGAGGTAAAGTTGTTAGAAAGATTTTTGGCAAGATGCCAGAAGGAGCGGGAAGAATTCGAGTTGGAGAGTTGAGAGCATTTAGTATGGATGAAATTATTTTTAGTAGAGCGAAGAACAGACTTAGCACGATTCCGGGCAGAAACGTAAAGATGATGTGATTCAGGGGTGGGTTGGCTCTGGTACCTTTTGTAGGCCCTCTCCTTGTTGCGGACAGCATTAGAACAAGCATGATTAAACCAAGGCTTTCTTGCATTGGTCAAAGGATATGAGAAAGGGATGTATGCTTCCATGCCCGAGAGAATAACCTCCGTAATGCACAAGGCACACTCAGATGGCTCCCGGCCATGGAAGCAATAATCATTCCAGGGAAAATCAAAGAAGTACTGCCTGAGTGCCTCCCAGTCCGCGGCTCCAAAATGTGACAAACGACGTTTCCCTGGAGGGTCCACAGGCCGTACCGGAATGATAGGACAGGTTAAGGTAATAAGGTTGTGATCGGAGGAGCCCAACGGAGAGAAAAGATTAACAGAGTAAGCAGAAGGATTAGTTGTGAGGAAGAGGTCAAGTATGTTGGGGCTCTCTCCAAGGCGGTCGGGGATACGGGTAGGGTGCTGTACAAGCTGCTCTAGGTCATTAAGGATAGAAAAGATGTAGGCTTGTTTACCAGGTGGATCCGTGAAAGGAGAGGAGAGCCAAAGGTTCGTTTTCGTTTTCGTTTTTAAAGGCTCCAACATGCTTGCATGTGTCGGCCTTGGTCACCTAATGGCGGCTCTCCACGCTGCACGATCCATTGCAGCCTCCCTGTTCAGTCCCTTAACCCTAAGGTCACACTTAATGACCTCGTCCCATGTCTTTCTCGGTCTACCCCTCATAACCCCACCCCCAATATTAACACTTCTCACCTTCCTCACCCAATTATCATCCCCCATCCTCTCCACATGTCCAAACCACCTCAATCTACCTCTCCTCATCACAACACCAATACACTCCAGTCCCATCCTACCTCTCAACTCTTCCATTGTAAACCCAGCCCCTCCAGGCCTTGGACGCAGGGACGCACTGCACATCCACCTAATCATTGTCATTTCTGTACGTCTGAGCCGGCGAATGTCTTCCTCCTTCACTGCCCAGGTCTCACTGCCATACAGCATTACACTCCTAACACACGCTGCATACAAAGACCCCTTAGCACGTAGGGAGAGCCCCCTCAATGTCAGGAGAGGCAAGAGCTCCCTGAACTTCTTCCAACCACTTCTCACCCTAGCCACAGAGCTAGCTCCAGCCCCACCTCCAGCACACAACATGTCTCCTAAATAACAAAACTCTTCCACACACTCAAGAGATTCACCAGCAAGTTCAATCCTTTCACGTCTGACGATCTCCCCCTGCTCACCCCGGCACGCCGTACACATAAAATCAGCATTATCTCGCAGTCTACCTCTGATACCACTACATCTCTTATGCACCCATTTATCACACACACCGCACAAGATGGAATTACTTCCCACGCCCTTGTGGCAAACTGCACATGGCCACTCTCCCTCGTCTTTGACAGTACCGCCACCAACCCTAGATATCATCACTTTTGTTGTTTTTTAGGTGGTGGTGAACATTGAAATCTTCTAGAATGGAGATTTCAGAGAATAGAGAAATGGATAGAATGTGTTCCATCGTAGAAGTAAGATAGTCGAAGAATTTTTGATAGTCAGTAGAATTAGGAGATAAGTAAACAGCACAGATATATGTAGTCAGAGAATGACAGGAAAGCCGAAGCCAGAGTGTAGAGAATTCAGAAGAATCGAGTTCAGGAACACGAGAGCAAGACAAGTCGTTGCGTATATATACACAACAGCCACCTTTGGCTTTGAAATGAGTATAGAGAAAGTAGGAGGATACAGAAAAGGGTTTGCTGTCAGTTGCCTCAGACAGCTGAGTCTCCGTTAGAAAAAGAAGGTGAAGTTTAGAGGAGGAGAGGTGGTGCTCAACAGAGCGAAAGTTAGAGGAAAGACCGCGAATGTTGCAGAATTCCTTCTTATTTTTGCTTACCGACTCTCTCTCTCTCTCTCTCTCTCAGACGGCACCGAGTATCACAAAGTAAAAATTGGTCGATTTTCTCTCTCCGCCGTAGGGCTCTTATTTCCGACAGTAATAGAGGTCTGCCTCGCCCTTAACATTACTTGGTGGTGGCCGCATAAAAAGCTAAATTCAGAATCGTACCGATGTAAATAGTGAAGACAGTCTCTATCCCCCTGAACACGTGAGATCTTTTATAGAAAGAGTACAATCTTCTCTGTTAACCTGAATGAAACAGAAAATAAATCACCGGACTGAAAGGGTTCACTGCTGTCTGGTTTTCTTTAGTGTAATCCTTGACAGAGAGAGAGAGAGAGAGAGAGAGAGAGAGAGAGAGAGACAGACAGACAGAGACAGACAGACAGACAGACAGACAGACAATGTATGAAAGCGGCAGAAAGCGAGTGTAAAAGAATGCCAGAGAGAGTGAAGCTGTGTCAAATATCAGACACAATACATCACACAATGTCATTTCACTACTTATTCTGTGCAGGTAATCTTTTAACTGGCTCAGGACACGACCAGAATGATCTTTTAATGTCCTGAGTGGCGTTTATGCTGGCTCAAGATTAAAAAATGTTACTATTCTTTTTACTAGTGTCATATCTTTATCACCGCCATCCAACCAGGAATTAAAAGTGTCCTGCTATGTAAGGGCCAAGGTTTTGTCGTCTCAGTTTTAATATCTCACTTTTTTCTCTTTCTGTATCTCGAGACTTCTTTTTTCTGCAGGTTGGACAGAATTAAAGCCAGCAAAAGTCGACACTTTCAGAGATAATGAATTACAGGAAGCCGAAGCAAAATCCTCTAATTCCGAAATGGCTGGACATATTGCATTTCAATGACTGGAGGTCAGAGGAAGAGAGAAAGGCGGACTGAGAAAGTTCTGGAGCTGACCAGTTAGTCAACAGTATATCCATGAAAATCTTAATCGGTAAATTTTTGCATAAGAAACCATACAGAACAGGAGTGGGTGCATGTAGGAAGATATGTGCTTTAAACCCACCCATACGCTGACGCATACCGTACTTAATTTTACATACCCTCCGGTAATTTCATATTACTTTTGGGAGAATTCCCGCAATGAAGCAAGGAAACGTTCGGTATACCTAACTTCCATGATGCTGCTCATGCAGAAGATGTGTTATGATCTTTTATAAACAGATCACAAGGAAGGACAACACCAAGGATGCAGAGAGATGATAAAGGATGTGATTATGCACTTTCGAAGATGAAGGATTAGTCTTGTAAAAGATTGTGGTGACCTGAAAGTTCAAGGAATAGAGCTGCTTAGTTAGTAATGCAAGATTTCCTTGGCCCCAATCAGAAATATATTTTTGTACCACATTCCTTCGTGTGTCAATCTCTAATCCCATGACTGTGAAGTGTACTGTTGTGATGGACGCTGTGAAGAGCAGGTGGAAATGTTAGGAGTGAATTTATAACCGTATGCGTGGATAACGGCTGGATGTACAGCTCAAAAGATTACTGATGAATACTATGGAGACTTAGCGAGCAGCCAGAACCCCGAGGAACACCACTATTGGCAGCCACAGAACAACACCGGCAATCTACAACAGCAGCTGCAGAACGACCTGAATAGAAATCGCAGTTATGAAGGTACATGCAGAACAGAAACCATATGGACGGCAGCTTAGAAATACAATATTTGTGTCATACTCTGACAAACGTCTTTGAGGCGTCTAATGCAATAGCAGTGGTTCCATCCGAAACCCGGAACGAAGATGGCCAGGAATCAGGGAAAAAATGTTCAGATCTCCACTGGAGCGTCCCTTATGAATCAGAGAATAATGACAAAGAATACATAGAGAAATCGTCAATGTTGTGATAAAAGAATGGATGAAACGTTCGTGAACATTTTTTCTCCTCCACCTACACAGCATTCCCTCCCTCCCTCCCCCCCATCTCTCTCTCTCTCTCTCTCTCTCTCTCTCTCAGGTGTAGCGGAAGTCATTTTTAGCCGGAAGTTAAAGATAACGGTCATCATTTTCTTCTCCCGTCCACTATTTCTTTGACTTACTTTCGTCCTTTCTTCCTCCTCCCTCTTTTCTACCAACTCTTGTCCTCCCCTTCTCTCCTTCTTTCAAAGCTTCCCCTTCTTTCCTTCTCCTTCCACTCTTCCTATTTTACCACCCTCCTCCTCCTCGTCCTCGTCCTCCTCCGTGACTTTCTAGCGGAATACTCAATAACAGGGTACAATATTTTCAGCTGTGAGCGACCACATCGAGCTGGTGGCGGTGTTTTACTATATGTGAAAACTAGTCTCCATCCCCTTGTGCTATCCAAACCCAGTATTACCAACATAGATGCCAGTTATGTTCAGCTAAGTATTAATTCACACAAAATAAATATATGTCTCATCTATCATCCTCCAGCACAGTCAACTGAGACAGATGAAAAACTTTATGATCAAATTGCGGAAATTTGTTGTCAAGAGGATAGCGTAATTTTTGGAGACTTTAATCTACCGGTAACAAAGTGGGGTGAACCACTGACGGCACACTCAGGACAAGAGCTTTATACGAATCTTCAAGAAAGCGCCCTTTCCCAACACGTAGAATACCCAACGAGAGGAAACAATATCCTAGACATCATCTTGACTACAAATGATAACCAAGTCAACAACGTTGAAATAGGACCTGAGTTTAGTTCCAGTGATCATCGAACTATACAGTTTAATATTACTACTGAAAAAGTAAAAGAAACGGAGAGCAAAGAAAAGGTCCCAGATTATCATAGAGCTAATTTCAACAGGCTCAGAGCGCTACTTGCAACTGCAGATTGGAATCAAATGTCTGAAACCGATGACATAAACCAAGCATGGGAAATATTCACCGAAAAATTTAATGAAGTGGTAAAGTCATGTGTGCCACTACGTAACAGACGTCCAGCTGGAAATAGTAAACCAAAGTGGTGGTCCAGTGAAATAAAAAGTAACTTAATAGCCAAAAAACAGGCATACTATAAATATAAAGCTACACAAAATAATGATGATAAATTACAGTACGATAATCTACGCCGCATATCGAAAAGACTTATTAAACAAAGCAAAAGAGCACTGGAGATCCACATTGCTAATACGTGCAAATCAAATCCTAAAGAATTTTACAGTTACATTAGAAAGAAAAAGGTTATGACTACATCAATAGGTCCTCTAGAAACAAACAATGGCAAACACACTGAAAATGAGGTCGAAATGGCAAACATTCTTAACGATTACTTTGCGTCTGTTTTTACAGTAGAAAACACCACCAGAAACCTACTGTTACCCACAAACCAAGCAAATAGCACAGTCCTTAGTAACTATGCTATCCATAATAACGATATCCTTTCAGCCATAAATAGTACGGACATAAACAAAACCCCTGGCCCCGATAAAATATCACCGAGAATTCTCAAAGAAGCAAAACATGAGTTACTGCTGCCACTCTCTGTCTTATTCAATAAATCATTAAGTACTGGGAAAGTTCCACGCGAATGGAAACTAGCAAATGTAACACCAATTTTCAAAAAAGGAAATGAGTCGCACCCAGGAAATTATAGACCAATCAGCTTAACATCAGTAGTGTGCAAGTTAATGGAAAAAATCATAAGAGATAAAATAGTTAATTATCTAGAAGAAAATAATATAATCAAAGACTCGCAACATGGATTCAGACATCGTCGTTCATGCTTAACTAACTTACTGGACTTCTTCCATGATGTTTACAAATCATACGATGACTCAAGAGCAGCAGATATAATTTACCTCGAATTTCAGAAAGCATTTGACACTGTCCCTCACAAGCTTCTCATGAGAAAAATAGAAGCACATGGAATAAAAGGAAAGACGCAAAAATGGTTACAAGACTGGCTGTCAGACCGAAAACAGCGAGTTGTGATAAACGGAAAGGAATCCAAATGCCGTAATGTGATCAGCAGCGTTCCCCAAGGCTCAGTACTTGGACCAATACTTTTTATTATCTATATAAATGACATTGATGAGGGTCTAAATTGTAAAGTATCCAAATTTGCAGATGATACTAAAATAACCAGTAAAGTCACTTCAAAATTACAGTGGCAGCAGTTACAAAATGACCTTAATACTTTAGCAAGCTGGGCAGAAAAATGGCAAATGAAATTCAACACAGAAAAATGTAAAGTACTTCATATTGGAAGTAACAATGTCCATGCAAATTACAAAATGAACAATATTCAGTTATCAAGTACAGACAGTGAAAAGGATCTTGTTATGATAATATCAAATGACCTAAAACCAAGCAAGCAGTGTACCGATGCGGTTAAAATTGCAAACAAGCTAGTGGGTTTTATTGGAAGAACTTTAGAGTTTAAATCGGAAAAAGTCATACTTGCCTTGTACAACTCGCTAGTGCGTCCCCATCTTGAGTATTGTGTGCAATTCTGGTCTCTGTACTACAGAAAGGACATTGAAAAATTAGAGAAAATTCAGCGAAGAATCACAAAAATGATACCACGACTTAGAAACAAACCATATGAGGAACGCCTTGAAGAACTTAAATTATTCAGCCTAACGAAGCGCAGGTTAAGAGGGGACCTTATTGAAGTTTTCAAAATCATGAAGGGATATGACAACTTAGACATGAATAAATATCATGATATAGACCGGTCGAGTCAAACCAGAAGTAATGGCTGCAAAATCATGGGAAAGCAATTCCAATCCCATGAAGCAAAATACTTCTTCTTTAACAAAGTTGTAAATATCTGGAACAGATTACCCTCAGATACCGTGAACTGTATCTCAATTGAGACATTCAAAAACAAATTAGACAAGTATTTGCACGAAAATCCTCAGCTGACTCTTATTCTGTCCGAATAACTTGCTTTTACAGCTACGGTACATGTAAGTTCATGCCCCTTTAGTCTACAAGACACCCCGTAAACAATGTACCCGTACATAGTGTTGCGTCACGATATTATACATTTTCAATTTATTCGGTGCAAACAAAGCAATATAAGCACAGATTAGGATCTGCACAGATAACCCTGAGTTAACGGTCACTACTCTTACTTTCGACCTGTGATGGGCTGTGGATCAATGAGGGTCCATGTTAGTCATGTGACCACCATCGGGATTTTTTCAATGTACCAGGGGTCACTGCTTCAGGATGAAACTTGTGTACTTGTCCCATATGGGAGAGTTCCCTGTCTCAGTGGAGTGAACGGAGCTAGGGCCTGATTGACTGCTGCCTACCTTAAAAGCGCCAGGCAAGGCTACCGCACCACCCCTAAACATCGACACTGTGCAGTCCCCTCGTGTCTACAGGACACCCCGTAAACTTAACATAGCGTCACGTCACGTCATTATACGTTTTTCGATTTACCCAAAGCAAATGAGGTAATATACAGTAAGCACAGATTAGGATCTGCACAGATAACCCTGAGTTAACGGTCACTACTTTTACTTTCGACCTGTGATGGGATGTGGATCACTGAGGGTCCCTGTTAGTCAAGTGACCACCATCGGGAAACCTTGAATGGACCAGTGGTCCCTGCTGCAGGACGAAACTCGTGGACCGTCCCATATGGGAGAGTTCCTTGTCTCAGTGGAGTGAACGGAGCTAGGGCCTGATTGACTGCTGCCTACCTAAAAGCGCCAGGGAAGGTTGCCGCACCACCCCTAAACATCCACTCTGTGCATTGCACATCCACACTGTGCACTGTGCAGTCCCCTTTTATCTAAGACACCCGTCCTATATACTTTTCAATCTCCCCAGTGCAAAGAAAGCAATATAAGCACAGATTAAGATCTGCACAGATAACCCTGAGTTAACGGTCACTACTCTTACTTTCGACCTGTGATGGGATGTGGATCACTGAGGGTCCCTGTTAGTCAAGTGACCACCATCGGGATTTTTTTAATGTACCAGGGGTCACTGCTTCAGGATGAAACTTGTGTACTTGTCCCACATGGGAGAGTTCCTTGTCTCAGTGGAGCAAACGGAGCTAGGGCCTGATTGACTGCTGCCTACCTTAAAAGCGCCAGGCAAGGCTGCCGCACCACCCCTAAACATCCACACTGTGCAGTGTGTAGCTCCCACGTTATGTCCACGACTTCTCATTAACTCAATGTAACCGGTTTATAATGTCATGCTGTAACTATTATTTTATTTGTTTACTTTCTCTTTCAGGTTACTCTATCGGGTAGCTTATAGATAAAGTATTATAGAATGTGACTTTTCCTTTCCAGTGTTTCCTATAAAATTTCCATGTCAGTTTTTCCATGCTGCATGGTGGTTTTTCTCACTTTTTCCTGGAGGGTTTGGTGGTGGGGGGAGCCTTCTTGCTTTACTATCCTTATCCTTCAACATGTAGAGTTAGATCTTGTAGTCATAGTTTTCTCTAACAAGCAGCCTCGAAAGGACCATAAGGTCTGTTGCTGTTTGCTTTCCTGTGTGTAATCCTGTGTGTAATCCTCCGTTTCCTCGTCCTCGTCCTCGTCCTCCTCCTTCCCTCAGTGTTTCCTCATCTACCTCTGATATCTGATTACTTCCCCATTCCCTAATTATCCTTGCCGGCCCACTACCACATTAGTCTCACTCATTACAACCAGAAGAGAAATGGGTAAAATTGGAGCTTCCAGGACGGCACTAGGAACCTTTACTGTCTAACTAGTTGCTAGGCGATGTGTTCCAGGATTCTGAGACATTCAAAAAGATTCTTAAACACAAGATATTTGTAAATGTCACAAGTTCCCTCAAAAACAAGAAATCTAATTCATAAAACTTCCTGTATAACTTAATATATTCAAAAAGATTATAAAGTTGAGAATATTTGTAAATACCACATGATTCTTTTCGAACACGAGGTCATATTCATAAAGAGACTTAAGTTCATTTTCGGACCTTCTTGCCCCTTACTCGGGCAAGAACCCCCAAGGGTCTGGCAATAAACAGCTTGCTTGTTGTTGTCATTCCAACCTCCCTCTTTTCCCCATCCTTCCTTCCCTCGTTCTTTGCCCACTTCCTTTTTCATACGTCACTTTTACTTTCACTCCTATCCTCCGCCCCCTCTTCTTTCAAACTTAGCCCCTTCCTCATCTCCCGTTTTCATCTTACCTCCCTTCCTCCATTCAAGTAGGTGTTTACCGTGATTATTATTTTTTTTTTTTTTGTGCAAGGAAGAAGGAACCAAAGGCCAGGAGCCCGCAAACTGTTCCTTCCAAGGAAAAAAAAAAAATACAAAAAAGAACCAAATTCAAAATCCGTTAAATTCGATATGCCTGGACACACTGCGTTTGAAAGACTGGAGATCATAGGAAGCAGGAAATACAGATAGAGGGAGACAGTTCCAGAGCTGACCTGTTGCAGAAATGAAGGGCTGGAAGTAACGGTTAACTCTTGCATTAGAGAGTTGGACGGAAAAGAAATGAGACTTTGTTGCTAGACGGGTGCTACGCGCCCGTGGTAGAGGTGGAGGGATGCAAGTAGACAGTTCAGAGGAGCAGTGTTCACTGAAGTAGCGATAGAAATGAGATGAAGATACAACAGTGCGGCGAAGAGACGGAAGTTGAAGGGAGCCAGTAAGAGGAGGAGATTTACTGAGACGAAAAACCTTTTACTCCACTCTATTGAGAAGAGCTGTATGTGGGCAGCCTCCCCAGTCATGAGAGTTGTACTCTACACAGGGGCGAATAAAACGCGTGTATAAATTCAACAACTGTGCAAGGGTAAAAAAGGTACGAATTCGGCTAAGCACACTTAATCTCTTGTAAGCATATTTTACAAGAGATGTATTATGATCTTTCCAAGACAAACCCCGAGAGAATGAAACCCAAAGTATGTTCCAGGATGATGCAGGACTATTATTAAACATTAGCGGCTACTCCTGCTGAAGATTCTGTAGGGTTGATAAGTGTAAGAAATGAGTCTCTGATGACTTAATGATCAGAAGGTTAAGCTGCCGAAACACACACACACACACACACACACACACACACACACACACACACACACACACACACACACACACACACACACACACACACACACATACACACGTGGCAGAAGAAAAATCTGCCTGAAATAAATGTCCCGTGTGGAATCCCTTGTGGTTCCTTTATGTCCACCTCTGAACCCTCTGGTCAGAGTTTTATGGAGTTTTTAGCTTATAAGGCAAAAAGGGGATCAAAGGCCACCAGCCCCCCCTCCAGAACTGTTCCTCCTCCCACACGCACACTTCATTATGAGATAGATAAATTTATGATCTGGGCATCTTTAGCCACTCAGGCAATATGAATATGAAAGTACGAGAAAAACAGCTTGATGATTAATTTTGGGCTCATTAGTTTATTTACCTTTATATCAATGATTTATTAGAGAACCTGATCAAAAGAGGAAGGAGGACAAAGAATAAGTGAAGTCTACACCATTCAAGTACAATGTATCACTGTTTTCTGTTTCACCTTAAGTAACTACTAAACAAGATTTCTTCTTCTGGCACTAACCACCCTGATACAAAAGGAAGAGAGTCAATTAGGTGTGTGTGTGTGTGTGTGTGTGTGTGTGTGTGTGTGTGTGTGTGTGTGTGTGTGTGTGTGTGTGTGTGTGTGTGTGTGTGTGTGTGTGTGAGAGAGAGAGAGAGAGAGAGAGAGAGAGAGAGAGAGAGAGAGAGAGAGAGAGACAGACAGACAGACAGACAGACAGACAGACAGACAGAGGCAGAGACAGAGACAGATTGCACATGTGGAGATGAGTGTGTAAGTGGAGGAGAGTGTGTGGAGGGGAAGGGTTAGGAAGTGTCTGAGTCTGTTGAGGTGAGTGTGCATGTAGGAGTGAATGTGCTCGTGTAAGTGGAGGGGGAGAATGGAGAAAGTGTATGAATGAAGAGGGAGAAAGTAGTGTAGTATAGTGTAGTGTAGTGTAGTGTAGTGTAGCGCAGTTTAGTGCAGTGTAGTGTAATGTACGTGAAAGTGTGGTGTATGGGTCGAGCGAAAATGAAGTGAGTATATGAGTGGATGAGAGAGAAAGGAGAGAGACTATGAATCAAGCAGAGAAGATGGAAGCAGAGTGTATGAGTGGAGGTGCAGGAATGAGTGTGTGAGACGAGGAGAAAGAATGGAAAGCGTGTGATTGAAGGAGGAGTCGAGAGAGAGGTACAAAGGAAGGTGATAAATGGAGGGGGAGGGAGGGGATTTTGACTGTGTGTGTGTGTGTGTGTGTGTGTGTGTGTGTGTGTGTGTGTGTGTGTGTGTGTGTGTGTGTGTGTGTGTGTGTGTGTGTGTGTGTGTGTGTGTGTGTGTGTGTGTGTGTGTGTGTGTGTGTGTGTGTGTGTGTGTGTGTGTGTGTGTGTGTGTGTGTGTGTGTGTGTGTGTGTGTGAAATCTCTGGACAGTTGGCAGTAAGATAAAACATTTAGCGTCATGGCAGGTATGGTGTCACAAGATGGTGTTATGATATAATGACCTATTTATCAATTTTTTTTTTCGTGTCCGACTCTTGGCAAAGGCTTTAGTGCCTATTCCCAAGTCCCAGTAGTCCTCCTTGGGGCCCAGTAGTCCTCTTACATCTCCACATGTCACCACTTAGGCGCTAACACCCACCATGCATATTGAATACTTGCTAGGGCTGCCTGATACAGGACTGGTGTATTGGTATTAGAGGGGGTACTCTTATGACATGTCGGCGGATCATCTGGTAGATCTGAAAAGTCTGCTTTATATGAAATTCAAATTCTTAAAATGTTCCTTGCCCCAGCCGGGATTGGAACCTAGGTCCGTCAGGCCTGTAGGCAGCCTCTCTACCGATTCTGCCACCGCCAGACACAAATAAAATGGTTGTAATAAAAGCATATAAATGGCTACAGTTATCTCGACACCAGATTCCACTATTACATGATGTGCTAATCACTACACCATCGGCTCCGCAAAAGAAACAGACAAGGTGATACTTGTAGAAATGAAAACGCTGAGCTTCCTGGTGTGGCCCCCGTGTTGGTCGCGGCAACGTATACAGCCCTTGTTCAATGCAGAAATGCAATATATATATGGAATTGAATTACAAGACTCCTGGTATACGCGTAGTCTTCACATTTCAATGCACTGTAACTAATTTACAGAAATCAGTCTATGGAAGAAACCTCTCATTGTTTTTTTGTGGCCCAGGAAGCGTACCTCGCTGACCTGCAGGTTGAATGTACTGAGTTGAGTCAACGGTGCTACTGATTCTCACTTCCTGGATGGCGTTTTCTTGAGTTCAGTAAATGTAAGGATACACCTGCTTCACATCAGTGCTTGTAAAAAACAAACAACAATAATAATGATATCCGTCGTTCAGATCTGGGAATACTCGGGTATTCGTTGTTTACCATACTCGATAATGTATAAACTAAAGTGAAACTTCAACCTGTTTGTATCTGCAGGATTATAAATACAGTGAATTTCTCAAATGATACGAAATGTATAGATTAGCCATATGAAGTAACTAAACTGATACTGCGGTACAAATATTTACTACCTTCACGACACATCTAAATGTAATATGCTACCACCACATTAAGCCAAATCTGCCTCAAATTTAGGAAATCAAAATCACACTCTGACACAATTTGACTATGCATATTGCCATCCGGTACAGATAAGATTAAATCCCAAGTTCGAGCTAGAGGGCTAAGTAAGGAGTACGAGTACATGGATGAACATGAACTATAGGCGTGAATACAAGCTATACTGAATAACGACCAGACAAAAGAATATGGTGGTAGGGAACTAGATAAAGGTTACAGGGCTGCGTAAGGAGGAGGGAATTTCCTAAAGATGCCTGCCCTCCACCGCCCCCCTCCATTCTACCTGTGATAACTTACATGCGGGTCAGAGTTCCCTGATGTATTTCTAAACATTTATCCTTTACCCTCATTTTTCAAACGTTCCTCCCGGCTGCCGTCCTAGAAGCCACAACTGTATTTCTTGTTCTTCGTTCTCTCTTTCTGGGCCGTGGGATCCCGTCAAATGGACCGTCCGTGAAACTTCCACATCATTTTTGTATATATATCCAATTATGAGGAGTAGACTGTAGCACCAGTCGAGCAGGGCAGTACTCCCGAGGTGGATGGAAAGCTGATGACAGGGAGTGCTGGAGCTCCCGTTTCATCAGCCCTCAGGACTAGTTCCTGACCATCCCCCTTTGCTGAACTTTTTCAGTGTCTCAGTTACACAGAGAGTAGGCCAGCATGCTCTCCAGTACAAATTTCTCTAACTATCTTCACCAAACTACATGCACAGTACACACTACACTTCCTATTCAAAATTTACCAAAAATGGCGTCGTTTTATCAAGCCTCGGAGTCCCAAGGGGGGGGGGGACCATAAATGCCCCCACCATCTGCCCCTCTCCCGGTGGCGACTCAAGGTGCCTGGAACCACTGTCTGACTCTCTTCTTCTTCAGTTCTGCAACATTCACGGCCTTTCCTCTAACTTTCGCTCTGTTGAGCACCACCTCTCCTCCTTTAAACCTCACCTTCTATTTCTAACGGAGACTCAGCTGTCTGAGGCAACTGACAGCAAACCCTTTTCTGTATCCTCCTACTTTCTCTATACTCATTTCAAAGCCAAAGGTGGCTGTTGTGTATATATACGCAACGACTTATCTTGCTCTCGTGTTCCTGAACTTGATTCTTCTGAATTCTCCACACTCTGGCTTCGGCTTTCCTGTCATTCTCTGACTAAATATATCTGTGCTGTTTACTTATCCCCTAATTCTACTGACTATCAAAAATTCTTCGACTATCTTACCTCTACGATGGAACACATTCTATCCATTTCTCCTTTCTCTGAAATCTCCATTCTTGGAGATTTCAATGTTCACCACCACCTTTGGCTCTCCTCTCCTTTCACGGATCCACCTGGTGAACAAGCCTACATCTTTTCTATCCTTAATGATCTAGAGCAGCTTGTACAGCACCCTACCCGTATCCCTGACCGCCTTGGAGAGAGCTCCAACATACTTGACCTATTCCTCACAACTAATCCTTCTGCTTACTCTGTTAATCTTTTCTCTCCGTTGGGCTCCTACGATCACAACCTTATTACCTTAACCTGTCCTATCACTCCGGTACGGCCTGTGGACCCTCCAGGGAAACGTCGTCTGTGGCATTTTGGAGCCGCAGACTGGGAGGCCCTCAGGCAGTACTTCTTTGATTTTCCCTGGAATGATTATTGCTTCCATGGCCGTGAGCCATCTGAGTGTGCCTTACGCATTACGGAGGTTATTCTCACGGGCATGGAAGCATACATTCCTTTCTCATATCCTTTGACTAACGCAAGAAAGCCTTGGTTTAATCACGCTTGTTCTAATGCTGTCCGCAACAAGGAAAGGGCCTACAAAAGGTACCGGAGCCAACCCACCCCTGAATCACATCCTCTTTACGTTTCTGCCTGGAATCGTGCTAAGTCTGTTCTTCGCTCTACTAAAAATAATTTCATCCATACTAAATGCTCTCAACTCTCCAACTCGAATTCTTTCCGCTCCTTCTGGCATCTTGCCAAAAATCTTTCTAACAACTTTACCTCATCATCCTTCCCTCCTCTTTTCTACTCTGATGGTTCTGTAGCTATTTCTTCTACTGATAAAGCAGATCTCTTCGCACAGACTTTCTCCTCCAATTCTACTATAGACGATTCCGATGCTGTTCCTCCATCACTTCCCCCTCTGACTTCCTCATGGCTGACATTAAAATTTCTTCAGTTGATGTATTTTCTGCCATCACTGGCCTCAGTACTAACAAGGCATATGGGCCTGATGGGGTCCCTCCTGTTGTTCTCAAGAACTGTGCTTCTGTGCTTACACCCTGCCTAGGCAAACTCTTTCGTCTTTGTCTGTCAACTTGTACCTTCCTTCTTGCTGGAAGTTTGCTCTCATTCAGCCAGTCCCAAAGAAGGGTGACCACTCCCAACCCTACAACTATCGTCCAATTGCTTTAACGTCCTGTATTTCAAAAGTTTTCGAGTCAATTCTTAATAGAAAAATTTTAAGGCATCTTTCCTATCACAACCTTCTTTCCAATCGTCAGTATGGGTTCCGTCAGGGACACTCCACTGGCGATCTTCTCACCTACCTTTCAGACTCCTGGTCATCCTCCTTTCGGGACTTTGGCGAAAGCTTTGCCATTGCACTTGACATCTCAAAGGCTTTCGATCGAGTCTGGCATAAATCTTTAATTTCCAAACTGCCCTCCTACGGTTTCTATCCTTCTATCCGTGCCTTCATCGCTAGCTTCCTTTCTGGTCGTTCTATAGCCGCTGTTGTAGACGGCCATCGTTCTTCTCCTAGATCTATCAACAGTGGTGTTCCTCAGGGCTCTGTCCTATCACGAACCCTCTTCGTTTTATTCTTCAATGATCTTCTAAGCTGTACATCTAACCCTATCCACTCATACGCTGATGACTCCACCCTTCACCTTTCCATTTGGTTCCCGCAACGCCCATCTCAACAGTTACTTCAACAAACAAGGGGTGAGGCTATGGCACACCTAATGTCTGACTTGGCTCGTATCTCTGACTGGGGTAAAAATAATATGGTTGTCTTTAATGCATCTAAGACTCAGTTCTTACACCTATCAACCCGACAAAATCTTCCACAGGTATACCCACTAATGCTTAATAATATTCAGCTTAATCCTGCATCATCCTTGAACAATCTTGTAAAATCTGCTTCCAAGAGACTCCGCTCTTTCTTTACCCCTGCGCAATTGTTGACTCTATACAGGGGTTTTATCCGCCCCTGCGTGGAGTAGAACTCTCATGTGTGGGGAGGCTCCCCACATACAGCTCTTCTCAATAGGGTGGAGTCAAAGGCTTTTCGTCTCATTAACTCTCCTCCTCTTACTGACTCCCTTCAACCTCTGTCTCTTCGCCGCACTGTTGCATCTTTATCTCTTTTCTATAGCTACTTTAATGGTCACTGCTCCTCTGAACTGTCTGCTTGCATTCCTCCACCTCTACGACGGGCGCGTAGCACCCGTCTGGCAGCAAACTCTCATCCTTTTTCTGTCCATCTCTCTAATGCAAGAGTTAACCGTTACTCCCAGTCTTTCTTTTATGCAACAGGTCAGCTCTGGAACTGTCTCCCTCTGTCTGTATTTCCTGCTGCCTATGATCTCCAGTCTTTGAAACGTAGTGTGTCCAGGCATCTCAAAATGATCGGATCTTGAATTTGGCTCTATATTGTATTTTGTTTTTCTCTTGGAGGGAACTGTTACTGCGGGCTCATGGCCTTTGGTTCCTTCTTCCTCGCATGAAAAAAAAAAAAAAAAACTCATTTCTAACAACAAATAGTCCTTTCATTCATATCCTTATCCATTTTCCGTCTATCCTTGTTCATGTCATTCACCTCGCTATTGTGTATGAAGTTTTTTTTCTCCCACCCTGCTTTCTTTAATATAAATACCTTTCGCTTTTGCATAAAGCCACTGACTTGTATAAATCCTCAGGTAACTCCACACACACATCCTGAACTACATAAACTGACTTGCGTCGCCCTTCATTGCAAGAATTATCCCAGTAAAACTTAAAAAAAAAAAAAATCATCATAATCAGCGAAGGTAACGAATCTCCTCTCCTGGCGGAATAGGAGTCAGTCAGTGGGTGAAGAAATAAGTGAAGGAATGGGTTAATGAGTGTGAGCGCAGTACAGTACAGCCACTTCCCGCTCCCCTTCCCTAATCCTCCTCACCACCACACATGGTGTTCGTTGTTTTCATTTCACAGTTTAAACATGCGGTACGCAAAACAAGAATAAAAAAGAAGCAGCGAAAGTGAGAAAAACACACACACACACACACACACATATATATATATATATATATATATATATATATATATATATATATATATATATATATATATATATATATATATATATATATATATGTAGATAGATAGATATACATATATATATGTATAGATATGTAGATAGATAGATATACATATATATATGTATCCACCCATCCATCATCCAATCCTACATTGCCCCATGAGGAGCGTAGGAGCCCGGGGCTAGGCAGTTGGTACCGACAATTAAGATGAGAGTGACCAACCTCATTCATCCCTGAGTGGCATTACGTGAGCAATCAACCCCAATCAACCCCAATCATCCCTTGGATATAAACCTTCACCGGCTCAATCAGACTGGAGCACAATAATTACCCACTAAACCACCAGGCGCCATAATATGGTTATATGGTTACCACCCTAGCGTAGTAAATGATTTCCTGGTTGTACAGGAAACCATTTGGCTTGTCACTCAGTGTAGAGTCACCCACAGGCAGAAGGAAGAAGAAAGAATGAAGGAAAGAAAGACACGAGAGGGAGTGGAAAGTCACCCGCAGGTATAAGGGCAAGGGAAGAATGAAGGAAAGAAAGACAGATGAGGGTGGAAGGAAAGAAGGCTGGAGGAGAGGAAAGGGCAGACACCCAAGAGCAACACTCCATCTGCCAAGCCTTGCAGCTCCCCTTCGTCTTCACTCAATAACACAGTATCATCTGCAAACAACAGAACAGGGAGTTTCCAAACACTATCATCTCTCACCAGGGCCACTCCAACATCCTCTACCCTACCTTGTACCTCTTTTATTACCCTATCAATGTACAGATTGAACAACTATGGAGACATGACACATCCCTGTTTCAATATATATATATATATATATATATATATATATATATATATATATATATATATATATATATATATATATATATATATATAATTTGTGCACGGATATTTTTTGTTCAGGAGAGATATGTTTCCCCTTTTCCTCTCTTTGTTTTCATACCTTTTTTTATATTTCAACTTCCACCTGTGTTTGTTGTATTTGTTGTTGTTGCTGATACTCTTTATCTATTCAGACAGCTAGAAGTTTGAGAAAAATCTCTTTCTTCTTTAATTCTCCCTTCTTCATTCCGTAACTATAATTCATATACATTCCTCCGCTGGTGCTCTTTTTCCTTTCTTTGCAGTTTTCCCACTACTTGCAGTTTCTTCCCCTCTATATCTTAAGGTCATTTTCCCAATCCTGATTTCTAGACTTTTGGAAATACTATATTACCTCATAATAATTAACAAGTTAATAACTTTATAGTAAAGGGATAAATAAAGGTTATACATATCCAGTCTGAAAAAAAAAAATCTCTTCATGCAACGCAAATTTCGTCGGTAACAAGAATTAAAGGGGAAAAAAAAGACCATCGTTTCAGACGTCAATATCTCCTAAACTGCCTTCTTTCCCTCCATCCCTCACCTTTCACCCTTTTTCTGTTTTCCTTGCAGGTGTTTCAGGACTGGATGGAGACGAGTATTACAACGAGGTATTTTTATGCTATCAATATGGGCGTTTTAGGTGGGCTGGTGGTCATGTCTGTCGTTTGTATGGTATTTACTACATCAGAGCAGAAACGATGAGACAAGAGACCTGGGTTGGCTGGCTCGGGTAATTATATGCATGACGGATTGTTTGCACTTTTTCTAACAAGCCAACACGTGAGTGAGTGTTTGCTTTTGTTTTGTCTGCTTGTTAGTTAGTCAATAGATCAGTGAGATGGTCATCTTGGAAGCCTTCCCAACAGAGAAAATCACCCGTAGCAGCAAGGCTGAAATTAAACATAAGTGCTTAAAACTTTGTGATGAGGGAGGGGCCTGGAGTTCGCTGAGTTCTGCTAATATATGCATGACAAATCATTTTTCTCTTTCCGCAGGCATACTGCGGAAGCTGAAGCGGAGGCAGATGGACAGGCACGCAGTTATACGGTACACTTACTATATTCTATTGGCTGGATAGTCTGGCTGAAAGTTATTTATTTATTTATTTTTATTTTTTACAGTACAGTTTGTTTAACTAGTCAGTTAGTTAACCGGTCTCGTTGGTCGGTAAGTCGGTAAGTCAGTAAGTCAGTTAATAAGTTATTTAGATTTTCAGTCATGCAGAACGAGAAAGGATTAAGAATACGACGCCAAGGAGAAGGACGATGATCAAAATGGGAAGGAAAGAACGTATGAAAGATTTAATGGGGAGAAGGAAGATTCTCTTTCTCTCTCTCTCTCTCTCTCTCTCTCTCTCTCTCTCTCTCTCTCGACCTTTGAAGAATGTGTAAAATTATATAAATATATATATATATATATATATATATATATATATATATATATATATATATATATATATATATATATATAAACGACTTAAAATAATGATCATACAAACTGCCTTTCTAATGAGTGTACGATGGATTATAATGATACCCATCCATTCCCTCTCCTTCCCTCCATCCATCCCCTCCCCTTTCTCCACTCATTCCCTCTCCTTCTCTTCCTTCCCCTCCAGTCCACTCTCCTTCTCTTCCCTTTTCATCCCTTCCCTTCCCTCTCACTCTTCTACTCCCTTTTGCTTTTCTCTTCTCGCTCTTCTCCTTTCACCTCTTGTTTCTTTCTTTTCTCTTCCCCTCCATCCTCTACTCCTCTCTTCTATCCTATTCTATATTTCTCTTCTCTCACTCTATCGCATCTCTCTCTCCCGTCATTGGCCTCCTTTATAGATTTCTCTCCTCTCGTGTCTCCCTCCGCCACAGCTCCCCCAGTCCCATGTTTTATGCAAAGACTCATTCCGGAGAACACATCACTTCCGTTGAGCTTTTTGGCAGACAGGTAAACAAAAAATTGGAGGAAGAAGAAGAAAGGAAGGAGGAAAAGGGATGAAACCTACGGGGAAATGAGTGAGGAGGAGGACACAGGAGTATAACAAAGATAACAGGGAAAGAAGGAAGCTGGAATAGAGAAAGGTGGCTAATATAAAAGAAGAAGAAGGTCGATAGAATAGAGGGAAAATAAAATGAGGAAGTAAGAAAAAGAAAACAGAGGAAGCAGAAAAGATCTGAGAGAGGAAGAAGGAAGATATAACTGAGAAAGTGGAAAGCCACAACAGAGGAAAAAGGAATCGGAAACAATAATGAAAGAAAGACGGTATAACAGAGAAAACATGAAGAAGTAACGATGGAAGCAGACATATACAACAGAGGATGAAGGCAGATATGAGACAAAGCAGACAGAAGAGAGGCAGAGAGAAAGCATGTGGGGACGGGAATGAGAAAATCAATGATAACAAAAGATGCAGCGTAGGATGGCAGTAGAAGAGAGGAAGAGAGAGCCGCCAAGTGGTGTGAGAAAGAAAGGAGGAGTAAAAACAAAACAATACGAAAAAAAGATAGAGAATACGCATAGGGGAAAGGGAATAAAAAGGATGATGAGGAAATTCAAATTAAAAAAAAAGAAAGAAAGAGGAAAATACAACAGAAGAAAAATTGCAAGTGGGAGATAAGGAATGCGGCATTTAAAAAATTACCTGAGCGTGAGTGAAAAGGCAGTAAGTGGAGGCGTTAGGAAAGGTAAATAAAACTGTTACGACATAACAGAGAAAGGAAACAGAAGAGGGCGAGAGAGGAAGGTTGTGTTGTGGGTAAGGGAGTGGGGAGGTGGTGGTGGAGGCCCCTGCCCCAGTCCTCATAATTATGTAATATGAGGCAGGCGGCCAAACACATATTTCAAAGACTCCACTCTGGACATTCCTGGCACCACGACTGCAGTAACTGCCGCAGTACTGAAATATGGATGGGACCTGACCAGAAAAACATACCTAACTGGGAACTATCTGGAATTTGACCTGAAACTAACTGGAACCTGACTGGGAACTAACTGTAACCTGACTGGATCCGAATTGGGAACTAATTGGAATCTGACTGTGAACTAAGCCTGACCGGACTGAAAACTGACTGGGACCTAACTGAGACCTGATAGGAACCTGTGAAGTGACTGGCAGCGCATAATCACCTGGGTGGCTCCTCTTTTACTCAAGCTGTTCGGCCCATATTCGCAGACGCACACAAAATTCTGAAACAGTCTGCACAGGATCATCTGCAAACATCAAACTTCAAATATTCTAGCCCACACCATTAATCACCAGCCCCATTACCGTCGGCACGAGTCTTCTTTCCAACTTTCATGGCCCCATCAGCATTTCAATATACTTCCCATAAACAGTTCACTGTTCATGGCAAGCTCTCCCCGACATTTATTTTTTCAACTAATGAAATCTTACATGTGTGGGGTCTTCTATTTCATTATTTCTTTTCTCGTTTTCTTTCCCACTTCCATCTCTTATCACATAAATTTTACATGCAATTTTTAGATGCTGACAAGCATATTAATATATCATAGTCGCTGTCTGACTATGTTAGTAGAAGAGCTGTAGGTAGGTGGCCGAGAAGCATTTAAGGGGCCAAGCTGTAGATTACTAATATTCTCACACAGTTCAGTCCTTGCTTTAACCAAACCTTCTGAGAGCGTTGAGGGTAATCTGAAGAACAATTGGTCAAAGATCAAGGTCACATGGTAAAGTCAACTCAATGTTATGATCCGACAAAAGATTAATGTCACAGGGTAAAAATTCGATCGATGTGTGTACCCATGTGAATAAAATCAATAAAACAGTTTTCATCTTTGGACCAAACTTAGCACAATAGCTCAAAAATCAGCCAAAAGTTTAACCTACTGTATTTGAGAATGATCGGCCAAAGGTCAAGTTAACACGGAAAGGTCAAATTAGAAAGATTTCATCCAATTCAGACCAAACTTACTGAATGGGTTCAGGGAATGCCAAGGATATATATATATATATATTGAGACCTACCATGCCGAGTTTAACGTCACAAGGTAAAGTCAAAGACTGTAAACATCTAACACGCAGCCCTGCACTAGTTATTCATAAGAATGCAAGAGGTCTGGTTATTTTTCTTTGCCCTGTAATTTAAGCCTCCTTTTTCTCTTACTTTTTTTTCTATCGTGTTGGCAGTTATGGTGGTGTGATACCAGTGGTGATGGTGGGTTCAGCGGGGTTAGATCCAGGTTATGGTAAAGCCGCATCGGCCATACTCTGTAATGTCCTAACTAGGGTGTTCCTGTCACCTGTT